>NW_006770496.1:1984790-1998360 GCF_000442215.2 Lipotes vexillifer | reverse complement strand
AAAAAAAAAAAAAAAAAAAAAAAAAAAGTGAATTTCGTTATACAATTTAAAATTTTGCAGAAAAATGGTCTATTAGGTACAGCGATGCCTTAAAGTAAAAAAATCTGGTCTTATTTTGAAGCCAGTTTCAAGATTAGACCTTTCCCTTTACTCTGCTGTTCTTCGGTGTTTTTAGTCATAATACTAGGTTATCAAGAACGCTGTCCTGCAGGAATGTTAGGCAGAATCAAATGACGGGAAAATGGCCTAGGAAATTATTCTAATATTGTGTAAGACAATTTTTAAATGATTAATATACACAGTTATTTTCTAAAAATAACAAAAGGCAAACAACTTTCTGACCTGGGGTCTAAACAAACATTTTTTGCGCTTGGTATAATACTTACTATAAAGTGACCTCTTAATATCAACTCAAAACATTCTGATTTAAGAATAAAAGCATACATACAGAAAAAGAGTATAAGTACTGATATATAGAGATGTGCTCTTTTGCTTAGCTCTGACTTCTGAACATTCTAGAAAGCTAGATCCTAGTGCACTACAATGCCTAATTACATATCTAATAACCCTTGAAACAGAATTTAACAATATTTAGATTGTACATTTGTAGGGCCGATCTATTACACTTTACCTCACTACAGTCCACAGCACACGCTTACTGATAATAAGTGACAAAAGGAAAAGGGACCGTTTTCTCTCTTCCCTGCACACCTTTTCCCTGAGCACCTTCCGCGCGTTCCGCACTGTTCAGGGCGCTGCGTTGTGCACCGAAGCCCACATGCTACCGTCACCTCGGCCTCCGGGTACTCGCCGCAAGCGGCCGGGACGACGCTGGTCGCTCCCGCCAGCTCAGGGGCCACCCTTCCTGGCACTCACCCGTCACGCGAATGGACTCCAGCATCGTCCCGCTGAGGCCGCGGGCGGCGGGCTCCGCGGGCGCTGGGGGCGAGGGCCAGACAGGAACCCGGCGGGCCGCCTCTAGCCTCCGGCCGTGCCTCAGACGCGGGGTTGCGGAGCAACGTTGCTCTCGGCGACCGGGTGCAGGTTAAGGCGGGTAAGGACGGACGGAGACGTGCCGACGAAGAGCTGCAAGCGGCGTCCCCTCCAAACCGCAGGTGCTGAAAGGTACTCAAAGCCGCCCAACACCGGGCAGCTGCTCTTAGCGCCCGCCGGCGTGACGTTGCCGCTCCCCCGTTGCTAGGAAACGCGTGCCGTCCGCGTGCGCCGCGCTTCACGGAGCCTGCGCGCCGTTGGAGGCGCCAGAGATACTGTGTCCTGGCTCGCATGAACACAGGAGGAACTACAACTCCCGGAGTGCACAGCGCAGGCCCGTGCCTCGGGAGCTTGTGGGCTGGGCCCTGGGAGAGGGTCGGGTCTCTAGCCTTTCGTATAGACGCATTTTGACTGATCATCCCCGTAGACATTTGTGCGCTGTTCAACATGGCGTTAACTCCTCAGCAGATTTTACAAGAGACAGGTGGCGTGACACTCAGTCCCAGATGCGAATTACAAAACCAGTCTCCTCCGCCTTTTAGTTACCTTTCCAGGTGCAAAAAAGCTAACACAACTTCAGATTGCAAGTGGTAGTAATGAAGGTGCTGGAAGCTCAACTACATTTACCCAGTGAGTACCCCGGCATAATATACTAAATACTAAAATACAAACTTTATGATTGTGCAGTTGACAGGGGCTGATTGTTGTTTTTGTTCATTATTGCGTGGGAAATGTGGTGACTATACCATTTAACGAACATTTTCTGAGAGCCTAACGGGTGCAAGGTTCTGAGGCCTTGAGAACATCAACAAGGGAAATGAAATAAGGCTGGAGCTTACAGTTAAGAAACTCATAAGATAGCATTGGCACTGTCAATTTTCAAAGCCACATTTTCTCTTTATCGTTCCTCAAGGTTGAGATAGGACATAAAAATAATTGTGGGATGTGTTTGCAAACACAGGAACAAAAGGAAAGTTGAAGTTATGTCAGGGAACATCATACTCTAAAAATGACAGAACAAGTGAGAATTTGTATCTTTTTCACCAATTAGGAGCATACGATGGAAATTTGACAGTATCACAGATAGTGCATAACCCCACATCCTAGTTTGTCAGAAAATCCTGTGAACACTATTTTCAGAATATATCCAGGATCCAGCCAATTCTCACTATCATCACTGCCACTTGTCTGGCTCAAGCCACCACCAGCTTTTGTCTGGATTATAACTGTAGCCTCCTAAATGAACCCCATGTTTCCACTCTTGCCCTCTTCACTTTACTCTCAAAACTCAGTGGCCAGCATGATCCTGCTAAAAAGTCAGATAATGTCAGTTCTCTGTGAAAAACACTTCAATGGCTTCCTTTCTTACCTATGAGGTCCTTTAGGACCTAGCCTACTGCCATCTCTTTGGGCTCATCTCCCACTGCTCTCCTGCTTGGTCTACTCCAGACACGCTGGCCTCCTAGATATTCGTCAGCTATGCCAAGCACTGTCTCACCTCATGACCAATGCAATTTGGGACCTCCCCTGACTGGAATGCCCCACCCCCCCACCCCCAGCACCCACCCTGGCCTTAAGCCCACAGAACTAGCTCCTCCACTTCTCAGGAATTAATCCAAATGTCCCTTCTCACTGAGGCCTTTCTTGGCCACTCAATTTAAAATTCCATTCCTTTCTCAGATTTCCTATACCCTTTCTCTGCTTTATTTTTTTTTTCCTTAGCACTTAACATTATATAATTTATTACATATTTTACTGATTTCTTTTTTTGAAACATCTTTATTGGAGTATAATTGCTTTACAATAGTGTGTTAGTTTCTGCTTCATAACAAAGTAGTTCAGCTATACATATACAAATATCCCCATATCTCCTCCCTCTTGTGTCTCCCTCCCACAATCCCTATCCCACCCTTCTAGGTGGTCACAAAGCACTGAGCTGATCTCCCTGTGCTATGCGGCTACTTCCCACTAGCTGACTGTTTTACATTTGGTAGTGTATATATGTCCATACCACTCTCTCACTTTGTCCCAGCTTACGCTTCCCCCTCCCCATGTCCTCAAGTCCATTCTCTACGACTGTGTCATTATTCCTGTCCTGACCCTAGGTACTTCAGAACATTTTTTTTTTTTTTAGATTTGAAAAAAAACTGGACAGCTACATTTAAAAGAATGTAGATTCTTTTTTTTTTTTTTTTAGGTTCCATATATATGTGTTAGCATACGGTATTTGCTTTTCTCTTTCTGACTTACTTCACTCTGTATGAATGACTCTAGGTCCATCCACCTCACTATAAATAACTCAGTTTCGTTTCTTTTTATGGCTGAGTAATATTCCACTACACATATGTGCCACATCTTCTTTATCCATTCACCTGTCAATGGACACTTAGGTTGCTTCCATGTTCTGGCTATTGTAAATAGAGCTGCAATGAACACTGTGGTACATGACTCTTTGAATTATGGTTTTCGCAGGGTATATGCCCAGTAGTGGGATTGCTGGGTCATATGGTACTTCTATTTTTACTTTTTTAAGGAAGCCTCATTCTGTTCTCCATAGTGGCTGTATCAATTTACATTTGCACCAACAGTGCAAGAGGGTTCCCTTATCTCCACACCCTCTCCACCATTTTTTGTTTGTAGATTTTTTCATGATGGCCATTCTGACTGGTATAAGGTAATTTATAATTACCTCATTGTAATTTTGATTTGCATTTCTCTAATGATTAGTGATGTTGAGCATCCTTTCATGTGTTTGTTGGCAATCTGTATATCTTCTTAGGAGAAATGTCTATTTAGGTGTTCTGCCCATTTTTGGATTGGGTTGTTTGTTTTTTTGATATTGAGCTGCATGAGCTGCTTGTAAATTTTGGAAATTAATCCTTTGTCATTTGCTTCATTTGCAAATATTTTCTCCCATTCTGAGGGTTGCCTTTTCAACTTGTTTATGTTTTCCTTTGCTGTGAAAAAGCTTTTAAGTTTCATTGGGTCCCATTTGTTTATTTTTGTTTTTATTTCCATTTCTCTAGGAGGTATTTCAAAAGAATCTTCCTGTGATTTATGTCATAGAGTGTTCTGCCTATGTTTTCCTCTAAGAATTTTATAGTGTCTGGCCTTAAATTTAGGTCTTTAATCCATTTTGAGTTTATTTCTGTGTATGGTGTTAGGGAGTGGTCTAATTTCATTCTTTAAAATGTAGCTGTCCAGTTTTCCCTGCACCACTTATTGAAGAGGCTGTCTTTTCTCCACTGTATATTCTTGCCTCCTTTATCAAAAATAAGGTGACCATATGTACGTGGGTTAATCTCTGGGCTTTCTATCTTGTTCCATTGATCTATATTTCTGTTTTTGTGCCAGTACCATACTGTCTTGATTACTGTAGCTTTATAGTATAGTCTGAAGTCTGGGAGCCTGATTCCTCCAGATCCATTTTTCTTTCTCAAGATTGCTTTGGCTATTTGGGGTCTTTTGTGTTTCCATACAAACTGTGAATTTTTTTCTTCTAGTTCTGTGAAAAATGCCATTGGTAGTTTGATAGGGATTGCATTGAATCTGTAGAATGCTTTGGATAGTACAGTCATTTTCACAATATTGATTCTCCAATCCAAGAACATGGTATATCTCTCCATCTCTTTGTATCATCTTTGATTTCTTTCATCAATGTCTTATAGTTTTCTGCATACAGGTCTTTTGTCTCCTTAGGTAGGTTTATTCCTAGGAATTTTATTCTTTTTGTTGCAGTGGTCAACAGGAGTGTTTTCTTAATTTCTCTTTCAGATTTTTCATCATTAGTGTATAGGAATGCAAGAGATTTCTGTGCATTAATTTTGTATCCTGCTACTTTACCAAATTCATTGATTAGCTCTAGTAGTTTTCTGGTAGCATCTTTAGGATTCTCTATGTATAGTATCATGTCATCTGCAAACAGTGATAGCTTTACTTCTTCTTTTCCAATTTGGATTCCTTTGATTTCTTTTTCTTCTCTGACTGCTGTGGCTAAAACTTCCAAAACTATGGTGAATAATAGCGGTGAGAGTGGGCAACCTTGTCTTGTTCCTGATCTTAGAGGAAATGCTTTCAGTTTTTCACCTTTGAGAATGATGTTTGTTGTGGGTTTGTCATATATGGCCTTTATTATGTTGAGGTAATTCCCTCTATGCCTACTTTTTGGAGAGCTTTGATCATAAATGGGTGTTGAGTTTTGTCAAAAGCTTTTCCTGCATCTGTTGAGATGATCATATGGCTTTTATCCTTCAATTTGTTAATATGGGTTATCACACTTGATTTGCATATATTGAAGAATCCTTGCATTCCTGGGATAAACCCCACTTGATCATGGTTTATGATCCTTTTAATGTGTTGTTGGATTCTGTTTGCTAGTATTTTGTTGAGGATTTTTGCATCTGTGTTCATCAGTGATATTGGCCTGTTGTTTTCTTTCTTTGTGACATCTTTGACTGGTTTTGGTAATAGGGTGATGGTGGCCTCGTAGAATGAGATTGGGAGTGTTCCTCCCTCTGCTATATTTTGGAAGAGTTTCAGAAGGATAGGTGTTAGGTCTTCTCTAAATATTTCATAGAATTCGCCTGTGAAGCCATTTGGTCCTGGGCTTTTGTTTTTTGGAAGATTTTTAATCACAGTCTCAGTTTCAGTGCTTGTGATTGGTCTGTTTATATTTGCTATTTCTTCCTGGTTCAGTCTTGGAAGGTTGTGCTTTTCTAAGAATTTGTCCATTTCTTCAGGGTTGTCCATTTTATTGGCATGTAGTCGCTTGTGGTAAACTCTCATGATCCTCTGTATTTCTGCAGTGTCAGTTGTTACTTCTCCTTTTTCATTTCTAATTCTATTGATTTGAGTCTTCTCCCTTTTTTTCTTGATGAGCCTGGCTAATGGTTTATCAATTTTGTTTACCTTTTCGAAGAACCAGCTTTTAATTTTATTGATCTTTGCTATTGTTTTCTTTGTTTCTATTTCATTTATTTCTGATCTGATGTTTATGATTCCTTTTCTTCTGCTAACTTTGGGATTTTTTTTGTACTTCTTTCTCTAATTGCTTTAGGTGTAAGGTTAGGTTGTTTGAGATGTTTCTTGTTTCTTGAGGTAGGATTGTATTGCTATAAACTTCCCTCTTAGAACTGCTTTTGCTGCATCCCATTGGTTTTAGGTTGTCATGTTTTCATTGTCATTTGTTCCTAGGTATTTTTTGATTTCCTCTTTGATTTCTTCAGTGATCTCTTGGTTATTAAGTAGTGTATTGTTTAGCCTCCATGTGTTTGTATTTTTTACAGATTTTTTCCTGTAATTGATATCTAGTCTTATAGCACTGCAGTCGGAAAAGATACTTGATACAATTTCAATTTCAATTATCTTAAATTTACCAAGGCTTGATTTGTGACCCAAGATATGATCTCTCCTGGAGAATGTTCCGTGCACACTTGAGAAGAAACTGTATTCTGTTGTTTTTGGATGGAATGTCCTATAAATATCAATTAAGTCCATATTGTTTAATGTTATCATTTAAAGCTTGGTTCCTTATTTTTTTCATTTTGGATGATCTGTCCATTGGTGAAAGTGGGGTGTTAAGGTCCCCTACTATGTTTGTGTTGCTGTTGATTTCCCCTTTTATGGATGTTAGCATTTGCCTTATGTATTAAGGTGCTCCTATGTTGCGTGCATAAATATTTACAATTGTTATATCTTCTTCTTGGATCGATCCCTTGATCATTATGTAGTGTCCTTCTCTGTCTCTTGTAATAGTCTTTATTTTAAAGCCTATTTTGTCTGATATGAGAATTGCTACTCCAGCTTTGTTTTGATTTCCATTTGCATGGAATACCTTTTTCCATCCCCTCACTTTCAGTTTGTATGTGTCCCTAGGTCTCTTGTGGACAGCATACATACAGGTCTTGTTTTTGTATCCATTCAGCCAGTCTGTGTCTTCTGGTTGGAGCATTTAATCCATTTACATTTAAGGTAATTATCAATATGTATATTCCTATTACCATTTTCTTAATTGTTTGGGGTTTGTTATTGTAGGTCTTTTCCTTCTCTTGTGTTTCCTGACTAGAGAAGTTCCTTTAGCATTTGTTGTAAAGCTGGTTTGGTGGTGCTGAATTCTCTTAGCTTTTGCTTGTCTGTAAAGGTTTTAATTTCTCTGTCGAATCTGAATGACATCCTTGCTGGGTAGAGTAATCTTGGTTGTAGGTTTTTCCTTTTCATCACTTTAAATATGTTCTGCCACTCCCTTCTGGCTTGCAGTTTCTGCTGAAAGATCAGCTGTTAATCTTATGGGGAATGCCTTGTATGTTATTTTTCCCTTGCTGCTTTTAATATTTTCTTTGTTTTTAATTTTTGATAGTTTGATTAATATGTCTTGGTGTGTGTCTCCTTGGATTTATCCTATATGGGACTCTCTGCACTTTCTGGACTTGATTGACTATTTCCTTTCCCAAATTAGGGACGTTTTCAACTATAATCTCTTCAAATATTTTCTCAGTCCCTTTCTTTTTGTCTTCTTTTTCTGGGATCCTTATAATTTGAATGTTGGTGCATTTAATGTTGTTCTAGAGGTCTCTTAAGACTGTCCTCAATTCTTTTCATTTTTTTTCTTTATTCTTCTCTGCAGTAGTTGTTTCCACTATTTTATCTTCCAGGTCACTTATCGGTTCTTCTGCCTCAGTTATTCTGCTGTTAATTCCTTCTAGAGAATTTAAAATTTCATTTATTGTGTTGTTCATTTTTAATCACAGTCTCAATTTCAGTGCTTGTGATTGGTCTGTTTCTATTTTCTATTTCCTCCTGGTTCAGTCTCAGAAGGTTGTGCTTTTCTAAGAATTTGTCCATTTCTTCCAGGTTGTCCATTTTATTGGCATGTAGTTGCTTGTAGTAATCTCTCATGATCCTTGTTTTTTTGCTCTTTAGCTCTTCTAGGTCCTTGTTAAACGTTTCTTGTATTTTCTCTATTCTATTTCCAAGATTTTAGATCATCTTTACTATCATTATTCTGAATTCTTTTTCAGGTACACTGCCTATTTCCACTTCCTTTGTTTGGTCTGGTGGGTTTTTACCTTGCTCCTTCATCTGCTGTGTGTTTCTCTGTCTTCTCATTTTGCTTAACTTACTGTGTTTGGCCTCTCCTTTTCGCAGGCTGCAGGTTCATAGTTCCTGTTTTTTTTAGTGTCTTCCCCCAGTGGCTAAAGTTGGTTCAGTAGCTTGTGTAGGCTTTCTGGTGGAGGGGACTGGTGTATGTGTTCTGGTGGACGAGGCTAGATCTTGTCTTTCTGGTTGGCAGGATGGCATCTGGTGGTGTGTTTTGGGGTGACTGTGACCTTATTATGATTTTAGGCAGCCTCTCTGCTAATGGGCTGGGCTGTGTTCCTGTCTTGGTAGTTGTTTGCCATAGGGTGTCCAGCACTGCAGCTTGCTGGTCGTTGAGTGGAGCTGGGTCTTAGCATTGAAATGGGGATCTCTGGGAGAGGTTTAGCCGTTTGATATTACGTGTAGCCGGGAGGTCTGTGGTGGACCAGTGTCCTGAACTCGGCTCTCCCACCTCAGAGGCACAGGCCTGACACCCAGCTGGAGCACCAAGACCCTATCAGTCACACGGCTTGGTCTGTAGAAGCCAAACCTCTAGACAGACAGATTGAGTGAACATGTTGGGAATATCCAGTCGCGTCTTCTCGCTTGCATATCCACATAAGAAAGATGAAGGATAAATAAAAGGAAGATCATTTAAAATCCAATAAAGCATGAATTTTGTTTTAATCTTGTGTCTTAAAGAGATGTAAATTCAACGAAAAAAAAATATGTACTTCAAAGGTAATCAAGGTATGGAGAGGAGCTCACAATGCAGGATCCAGAGTGCTTATTTCATTTGCATATGAGGTTAGTGGCTGGACTATTTTTTTGTTTTGCTTTGTTTTTAATGATTCTTCTGGCAATTACAGTTTTTGATTTTTGGAGCTTTAGTAGATGAGGCTCTGTGTAGAGAAGCTGGGGGCTGGCTCTGTCCCTCCGTGGAGCATGGTCATTCCCAAAGTGTCCCCTTCTGGCTCGGAGTGCCTGGGTGATAGCAGGGTCTCCGGAGAGGGGTGGCCGGTGGCCGAGGATGGAGGGTTTTCCTTTCCTGCAAAGCAGGATTTATAATCCATCTCAGAGAGTTTTGAAGTTCACGACTCCTCTTTGCAAAGCAAAGGAAAATGCATCGGACGCCAGCACTTCTAGATGGTGGTGCTCAAGAATCACCCAGATGAGCACTTTCGATAGACCAAAGCCCCAAGATTTCCTTTTACACATTGCTCTGGTGGGAGGAGAATCCCAAGAAGCTAGGAAAGATGTTCCTGCTCCTAGGGTGTGTGTGCAAGCGTTTTCTCTTTCTGCACACCCCCAAACTCCTTTACCCCCTCACTCCTAATGCTAAGTCTCTGGCAGAGGCAGCTTCCCACATCATGTGCTGCAGGAAATCTTACTGATTTATCTTGATTATTGTCCGTCTCCATCTCTAGAATAAAATTTCCACAAGTGCAGTGATTTTTGATTGTTCACTGCTATACTTACAGCAACTAGAATAGTGTCTAGCACACAGTATGTACTCAATTATTTGTAAGTTAAGGAATAAGTAGATAATAGAAAGCATGCATTTTCAATGATAATTCAAAGAAAAATAGAATGATATAGAATGGGCATGTAGATAAGGAACACATCTTCAGGTTAAACACTTGATATAGTAATAAACAATGAATCCTTTGCATTCAGAAGAGCAGTTGTTCTTGCAACATATGTCCTAAGGAAAAGGCATGTAAATGAAACTTATATACCTAACTTCCTTACATACCTTCCTTAACTTCCTTATATACCTTAAACTCTGAAACCTGCTTTCCAAGTTTGCTATAAATACATCTGTTACCTCTGCAAATTTCTAATTTTTCAAGTCACTGCAGTTTAAGAACTGTAATTCTCAAAAAAAATAAAGACTCCTAAAAGATGTTTCCAAGTCATATGTTCAGCATCTAAAGAATTTACTCTGGATGTTTTTACTAAAGCATGGGTAATCAGATTGTCCATTTTCATTATATTTTGAAGAAACCAAGATGTATAATTTTATTAATTTCGGAGCTATTTATTTATATACAAGAGACAGGGCTTAGTGCTTTTAGAGTACATAAAAGACACAATAACTATCCTCAAGACACTTACTGACAAGCATGGAGGGATATATATATATATATATATATATATATATATATATATATATACACACACACACACACACACACACAGACACACGTAACACAAGTTAGAAAATGATGTACAGTAAAGGTATACCTCCCTCTTCAACATTTTGTTAAACCTAAGAATTCTAAAAATAAACAATTTGATGCTTCTGTAGTTAGCCCATCTAGAATATTATTTCATTGCTTACTTTAAAAATTATTTTTATGTTCACCCTACCAGTATTTTCTTGTGGATCATTTTGATTTATAAACATCTTCAGTGATAAATACTATATAAAGGTGAATATCAATTAATTCAAAGCATTTAAAAAAGATATTCTTTGTGTACTATTAGGCACTGAAGTACTCTTGCTAACAAATTCATGAAAACAAGGAGGTTATCTAATTTCTTACAAAACTAGTACTGTTATAAGCTTCTTTTACCACTCCAGCCTACGCAATTATTCATTCTCATCAAGCTTTGTGCATCTACTTTGTTAATTATTGATTTGTGCTACGCCTGTTTAGTATTTCCATTGGGTAAGGCATCTGCAGCTGTCCACTTGGCTGCTTTTGAGTCAGCATTGTTTTTACATATCTGCCAGAACAATGAACAATTCCATCTTTTTGAGAAACTTTCCTTTATACCTGTTTCTATATAAACTCCATTTTCAAAGCACTGATTGCAAAATAAAGTTAAGAAGTATTAAAACTGCTTTTAATAATTTGTTTATCTCTAAGGATACACGTCCCCCCTTTTAAAGTTTTACTAAACTTAAGTTTTCCAAAAATAGCCAAGAATGCTATTGTAGTTATCCTACTGCAGCATTATACTTCACTTTTTAAATGGTATTTTTATGTTCACTACCAGCACTGTATTGTGGATCATTTCGATTTCTGATTCTCTTTAATGATGATTTCCATTAAATTTTAGAAACAAAAATGATAGGAAAATAGATATTTTCAGAGAAATATTGTTTTTTTTATGTGTGGTGTGATTTTTATGTTATGGATAAAGAACTTATATTTTTCTTATTTTTTTCAGTAACTTTTGTTTAATTAACTCATATGTTAATGTGTATATTCCATATACAAACTATTGATACATGGCAAGCTACTCACAGTCAATGGAGTTTCAGGACAAAAGAAGTCAAAACATCTCTGTAGTAAGAGAGGATGGGATTTTTTTTTTTTTTTAAGAAAAAAGATCAACATCTTCCTTTTTAAAGGCTTAGAACACATTTGATCATTAAGCTGGGTAGTAAAGGCCAAGAAAGAGGAATGGTGAAGACTGGAGAAGGTTGCTAATAAGCATTGTTAGTGCTGGTGGAGAGACAAATAACTATAATACTTCACTTTCTATAGAAAAAGTTCATTTTGTTGAGTGCAGATCAAGTATATATTATGCTTGAAACTGAGAAAAAGTTTAATTTCTTAAGGAGACGTTATCTCAGTAACTAAAAAAAAAATAGAACATTAAAATAATTTGTTTACTTTTACATTTCAGATAAGAGTTTAAAAGCAGAAGGGAAGGAGGCTTCTAGAAAATACTTTTCACTTTCCTCCCTGTTCTCTTGGAAACAAGTTATAACATTCTATGTCACTGGAAATTTATGAATAGAGGAAAATTAATCTGCAGCTTGCCATTATAAAAGAACAGAGAAACTGGTTGCAACATCCCAGATTCTAACAAGCATTAAAGGAAGCCTCAGGGCAGCTGTAAACAATGTTCCTTGACTCTGAAAGAAAAAAAGAGCCAGGGAAAGTTGGTTTCTGTAGCTTTAAGAAATTTTTTTTCAGTGCAGTTTGAATGCTTTTGGGATGTCTGTATTGAGAGAATGGAATGTTTTCAGTATGTCTTTTTCAGAAGAATGAAAAACATGAAGTGGAAGCCAAATAAAAGAACGCTTTGTGAAACTGCCTCCGCCTTTCACCTCATTGAAAATAGTCAGGACAGCACAAAAATCCTGGGAAACCCTGAGATTTTTTTTTGATAGGATGTTTTATTGTAAATGACTGAGGGAGGAAGGATACTTTTTATTAATCAGACATCAAAAATATTGCCTATCTTAATTACATTTTGAAGAAATCAAGATGTGCATTAATTCACTCCTTCCACAGATGTTTATTAAGTATTTATGTTACTACTGGTAGTGCATACATACATATGTAAATATGATATACATATATCGGGCAGTCCTTGTGCGCATACATCAGGGATGCTGTGGTGAGTAAATCAGATAGAGTCCCAGTTCTCTTGGAACTTATAGTGGGAGAAACAAATAACAATCAAGTAAACAAATGATGTAATAGATACAAATAGGTGCTATGAGGTACAGTAAATCAGAGAAGTATACTAGAGGTGGTGACTTGGGGCACGGAGGGGTCAGCAAAAGCCTCTTCGAGGAAGTGACTTTTGAGACTTGAAGGATAAGAAAGAGTCAGCCATGAGAAATTTGGGGCGGGGTTGGGCGGGGGAGATAAGCATTCAAAGTAGAGGGAATTGCAAAGGCAAAAGCCCTGGGATGGGAATGAGCTTGTCCTGATCCTGGGGCTATGTGCAGGTCAGCATGGTTGGAGTCCAGTGAGCTGGGGGAAAGTGAAAAGATTTCAGAGGTAGCAGGGGCTAAGGAAAGGAATTTGGACTTTTTCCTAAGTACAATCAGAAGCCACTAAAACAGGGCAGTGACATAATATGGCTTTTTTTTTTTTTTAAAGATCGCATTGACTGCTCTGAGAACGATGGATAAGAGGATGAGAGTGGAAGGAGGGAAACCAGACAGGAGACTCTTGCAGTAGGTCCTGTGAGGGTGATGATGGCTTAAAGTGGAATGGAAGCTGCAGAGAGGGAGAGAAGTAAAAGATATATTTGGAGGCAGAGATGATGGTAGGTTGGGTATGTGGATAGAGTAGGAGGAAAAGAAGAAAGAACTGAATATAACCCCTAGGTTTTTGGCTTGAGCAACTGGGTAGATAGTGGTGCCATTTATGGAAATGGAGAAGACTGGGAAAAGAATGGGTTTAGTGGGGAAATTCCATTTTGGATTTGTTAAGTTTAATACACCAGTTAAAAGTCCAAGTCAAGATTTCACATAGGTGGTTGGATATTAGTGTTCTGAGTTCAAGGAAGAGATCATGCCAAAGAAATTTGGGAACCATCAGTATACAGGTGGTTTTTTTTTTTTTTTTTTTTTTTTTTCCTTTTTTTGTGGTACGTGGGCCTCTCACCGCCGTGGCCTAGCCCGCTGCGGAGCACAGGCTCTGGACGCAGGCTCAGTGGCCATGGCCCACCGGCCCAGCCGCTCGGCGGCACGTGGGATCTTCCCGGACCGGGGCACGAACCCGTGTTCCCTGCATCGGCAGGCGGA
>NW_006770496.1:1969376-1982343 GCF_000442215.2 Lipotes vexillifer | reverse complement strand
CCCGTGTCCCCTGCATCGGCAGGCGGACTCTCAACCACTGCGCCACCAGGGAAGCCCTATTTTTTAATATTTAAGAGCTACTTTTCTTTTATATGGGATTGCTAAAAAATTTAAAAATAGGTTCTGTGAATATAGCTTTGAGAAATCTAGGTATGGAAAAGTAAAGATAGCATATGTAAATTATAGTGCGATAAGTACATAAAAGAATTCTTCGTCTTTATGAAAGGATTTACCATGGTCCTTTAAATATGAATTCCCTTAATACCGTATTAACCACTTGAGAAAGTAAAAAGGAGATTAGAGCTGTATACATTTTGAGAATACTCTATTGAATAAAGGAAATATGACTGTAGTTGCATGCGTTTTTGGAAACAGTACAATATGTTAGAAAGCACACACACAATCTATTTTCCCTCACTTTGGAATATGAAACATTTTCATTGATTAACTTAGAAAAGAAAAAAATCTGATGCTAAAGACCACTAAAACTGTTTAAAACCCTTAAAATGTGATGCTAGTGACCATTAATAGGAGATATTGTAACAAATAAAATAGCCCTTTAGTAACACGTATATAACATCTTTTGATAGTTCTTATTTCTTCATTATAATGAATGTGTAAAAGAAGTGGCCCTTCAGCCAGATAACCTGAAGTAGAGAACTTGACCTTAATCCTTCTTGCCACTGCCTTATGGGTAGATCTTGGCCTTTTTGATTCCTGTAAAAATAAGAATATTTAGTTCATTGTTTTATTTTGTGACTGAAATGAGAATGTGTGTGAATATACTTTGAAAAATTAACTGCACATACATAACATATGGAGTGTCCTTATTGAAGTAAATGTTTTTGACTTTTTGTGTTTTTCAGCCTTCCATCAATTTTATCTGTGAAAACATGATTACTATTTCCTTTGTTGAAAAGGATCTTAGAAGGAGCAAATATTCATTTACTAGGGCTACCTTTAATCTCTAGTTATCTCTTCTTCAGAGCCTTGATTCTATTCTTTTATTTTTAATAAATAAATAAATAATTTATTTTTGGCTGCGTTGGATCTTTGTTGCTGCGCAGGCTTTCTCTAGTTGCGGTGAGCGGGGGCTACTCTTCCTTGCAGTGAGCGGGCTTCTCATTGCAGTGGCTTCTCATGTTGCACAGCATGGGCTCTAGGCACGTGGGCTTCAGTAGTTGTGGCTCACAGGCTCAGTAGCTGTGGCTCGCAGGCTTTAGAGTGCATAGGCTTGATTCTATTCTTAAATTAATATAATAAGCTGTGGTCTTTACCTAAATAACTTGAGAAATTGTGGTTTTTATTTGAATAACTAGAGAAGACACTTTTGATGACTTTCAGAATACTATCATCGTTAGGCCAACTGTATAACTAAATGGTAATAATCATGTGAATATATTTATTTTCCTTCCTAACTTAGTAGTTAAAAATTTTTTTAAAAACAATTTTAAGAGAAAAACATGGTTGCTATCTATTCAGCACTTTAGATATAGCTCAAGAGCACATTTACATCATTATTGTGTCTTTGGTGATCAAAATAAATAAATTAACTGAAATGTCAAGATCATAAACAGGATTTGAAGTCAGGCAGATCTGGTTCAAATTATAGGTGATGGACTTAGAGCAATCACTCAGCTTCTTTGCACCTCAGTTTCTCCATCTCTAAAAAAGGAATAATAGTTATCTTACATTCATTCATTCAACAAATATCTACTGAACTCGTGTGCCCTGAAGCTGCTAGGTTACATTTACCAACAAGACAAGTCCCTGCCATTCCATCGCTTACAGTCTAGTAGAAGAGGTAGATGATAAACTTAAACACATATCTAAAATGATCCCACGTTAAGTGGTCAATGCAATGAAGAAAATATAACAGAGTAATGGGATAGAACATGACTTGAGGGGGAGAGAGGAGGGGTGTGGCCACCTGATCAGACAAGTCTTCTTGAGGAGATAGCACATTTGAGCTTAGACCCAATTAATGAGCAGCCAGCCATGGGTAGATCTACGAATATCCAGGGGATGGAAAGTTCTTGAGGCAGAAAGAAATTTGGCCTATTTTTATGACTAGAAAAAAGTCCTATGAGGCTGGAGACTAGTGGGAAAAAGAAGGGAGAGTACTGTGATATCTGGAGAATATTAGGATACTAGGAGAGGCAGGCAAGGTTCAGGTCATGTAGGGCCCTGTAGGTATCATAAAGAATTTGGATATTATGCTGATTGCAACAGAAGACATAAACTGGCTCAAAACAAGAAATTGACACCATAACATTTACATTTTAAAAAACTCCCACTCTATGAATAAATTGTTAAAACTAATAAGATTGCTCAATAGGTTTGCAATAATCATGTTCCTATATATCAATAACAGAGTTTTAAAATATAATTTAAAAGATACCATTTATAAAAGCAATAACAACAAAAAAGATACACAGGAACAAATTAAAGAGTTTAAAGATCTTTATGGAAGTACATTATAAACATTTTTGGATGATATTAAAGAAGGCTTAAATTAATGAAAATATATCCATGTTCAGGAATGGAAAGGCTTGATATCACAAAGATGTCATTTTCCTCCAAATTATTTGATAAATTCAGTACGATTCCAATTACAAATCTCAAGAGGATTTTTCTTTCCTTTGTGGCACTTGACAATCTGACCCCAAAATTTATATGAAAGAATAAGGGGACAAAATTAATCACGTCAATTTTTAATTTGCCCTATCAGATATCAACACATAATGAAAACAGTTTGATATTGGGTGAGGAATAGACAAATAAACCAGTAGAACAGAATAAAGAACAGTATAAACAGTAGAACAGTAGAACAGAATAAAGAGCTCCTAAATAGACCTACATATACAGGAGAAGTTGGTACATGACAAAAGTGGCATTAAGGTCAGTGGGGAAAGGATGGACAATTAAATAACTGCTGCTAAGACATCTGGTTATCCAAACAAAAAACAAGATCAATCCAGATAATTTAAAGACAAAACCATGAAAAACGCATGCTTTTTAGAAGAAAATATGAGAGAATATATTTACAACCTCAGGATAGGGAAAGGGAAGGATTTCTTGAGACATAAAAAGCACAAACCCTACTGGAAAATATACATATTTTTAATTATATCAATAGGAAACATTTCTGTACACCCAAGACATCCTAAAGTGAAAAGACAAACAATAAACTAGGAAAAGATATTTGCCAGCCAAAAAACCAAAAAGAGTTATTTTCCCGGAAAATAGTAAACAAACAACAAAAGCCTACAAATCAATAAGAAAAAGCAACCACATAGAAAACTGGGCAAAGGATGTGAATTTGAAATTCACAGAAAAGGAAAACTTAAAGGCCAATAAACACATGAAATAATGTTCACTTCCATTAGTAATAGGATAAATGCATACAAACAAGAATGACAGCATCTAAAAAGTATCCAAGTACTAGGGAGGCACTAGAGTAGCAGGCATGCTCATTTAAAGCTGACTGGAATACAAATTGTTACAATCGTTTTGAAGAGCAATTTATTTTTAATATCTGGCAATAATATTGAAATATATTTATTGAAATGATCCTCTAATTCCTAGGTATATTATTCTAGAGAAAGTTTTGCATGTATGTATAAGGAGACATAAAAATATTCATGGCATCATGGGGTCTTTGGAATGAAAAACTGGAAATGAGCTAAATGTCCATTAACAGGATACAAGTATATTAATACAATAGAATACAACAGTGAGAATGAATAAAATGCAGTTATACCTGTTAGTGAGGATGAATCTCATAAAGAGAATACTCAGAAAAGAAACCAACTGCAGAAAGTTTTACTTACAGTAAAAATAAAATTTATGTAAAACACTATATACTGATATGGATATATATGTAGATGTAATAAAAGTACATATATTTCATGGGAATGATAAACATGAAAATCAGGATAGTTTTACCCTTGGGGAATGGGATTAAGGAGGAATACACAATTATAAAATTACATATTTTTTTAAGCTAGGTGGTGGGTACACAGTTATCTGTTCCATTCATTAATTTTTTGGTAAAGTGGAAATATTTTACAACACAATTTTCAAGAGGAGAAAAGTAATTCTAGCTTATAAAGTGAAGCCTGAACTATCAGAGGGTAAGAAGGGAAATAGGGAGAACTGTTAGCAGACAGTTGCAGTATTCTAAGAGAGTAGACTTGAGTCTCTAGCACAGCTTCGGGCACATGGTAGGTGTTTAACGAACTTCAGCTATTGCGTGGTGGTTTGCTATTATCATCATAAGGGTAAAGACAGGGGGATTGTGAAGAAAGATAAACTAAATGTTTTGGGTAGTTATATTGAGTGACTTGCTGTATTTCTCTCTTTTAGTCTTGACTAGGATCTGGTCATAAAGAATCTAAGGCTCACAGAGGCCAAAGCCGGAAGGCTCAAGGCTTCATAAATTTCTATTGACTCATTTTCCAATGTCGCGTAAACTTCCTCCTGAACCCGCACTCCTCAATACACCCACCACTTTCTGGTCCAGCACTGGAGAAAAATTCAAGCGGCTTTTCTCTTTGGTTCATAAGTAGCATATTTTGAGTTAAATATTAATAATTCGATACAGCAAACACTTGGATAGGGGCTTATTACTTATTACAGAATACTTTTGGATCTCTTAATTTTTCACCTGATCCTCCTAACAACTCTGAGAACTGGCAGGGCAGCTGATTATTTCTGTTTTACCGATGAGTAAACTAACATCCAAAGAGGCTAACCTGGTGACCATGAACTTCATGGAATCATATCTTAAACATTTTGTGATTGAGTGGGCATTTTTCAGCTTTAATTGTCCTTTCAAAGGAGGCTATGACTCCCCAGAAAGGTCTAAGAAATACTGAGTTAAATGATTTGCCTAAAGCCTAAGGTCACATGGTCTTGGTGGAGCCAAGACCTCAAGGAATTTCTTCTTATCCCACACTCAGAATTCTTTCCATTACAACGTATAGCACCAAAATCAAATTAGAGATATTATTAGTGAAATACTTTTTGTAATGTTTACTGACTGCTAAGATGGTAACGTTATTAAATACACCAAAACTTCTTACTTGGGAGAAATAGTTTTGGCCTGTTCAGGCGTTGGGCAGTCACTCAGCAATCTACTCTGTTACAGATGAAGAAATCCAAACCTGTTTGTTGTCTTTATAACAAGCCCTAGTACATACTTACTAAATAAGAAATGAATCTGATACAGTAACTATAAAACGTACTTTACAATTCTCAGTAATCTACAGAGAATAATCATGAAATACAGCTTGATTCAGCGGTGGAAAGCAGACTATGAGCTGAGAATGGGATTTTCATTTCTCCTGGACCAGTCACTTAATGTTTTAGGATCTCCCTTCTCCCTTCTCCCTTCTCCTTAGCTGTAAAAGGGAGGATTAAAGTGGGTCGCTTCTCAGCTCTAACACTGCATGCAGTTTGATGGGATTAAAATAAAAAGGACGACAGGAGTTTCATGTATAAACTCTTTACACACAGTCTGTTAATGTTAACCTTATTTTCCCAATGAGAAAGGCCAGTGCCCAAGGTGGCTAACTGGTCATTAGACCCAAGTGTCCTTCTTGGCCCTCAAGAAGGCCAAGCCTGAGTCCCCCTTGGAGTGAAGTAGGGGCGGGCAGGCAGGTGGACAGAAAGCTATGTCAGGTCTATGGTCCAGTGGGATTTCAAACAGAAGGGCCCTTAGTCCTAAATTTAGGAATGAAGGAAAGCGGAGACGCCCAAGCACAGGCGCGAAGGGACCTGCTTAAACAGGCTAGGGTGTGCGAGCGTTTGGGGTGGGGCTTCGAGCCGGGAGGCAGTTGAAGGGCCGAGCGCAGCACCTACCTCCGCATCTCCGCCGCCAGGGGTGGGCTATCGCTGAGAAGGCTAAGCCACCCTTCGGAACCTCCCAGCCCGGGCAAGGCCAAGTGATCCAGCTCCGGTGCGGGGAGAGGCGTGCCCTGTTTCCGCCCCGCCCCGCGCGCATGCGCGCGGCTCCCGGCGCTGAAATTCAAATTTGAACCGCGGCTGAAGGCCGAGCGTGACACTGGAGGTTGTGGAGAAGAGGAGGGTAGGTTGGGAGAGTTCCCCTGCCCCGGACTTCTTGTTTTCTCCAAGTGACACACTGAGCCGTCACTCACTTCTTTTCTCTTTCCGAATTTGAACCACCGTTTCGGTCGTCTCGCAATCGACACGCGAAGCCCGGGGCGATGGACCCGTTTACCGAGGTGAGAAAACTTGCGGGCAGAGCCAGCCATGACCCCTCTCGGCCCCCACCCTCCCTTCCCACCTTCTGTCTACCTCTGGACCCACCGGGCGGAGAGCGCGTGCGCGCGCGTGCGCAGAGTGTGCGTGCGGGTGTCGGACTGGGAAGCCAGGAGTGGGCCGCCGGTTCTCTTTGCTCTGCGGCTGCAGTTCTTCTGCGGTTTTCTTGTTCTTATTCCTGCAGTTGAAGCTCTGGGGGGGGTGGGGGGTGGGGGTGGGGAAGCTTTGAGTCTGTCCTCAGTAGCAGTAGTGAAAAAACCTCCTGTCAGCCCCGGTTATTATATGCCCCTCTGGAGTGGATCCCTGTCCCTTGCGAGGGTGAGGTGGGGGCCTGACCAAAAGATCCCGCTGGAAGTAAAAGCCGGGGTAACTTGCAGGGTGGAGTCGGGTGTCCGACTGACTCAGTGCTGTGTGTGCAGCCGCCGCCCGGAAATGGAATGGAATGTGATTTGCAGGGTTCTTGTGGCCCGTAGAGGAGCCGTGCATTTAAGGATGCTGTGAACGAAATGACAGCAAAACGTTAAAATAAGCCGGTGCCTGAAACCATTGCATCCGTTCTTACAAAGTCAATAGTTCCTTCAGATTCTATTGCTCAGCCAACTAGCAAAGAAGATTCATACCTGAGATTGATACAAATTGAAAGGAAACAGTGTTAGCCGAATACGTACAAACCAAAATTAATAGCCCACGATTTAAAAAAAAATAGTAAAGAAATAAACCTTTTTGGGTATGTTTATGGAGCATACCATTACAGCAATACCTCACTCATCTTTTGTTCTTTGGAAATTAAATATGGATTAATTACATCGTTATTGTGTCGATTATTTCTCTAGCTTTGGCTTCTTGTTGACAAGGTACTTTGACACACTCAGGAATTTCCACTCCTTTTCTTCCAGGACAGTTCCTCATTTTTTAGGTTGTTGTGCAAGTTTCAACTCAAAAAATAACAGTTGCTGCAAAGTGAGCCTAAAAATGTCTCTGCACTAGATTGAAAAATTGAATGGAGAGTGGTAATACTTTTTTTTTTTGAGATGTACTTACAATCCTAGGATATTAAAAGTTTCAACAATTAGAGTTTACTTGTGTTCAAACACAACAGTTTATTTTTGTTTACAAATTCTCAATCATCTCTGGGGGAAAACACATCATTTCGTTAACCTTAAATATTCTAACAGAAAAATCCTGAACACCTTTTTGTATTAGCTTTAAAGAATAGAGCTGGTTGTGCACTACATATTTTTCACTTACACTGAAGTTAAAAAGGATACATTATGTTCCAACTTAGAATAGGATTCCTTAAAATATTAGCCCTATGTGTTCTGTATATTTTCATTCTCCTAGGTAACTGACAGGACAAAGCATTTTGAAAGTTGGCTGAGAATTGTACTTTTTTTTACTTAAAAATGTTATTCTGAAGCTAGTATAAATCTCAGTAGAAAGAAACTTTTCTTTAAAAGAAACTTTTCATTTTAGAGTGTGCTCAGAAATATGTATGGTTTATGTTATGAAAAGTTAGATCGGTTGCAGTTGGAATAAACAGCTTTGACATCTTTTCCTTAATTGGTAATGAGTGAACAATTTGAATTGGTTCCAAAGATTAGGTGCTTAATTATAGCATTCATAACATTTTTGCACAGTGAAACTAACTGGTACAGTTCCTTGTCTGAAAAAAAAAAATTGGAAGTCAGTTAAAATGACTTTCTCACCCAGAGTTCCTTCTTAGAACCATAGAACAGGGAAAATTATTTGAGAGAACTGTTTCCTCAGTTTTCCCAAGGGTGATTTTTAGCCAGACCACCCTACAGGCATAGGAGAGCTGTTAATTAATTACATTAATGCCAGGGCGTTAGGGATTAATTCTCTTGGTAACTCTAGTTGAGAAAGGCTACAACTATCCTAAACTCTTGTTTCCTCAGGCAAGGCTGTTGTGCAGTGGCTCTCCTCCCTGCTGTCACTAGTGCTGGCTGGCACTCTTCCTCTCCCTGCCTCTTCTGCCTGGCAAACTCTGTTTCAACCTGCAGCTCACAGTTTGATTCCCCTTCTTCAGAGGGGAGATCACCTTTCACAGTACCCATCTCACTCGCATTTATTTACCCATTGAACATGTTTTCTGTTAGAATGTAAGCTTCTTGAAGTAGGACTGTTGTTTCCTATTCAGAGAGATGTTTCCCTAACATCAAGCACATCCAATAATGTTCTGCCGAATTGACGTGGAAGAGAGCCATTCAGTGCAGATTATTTTACAGGCAAATAATTATATACAACAGTAACTGTTAGGACATTTTAGCAACATTGTTTTCTCTATTGTAGAAAATTTCAAATATAATGCATCCACCACCCAGCAACACGTGGCCATATTGTTTTACTGTATCCCCTTCTAATCCCTCCCTCTGAATTATTTGGAAGCAAATTCTAGAGGTCATATAATTTTATATGTAAGCACTTAAGTATTTATCACTGAACACTAAAGACTTAGAAAAAACATAATGCTACTATCACACCTAAAAAATCAACAGCATTTCCTTAATATCATCAAACATTGTAAGTGTTCAGGTTTCCTTAAGTGGCTCATGTTTTTGCAGTTTGTTTGAATCAGCGTCTAGACAGGGTCCACAGGACCATGTCTTCCTAATGTTCTTCATGGCCCAACTGGAGATAAAGAATCCATCTTGATTTATGGATGAACAAACAGTTAAGGCACACGTTTATTATTGTGATCAGCAGATAGTATTAAAAAAGTTATGTTGATTGTATGAATTTGGTTAGTTTTGCTGATGATAAGTTCTTTAAAAGAGCAATAGGATTTAGTCAAAAGATAGTTTATAGCAAAGTAGTTAAGAGTCCAGACTCCGGAGCCTGGTTCTGAATCTTGGCTTGCCACTGTTTTTTGTTTTTTGTTTTTTTTAAATTTTTGTCCACGTTGGGTCTTTTCTTGCTGCACGCTGGCTTTCTCTAGTTGCAGCCAGTGGTGGCTTCTCTTGTTGCGGATCACAGGCTCTAGGCACACGGGCTTAGTAGTTGTGGCTCGCGGGCTCAGTAGTTGTGGTTCGTGGGCTTAGTTGTTATGCGGCATATGAGATCTTCCTGGACCAGGGCTCGAACCCATGTCCCCTGCATTGGCAGATGAATTCTTGACCACTGCGCCACCAGGGAAGTCCCTGCCTTGACACTTCTTAACTGTGTGACCTATGGCTTGTTATTTACCCCCTGCCTGAGTTTCTTCATCTGTAAAACAGTAGTAAAAACAGAATTTTGCCAAATCATATTTTGAAGATGAAATGAGTTAGTGCGTGCAGACACTGAAAGTACTTTATATTAAGCCCTGTATAAGCATTAGTGACTGTTGTAATTGTTGTTAGGTGGATTTAAAACCATCAACTTACTACTCATGATGTCAGTATTAGCCTCTTGGTATGAAGATCTGCTCACTAGTGATGGTCATCCCACTCCAACCCAGAGCTAGGTGTGCCAAGTCAGAGCTTTCTATGTAGGAAGCTTAAAAGAGAAAAAGCTACAATTAAAATCCATAAAGCATCTTTTCTTGTGATATAAATAGATATACATGCTATCACTGTTTTGGATAGAGTTTGTCTAATTTTCCAGAACTAAGCGAAATCTCTGTGACGACCTGGAAAGAATGCTGCTACAGCATTTTGAAAATAATAAGTTAATTGTTATTGAGTCTACTTTGTTTAAGAAGGCAAGAAAATCAGTATCTCCTAGAAAAAATTTCTGTCAGAAATAGTTTGAGGGATATGGGGCAGAAATTGCTTTAGGACTATATGCTTCAGTTATCTTAGATTCGTCCATGTGGAATACCTTCCTGATTATGTTAGTAATTGCAGTGTTTTATTTTTTTTTTAATGCCTCTGTTATTTGAAGAAGGAGGTGTGATATTTGAAGGACTGTACCTTATAAATAAAAGATCCCTTAAATTCCTGTTACACTTTTATAAAGAAGGGTGACTTACATTTATTGAACTGTTGAGTTTATGTATTTTAGATACATCATTTCTTTACATTAATAATCTTTGGTGCTTATTAGTTTTATTTTACAGATTAGGGAACTTTTTTGCTTATCTACTTTAATATGTTTTAATCTTGAAATTTTTGAGTCTAATGTAGCAAAAGAACACTCGTATATATTTGAATGGCAAAACCACATTCCTCTGTGACCCATTACTCATAGTAATCGAAGATATACGGACTCATAAGTATTCTAACTGACCAGAATGGAATGTGGGCGTGTCCATGAATGAATATAGTTAGTCTAGTTTTGTATCTTGGGAGTGATATATTTTATTGTGGGGGAAATTATCAGACATATATGAATTTGTGTAATACTATCACTTTAGAGTTTGTTGAAGACTTTTATTTAAAGGGTGAAGGTCTTGTGTTTTGGAAGGCATTTGACTCATAAATTACTCTTTCAGTGACATAGCATTTAGGTTTAGTGTTACTTCTTTCAGTGAGAAATCATTCCTAAGTAGAGAGTTGTGCCTTCTTCCAAATTTAGCTCATGTATCTTTTGCATACTCAGAAGGATTAAAAATATTATTATTCTGTTTTAATTAAGCAACTAAAAAGGTCAGATGGAGTTTAATTCCTTAGTCTGCACTAACTGCTATATCTGTGTTTGCAGGGCAGTCTGTAAACTCCAGCCACTAATCTGCATGCCTCCTTTGGTTGTGTTCATTTGAAAGAGAATGAATTGTTTTACAGGGTCTTGTGTTTGCTATACTACACTGATTCGAATTAGGAGCATACATTGGGGTTAGAAAAGAGTAGTATTCACGATTCTATGGAATGGCTAAGATTTCAACTTAAAACTATTTTATTATATATTGATATTTAATTAAATAAAACATAAGATTATTTAGGCTTATTTATTTTTCTCTTAGGAAGTGTCTTATGTCTTCAAAGGACTATTATGCCAGTAATCTCTTGCCATCACCCCAAATCTTAGTGGTTGTATTAGTTTTGCTGCTACAACAAATTATTACAAATTTACTGGCTTAACATCACACATATTAATTATCTTCTGTAGGTCAGAAGTCTGATAGGTTTTGCTGGTTCAAATCAAAGTGTTAGCAGGATTGTGTTCCTTTTGAACGCTCTAGGGAGAATCTGTTTCCTCGCCTTTTCCAGCTGATAGAGGCCGCCTGAATTTTTTGGCCTGTGGCCGAAAAATGTCCATCACTCTGACCTCTGCTTCCCTTGTCACATCTTCTCTGACTCTGAGCTTCTGGGCCGCTGTTCCCTCATAAGGACAATTGCCCTTTTGAGGCCCACCCAGAAAATCCAGGAGAATCTCTCCATCTCAAGGTCATTAATTTAATCACGTCAGCAAAGTCTCTTTTGCCATGTAAGGTAACATATTCACAGGTTCATGGGATTAGGACAATGAACAACTTTGGAGGACCATTATTCTGCCTACCATAGCGGTTAAAACAACCACCACATTATTTTCCATGATTCAATGGCTTAGCATGTGGGCTCAGCTGGGCTGGACTTCTGGTGTCCCCTGCAGTCGTATAGGAGTCTGCAGTGATATACTAATTACCCGGGACTGGATGGTCTAAAATAGCCTTCCTCTCAGGTCTGGTGGTTGATGCTGGCTGTCAGCTGGGCCATGTGTCTAGCAGGCTTAACCTGGGCTTCTTGTGGAGGCAGTGTTCCAAGAGAGTGAGAGCAGAAACTACAAGACCTCTTGAGGCCTGGGACTGGAAGTCACATACACAGTATCACTTCTGCTGCGTTTTAATGGTCAAAGTGAATCATAAGGCCATCCCAATTCAAATAGCTTTTGATGGAAGCAGAAAAAAATTTGTGGCCATTTAAAATCTCATACAACTAACTTAACACATTTTATTCCCCCTTTAATGTTCATATTACGTCCGTAATTAAATTTTGACATGGGGGTGTTCATTTGGTGAATCTTGACTTAATTACTTAGGATTTCACTTTTGAAATGTATTTAACTGTTATTGTACATGATGGCAATTAGTGATTTTAGAAGATACCTGAAGTTTTCTGAACCTTTGACGAGACTTGTGTTTTAACGCTCTGATATACGTAGAAACTGCTTGAACGAACCCGTGCCAGACGTGAGAATCTTCAGAGGAAAATGGCTGAGCGGCCCACCCCAGCAGCAAGATCTGCGACTCACGCCAAGCGAGTCAGGGAGCCACTTTCAGAAGCAAGTAACCAGCAGCCCCTGTCTGGTGGTGAAGGTAAAACGCTTTGTGGGGAAAAGTAAACTTGGCATTTTTTAAAAGGAGATAAGCGCCAAGCATTTTATTGTTCATGCAGAAGAACCAAGGTCTTTGGGAGACAGATGGAATATCCTCTGGGAGAAAGATCAGCGTTTTGTATTCCAGGCCTATTATATTAGGCCTAGAACCTATCAGGCCAGAGCAGAATTTCTAACAAATATTTCAGATTAACTGGTTGAACTTTATTTTCCTCATTCCAAAATTATCCTTAAAACCTCTCAGGGAAGAATAATAAGTGAGCACTGAGGCACTTATACTGCCGTGGTATAGAGTTTATCTACCCCAACAGGTGCCAGCACAGCTGACCACCAGGTTCAGATGTATCTGTGGCGTAAGCAGGGCAACAAAAGGCAGACCTGCCTGCAAATGCTTGTAATTTGATGAGCCTTTTCATCCTCTGTCTGCTGA
>NW_006770496.1:1959837-1969366 GCF_000442215.2 Lipotes vexillifer | reverse complement strand
TGCTGAACCATCTCTCTCAGGCTGGGCACAAAGTACAGGTTGTTAATTTACAGAACTGGTGAAATTAAACAGAAACAAAATTAAGCAACCCCCCCATCCCTACCCCCAACAATCCACACACACCTGGAAGCTTGTCTGATTCTTTCCTAAATCCTGGCATCCTCAGCCTACGTCAGTCAGCTGGCTTAATCTTTTCCTAGCATTTGGAATAATCTGGAGATGATCATTTCCCTTAGTATAAATTTAAAATACATATAGAAAAAGAGTATTATGGGGGACAAAAACAATATTACAAAAGAGATGAGGGCACATCTCTTTTGTGAGCTAACCATAGAAGGAGAGTTTATTTTTGTGTGTTAATACATTTTGAAGGGAGGAAATACCATATATATTACATAGGAAGCAGAGGCCTGGCTCCAGTCCAGGATCTCTTCATTGTGGCATGGGTTTATGCAATCAAGTATTGAGTACTATGTACTTGAAAACTAGTGGTTGGAACTGTGTTTTGGTGCTTAAATGGAAAGATTTACTGTTATAAGTAATGTAAACTGGAAGAATTCTTTACTTCCAGATAGTGAAGCATGTTAAATAGGAACACGTCCAAAAAATGATTAGATAAGTTTGTTGAAAATATACCCTTAAATGAGTTGCAGAAGACTGGAAAGTTTCATGATGTACATTTAATTAGATTGATGTTTATGAGGGCAATCGCGACTTCCCATTAATCATACTTCGGTTACTACCAGAACAAGAACACTTGGTTAGACAGCCAATGAAACTGACCTCTTATGGAATTTACATTCCTACCTTTTAAAGTATTAGTTTTCCAGGAGATATATTAAAACTCATTCTTGGGTAAAAATTATATGCCTTGTGTTTGAATAGCTCCTTTTTCTTTTAGGACTTATAAATTTATTTTATAGGTGTTCGTGGAAGTTTAAAATGTAAAATGTTGTTAAACGCTTGTGCCAGTGAATTTGTTTGGTATTGACCAGATAATTCAGTCACTTTTTGGTTCTCTGCCTCCTAAACCTCAAGCCAGGTGCCCTTCTACCCTTGTTTACTATTGTTCATGAAAGATTGTTTTTAAAAGCAGAAAGCTTGTGTCTACCCTTAGCTCAGCTATGTCACTTTAAGCAGGTAACTTGATTTCTCTGGGCCTGATTTTTCTTATTTAAAAATGTGGTGATTGAGCTGTATGATCTTTAAAATCCCTTAGAATATTTGCTTCTTCTGTGTGTGTGCACTTTTTATTTCCTAGTGTCTTAAGACCACATAGAATATTATGCATATCTCTTGAGGATGTTATTTGAAGATTTTTTTCATTAAGGTTTTTTTAAACCATAAATTACATGTTAGTTTAAATCTCTTATATCAGATTTCTAAGTTACCGAAAGAAAGTAGAATTTTACGTATTTCTTGTTGTGAGTAAAATCATTTAAAGGAACAGAGAGATGGTGTTTTATTAATTTGTACCTACTGTAAGTTTTTCATGCTGTGAGGAATTACAGAATTTTTATTTTTTATTTTTTTGTCATTTTTAATCTAGAGAAATCTTGCACAAAACCATCACCATCAAAAAAACGCTGTTCTGACAACACTGAAGTAGAAGTTTCTAACTTGGAAAATGAAAAACCGGTTGAGTCAGCTTCTGCAAAACCTTGTTCTCCAAGTCCTATGTCTCCTCAGGCACAGCCACAAGCGCCAGCTGGTGTCAGTGATTCTGTGGCCGCCCCGGCATCGCTGCTGGGAGTGAGGAGAGGGCTAAACTCAAGATTGGAAGGAACTGCAGCCTCCTCAGTCAAAACACGAATGCAAAAGCTGGCTGAGCAGCGGCGTCACTGGGATAATGATGATGTGACAGGTATAAACTATGTGAATGGTGTGGTCCTTAAATCTGTGTCTGTACGATTCAACTTGGTATGTTGAAAATTTTATGTATCAGTTAACACATGAAAGGTCAACGCTTTTGATCTATATCCTGAGTATCCATTGCTCACAAATGGTTTGTATATCAATATATATTTATCAGTTGGTTGTGTTCTCATCGAAGTAGATGATGATGAGGTTCTTAGACTGGTTCACAAAACCCTGATCTTGTAACGGAACCATCTTATATTTGCAATAAAAACAGGAGAGAATAAACTATACTCTTGGCATTATCAGCATTGCTGCCCTTCAGCTCTGTATTCAAGAAATCCTGTTTCATGGATTCACTAATTAAATAAACTTGAGTGACTGAGGTATGCAATGCTGTTCAATAGGGGAGCAGGAAAACTTCAGAAAACATTTCTTGAGCACCTGCAAAGCATGTTTTCATGCTAAGATGCCAGAGACAGATAAAGTGACCTGATCTTTGCCTTTCATGGGTCCATAATCTGATGGAGAGCTTATCTCCTACCTCATTACAAAAAAAACCTTGGGATGACTTACAAAAATACCTATATTAAAAATGGGAAAAATGAAGAAATCAAGGTGAAGAGAAGGACAAACAAAGTGAAGGGTAAAGTTAGTTTATTAAATACAGGCCTTAAGGTCCTCCTCACTTGCTAGAGATGGTTCTGAACTTGCTAGCAGCCAGTGCAGAGAGGTGAAATGCTATCAATTACATGACTAATGTTTATTAAGAAACAAAACAACAGAGCCGTGGTTGGCACTAAGACCTAAGAGAACTTTCTTCCCTGGGTCCTAAAGATAACTGTGGGAGCTAGTGAAGGTGTAAGGTTTCTCAAGGTAGGCAGATAGCTGGCTCCAGGCTCATTTCAGTAAATGCAATTCTAAAGTGAGCCAGCACAGTGCAGGTAGACAGCTCAGTGATGACTGGGCCTTACCTGAGGAAGCCAACCTTTGGCTTTCAGCTCAGCTCCTATGGATCAGAATCATTCAGACCACTGGACTGGAATCTCAGGAGTGCGGTGGAGCCCTGGGGTGTGCTTTTTATCCCTTCCTTCCTTCCTTCCTTTCTTCCTTCCTCTCTCCTCCCTCCCTCCCTCCCTCCCTCCCTTCCTTCCTTCCTTCCTTCCTTTCTCTTTTTTTCAAGCTCTGTAGGTAA
Source organism: Lipotes vexillifer (assembly GCF_000442215.2). NCBI lineage: Eukaryota > Metazoa > Chordata > Mammalia > Artiodactyla > Lipotidae > Lipotes > Lipotes vexillifer. The sequence continues at coordinate 1,966,314 of NW_006770496.1, read as the reverse complement.
TTCTGACACATAGCCAGAATTAAGACCAAGTGATCTGAGGAAATGGATGGGCTGCATATATTTCAGGCAGTCTTCCATAAATATCAATTCTTTTAACTGAAATTTTGATAAGTATTGGATAGAAAAACATTTAAGATGATCCCTTCTGGCAGTGATGATAATCTCAAGAGCAAACACTTACTGTGTGAAATGCTAGGCGTTCTAAATATTTTAAAATACTAATGTAGGGCTTCCCTGGTGGCACAGTGGTTGAGAGTCCGCCTGCCGATGCAGGGGACATGGGTTCGTGCCCCAGTCCAGGAAGATCCCACATGCCGCGGAGCGGCTGGGCCCATGAGTCATGGCCGCTGAGCCTGAACGTTCGGAGCCTGTGCTCCGTAGGAAATCTTTTCTGGAGAGGCCACAACAGTGAGAGGCCCTCGTACCACAAAAAACAAACAAACAAAAATTCTAATGTAATATAACATTTAATTCTTACAACAGTCTTATGACATACATACTACTTTTTCTTCATGTTGTAGAAGAGAAGACTGGGTTCAGAGAGACTAAGGCGCCTGCCCACAGTCAGCAGAAGCTAAAATGCAAACCCCAGTTGTCTGACTCCAGGGCTCAACTTTTATGACCTGCCTGATGTTTTGGGACGTGTTAACAGGGTGCTGATAGTCCACGTTGTAAATTATAACTATTTATTTTAGTGGTCGGTGGGGTTAACCATGCTTCTTTATAATGTCTGAGGAGGCTAACCAGTAAATATGCCTGAATAGAAGAACGTTCCATTTCTGTTTTGTAGGAAATATCTATGGGCAGAGGACTGGAGATTTTCCTTTAAAAAAAAAGAAAGAGGATTGTGATTTAGTGCATGATCAAGAATACAACCAAGGCCCTAAACATTCTAGAGAAGGAAGCTTTGCAGCAGTGATTTCGAATATGTTGAAAGCAAATGTTAACAAATGTCTACCTCGACCTTGAAAATAAATCTCATAAGGCATCATATAGCCTGTCTAATTTTAAGCATTGAAACTTATGAATAAAGTGTGATGAATGATTTAGTGAGTACTATACAGGACTGTGGGTATAGCCAATTAAAGGTTTGAGGGATTATTCCAAAATATAATTTATCTGAAGCCTTTCTTTCTGACAAAGAATAGTTAGAGGAGCTAGAGCTATTAAGCCCATTCTTAAAACATAAGAGTAAAACTGTCGTCTACTTAGAGGACAGTGCTTATTCTAAAGAAAATGATGAAGGTATGCAAAAAGGTATTGTAGGGAGGGTGGTGGTCAGGAAATCTTTTCTAGAGGAGGCAGAGATAATTAACCTGGACTTTGAGGGGCAGCTGGCTTCAGACAGTGGAGGTATTCTAGGCAAAAACAACAGAACGGATGAAAAGCACAGAGGTACCGTGAGCATACTGTGTGTATAAAGAGTAGGTATTCTGGTATATAGTTCATGTGGTAGAAAAGCAAGAGATGAATTTGAAGAAGGCAGCAGGGTCCAGAGCATTTGGAATTTAACCAGGAGGTGATGGAGAGGAACTGAGAGAGTTTAAGTAGGCAAATATTTTAGAAAGATCACTCTGGGCATCAGAACTGATGAGGGATTGACGAGGGCAGAGATTCCAAGCAGGAACACCAGTTAGAAGGCCAATGCTGTAATTCAGGCATAATGATGAAGGCCCGTGAAAGTGAAGAGGAGGCTGCGTTTGAGAGATTTAGGAGATAGAATCTGTGGGACTTAATGACTGGGTGGTGGATGGTAAGGGAGAAGGGAGGAAGAGGCATGATGTGGAGGAATGTGTTGGGGGCAGTTTCAACTTCAGGTATATTATTTGGGGTGTCCGTGGGATAGTCAAATGGAGGTAGCTGGTAGTTAGAAGGAGACCACGAAGGACAGGCTGCAAAGACAGAACTAATAGAGGATGATGTCACGTGGAAATACAAGGCCCACAAAGTGTGTGGGCATCTGGTGAAAATAGCAAAAGCAACTTCAGGGCAGTGGTGTAGGCAGAAGGCAGGTTGAAGGGAGTTGAGTGGTGAGTGAATATAGTGCAGGGAAAGAGGGACAGTACCTAAAAGGGGGTATACATTGATGAGAGGATGTTTGGGTTTAGCTTGAAGATGAGAGAGACTTGAGCATATTTATGTGTAGAAAAAAAGTTTGTAGAAAGGAAGAAGGGATTATTTGGAGCAAGATCCCTGAGAAGGTTTTGGAGGAGTAGAATTGAGAATTCAGGCAGAATTATAAGCCTTGGACAGCAGGAGGGCTATCTGTTCCACTGACTGAATTTTTGGAATAGGAAGTGCCATGAACTTTGACTGCCCTATATACTCTTTATGCATACAGGCCTTCGTAAGTTAAGTATTGTTTATTTGAGATTTATCTCCAAATGAAGTAACTGTGCAGAAAAACATATTAGTCTAACCCTGTGCTATCCAATACCGTAACCGCTAGCAATACGTAGCTTTTAAGTGTAAATTAATTAAAATGAAATGAAGTTTCTTATTTGCTCTTACCACAATTCAGATGCTCACTAGCCATATGTGGCTAGTTGTTACTGTATTAGACACCATGGATATAGAACATCTCTGTCATTGCAGAAAGTTCTGTTGTACAGCACTGGTCTAATACAGTTTTAAAACAAATACGTTGAATATGTAATCTTAAGTTGTGCAGTGTTATAACATCATAAATTAATCCTAAAAATATAACCTAAATCTATGGTGTCTTATAGATTCATAATCCATCAAATAATTGAAAAAAATAGGTGTAACAGTGTTCTTTTTTTTCTTTTTTGGATTAAGTATCTGATTTGAAAATATATTGTCAAATTTAAGCAGTTTGGTAGTTTCATGCATATGAGAAAAGCTTTTTTTTTTTTTTTTTGAGTGATCCCTTTATTACACACATATATAACTCATGAATTTTAACTTCTAAAACATTTTCAGATGATATACACGAAAGCTCACCCATCTCAGCAATGCCGTCAGAGGCTACCTCCCCTCCCAAACCATCCCTTTCAGATGCCTCAGCAACTCCAGTTGGGAGAAAGGGCCGTCTAGCCAACCTTGCTGCAACTATTTGCTCCTGGGAAGATGATGTAAAAAACTCATCTGCAAAGCAAAACAGTGTACAAGAACAGCCTGGTACCACTTGTTTATCCAAATTTTCCTCTGCAAGTGGAGCATCTGCTAGGATCAATAGCAGCAGTGTTAAGCAGGAAGCTACATGCTGTTCCCAAAGGGATGGCGATGCCTCTTTGAATAAAGCCTCATCCTCGAGTGCTGTGGGTGCATCTTTGATTAATGTTACAATTTCCAGCTCTGGGGTAAGTATATATAATTTTGGTCTTTGGAAACTTTTTTTGTTGTTATGAGTAATAATTTATATATATGTGTAGGTATGCATTTTATAACATATATAGGATGTTTATATGTATTTTTAGAGTATTTCATAGAAAGTAAAAATCATAAATTTGGTATTCTGTCCCAAGATAAATAAGCGATTGACAACTAAATTACACTAATTTAATGTAACTCCAAAGTATATACTATGGAATGGTGGAACCTCTTCTTAGTCATCAGGGAGAGCCTGAAAACTACTTTCTCTATTAGAATGCTCTATGTATGTGTATAAATACAAGAAAGACATCAAATATCTCTGAAAACTAGTAGCAGTAGTTACCTCTAGAAGGCAATTGTCAAGGGTGGGCATGATACCTTTACTGTATATTGTTTTGAAATGTTTGAAAGATTACCTTGCCCATGTGTTATCTCAACGTTTTTTAAAAAAATATGAAAAAACCAAAACAGAAAAAAATGTTGTGTTTCTGAGCGTTATCTTTAAATGTAGAGCCAGGTTTTGGAATTAGACCTGCATTCAATCCCAGCCCTTCCACATAATTAGAAGTGTGGCTTTGGAGAGTTACTTAATCTTGCAAAACTTTATTTTTCCATTTGTAAATTGGGAAAGAAAGGGTTTGGGAGGATTAAATGAGATAATGTGCATAAAGCACTTAGTATGGTGCTTGGCACATAGTAAGTACTTAATAACTTATAGTTCACCTTCAAGTACATGATACAATTTTGTCAAGTTACTATCGATTTAGTTAAAATGCAAATATATAGGTAATTTGACCTAATACAGTTAACATTTATAAAGGTACTAGTGTGATAATATAAAAGAAATTGTTTTTTAAAATAGTGAGTGACCCTATCCCTTGTAGTAAATTACCCATCAGTATATTATGCGGACTAAGCTACATATTATAATTTGAATAATGGCATTTTCTAAGTTCATTTTTTTCAAACCTTTCAAATTGGTTTGATCTATTAGAGAGTAAGAAACTTTTTTTCATGAGTTTACATAAAGGCTACCGAGCATATAGGATTTGAGTTGTTTTTTTATAGGATTTGAGTGCTTTTTATAGAGCTACCTTTAGATATTGTGAATGTTGTTATTTACCCTAAGTGTTATCATGTTTCAGAAAGCTGCTTCTTCCCCAGTGAAATCTTCTACTACATCCATCACCAGTGCTAAAAATCGTGAGGTACAAAATCCTCAACTGCTTCAAAAAACCTCTGTTAGTCCTCTTAAGACAGAGGTGGCAAAATCAACTGAGAGGTCAACCGTATCCCGGACAGTTCGGCCCAAGGAGGAATTAAACAGAGAAATTTGTCTGCAATCTCAACCTAAGAACAAATCTACAACACCAGGTAACATATTTTTTAAAAAATCTAAAGTACTGCTGACTGTTTTCAGTGTGTCTGTTCTTAGCATTTTAAATATCCAATTGTTCATGGTACAGTGTTGGTTTGCCAGGGCAAATGCCTGAACGTATCAAGTGAGACTTATTCAAAGTCAGCTTTAATTGATTGAATGAATGTTCATTAATGTAGACTAGCCCAGTTACTGGTCAAAGTGTTTAACTTGTTACATTTTAACAGTTTAAACATGCTTTTTTCTAGAATGACCATGCTAGATACTTTCTTCTGTACTTTTTGATGCAGACAAAGCATATACAACTGGAAATCACATTTTAAGGATGTAATGGAGAAGCATTCTTATAACCAAGCGTGCAAAGCAGTGCTTCTCAAACTTCACTATGAAAGCACCCATAGTAGCAAAGGGAAGGGAATATGTATACAAATGACTCCACTTCCATTTAATTTATATGTGTGTATATTGTATGTGAATGTATGGTAAACTGATGCTCCAGGAAGTCCATATTTATCTTGTGGTGACTTACACCTTCTGGTATACCCCCGCATGCTATTGGTTGAGAAACATAGGACTAAAAAAATATGGTTCAAATATAGGGTAATATAGTGTACTTTGAGCTATATTCTTTTTCATTAGAATTACTTTCGGAAAGACTGTTAATTCTACATTTTAACTTCTTAAAAATACAATCTCTCCAGAAATAATAGTTCATCATAAAAGAGACGTAGTCAGAGAGATGAGAGTGGGGAATCCATTAGTTATGGGGTAAGTAGAAACCAGCAGTCAGTTTCCAGATGAGCCAAAATGAGAATTGGAAACAATAGCAAAATCCCCATGTGAAATTGGACTATGACTCCCAATTTTCTAAAGACTTTTGGCATAGATAAGAACGACATAAAGGGCATTGTTGGGAATTCCCTGGTGGTATAGTGGTTAGGACTCGGCGCTTTCACTGCTGGACATGGGTCTAATTCTGCCCTTCACCTGTTTTTGCAAATAGAGTTTTATTGGAACACAGCCATGCCCATTTACTGTCTGTGGCTGCTTTCATGCTTCAGTGCAGAGTTGAGTAGTTGTGACAATGGCCATATGGGCTGCAAAGCCCCAAATATTTACTCTTTGGCTATTTATGAGAAAATGTTTGCCAGTTAATGATATAGGTAACCTCCTTTTATGTAGTGCAACCCTAGCATTCTTATAATGGAGGTGGTATATATCCCATTTGTTCTATTTTAAATGGATCTCATACTATTTTAAATGAATACTGTTTTAAGACTTTATAAAATCAAGACATCCTTTGATAAAGTAAATTATCCCTAATTATTATTTTTGAAAGAGAAAAAGGATTTAATCACTGGATTTTCATGTTAGACTTCCTAAAAGCAAGAAAATAAATTGGGCTGTAGAAATATTAGTAGTTGGGTTATCATGGCCAGGATACTTGGTTGTTAGGGTATATTATTAATGCACATACAGTCAATTTCCAATCATCTAGGTTCTGATTATTTAGTTTAAGGGTTTTCTAGTCCCTACTGTCCTCTTACTCTACTTTTTAAAAATTCTTCTTGTTTTTCTTAAAGAATTAAATCCTATAAAACAAATTTTAGGACATGGAATTAAATAGTGTGGTAAAAAAACTTTTTTTTTTAAGTTTTCTTTTTTTTTTTTTTTGTGGTACGCGGGCCTTTCACTGTTGTGGCCTCTCCCGTTGCGGAGCACAGGCTCTGGACGCGCAGGCTCAGCGGCCATGGCTCACGGGC
>NW_006770496.1:1909678-1959007 GCF_000442215.2 Lipotes vexillifer | reverse complement strand
CACAGGCTCCGGACGCGCAGGCTCAGCGGCCATGGCTCACGGGCCCAGCCGCTCCGCAGCATGTGGGATCTTCCCGGACCGAGGCACGAGCCCGCGTCCCCTGGATCGGCAGGCAGACCCTTAACCACTGCGCCACCAGGGAAGCCCTTTTTTTAAGTTTTTTGAACTATTTTCTTTCTGTTTACTTTCTGAATGAATATTCCTAGTAGAATCAAAGCATTTTGGAGCTGAACTGGATTTAGAACTTTTCCCATAGAAATCATAATTGTTACTTGTTCTAAACAGCCTCCCCAAAATGTGTGCATTATCTTTAGGAGGAGCAGGAATTAAGCCTTTCCTGGAACGCTTTGGAGAGCGTTGTCAAGAGCACAGCAAAGAAAGTCCAGCTCGTAGCACACCCCATAGAACTCCCATTATCACTCCAAATACAAAGGCCGTACAAGAAAGATTATTCAAGCAAAACGCATCTTCATCTACTACTCATTTAGCACAACAGCTCAAGCAGGTATGGCTTACTGCTTTTAACATTATTCATTACATGGTCTGAGCATAGAACCTAGAAGTCAAACTGTGAATTCTGACTCCAGTCTTTTTGACTGGCGTTAAATAGCATCTTGATTCTCTGTATCACTTATTTCAAATTAGAAATATTATTGTCCTATATTCTGTGTGTATTGTGAATTTTTTAATCTGAAAACTGAGGACAAGGTTAGTAGAATTTGAATATTATTAAACATATTTTTGGCTCTTGTGTAAAATAGAGCTTTTGATGATTTTAGGAACGTCAAAAAGAACTAGCATGTCTTCGTGGCCGATTTGACAAGGGCAGTTTATGGAGTGCAGAAAAAGGCGAAAACTCAAGAAGCAAACAACTAGAAACCAAACAGGTAACGTAAACAAGAAATGTAAAAGTGAACTTGTTACCAAAGTAGTGCTGGGATTTAACTTGTGGTTCTGTATTGTAAAATAATTCTTTATATACTATCTTGTTCCAATTAACTATGCAGCTTTCTATTCATAAACTCCTTAAATGGTCATACCAACTTTGCTTGTTCCAATTAACTATGCAGCTTTCCATTCATAAACTCCTTAAATGTTCATGCCAACTTTGCTTTTCTCTTGTGATATTTTGCCATTTAATGGAACTTTTAACCATGTTTACTGATGACCTACTTAAAATCAAATTTAAAAGGTATTCTCATCATTCAGTTGATTTCAGATTCCTTTTAGCATTCTATCTAGATGCTGGTTTTCAAATGTTTCTCAGAATCTATTTTTCTCATTAATGATTATATATCTCTCCCCAAATACCATACTTTTAGACGATCTGTAATTCTTTCAGTCACCAAATACCTCCCAGACTTCTCTTTACTCATATTACATCTGGTCAAATTTCACTGGTAAGCCTTCAACAAAATCCCTACTGTGTTAAACTATCTTTTGTTTCATCTACATGCCTACTGTGTACAAAATACTGTGTTAGGAGATATATATATATATATATATGTATATACACATTTTACTTTCAGTTTTATTGAGATATAATTGACATACAGCACTGTAAATGTTTAGTGATTTGACTTACATACGTTATGAAATGATTACCACAATAAGTTTAGTGAACCTCCATCATCTCATAGATACAAAATTAAAGAAATAGAAAAAAACATATTTTCCTTGTGATGTGAACTCTTAGGATTTACTCTCATAACATACAGCAGTGTTAATTATGTTAATCAGGTTGTACATTATATCTCTAGTACTTATTCATCTCATAACTGGAAGTTTATACCTTTTGACCACTTTCATCCAATTCCCCCTTCCCCTACCCCCTCCTTTGGTAACCACAAAGATGATCATTTTTTCTGTGAGTTATTTTGTTTGTTTTTGAAGTATAATTGACCTACACCACTATGTTAGTTCTTGTTGCACAGTACAGTGATTCAATGTTTCTATACATTACACAATGATCACTACAATAAGTCTAGTTACCATCTGTCACCGTACGAAGATATTACATTATTGACTGTATTCCCAGTGCTGTACCTTTCATCCCTGTGATTCATTTATTTTATAGCTGGAAGTTTGTACCTCTTAATTTTCCTGTGTTAGGGTGTATTTTTAAGCTAAAAATAATAGAACTATATTTAACGTGGGTACCAGTAGAAATAGAATAATACATTTATTCTTTGAGAAGGATCTATTTGATTTTGTTTTTTTTTTTTATCAGTTCCCTTGCTTAACAAATCATGTTTCTCAAGGTCCTGATCTCAACCATTTTTTTTGTCTCACTTGTCCTGGAACATCTCTTTCCCATCCTCATATCTAGCTTCAGTCAATCACAGAAATGCTGATAATGCTTGGCTATTCTGCCCTCATCTCTCTCCTGAACTCTAGTTGAGCTTTGGATGGCTGGCAGAGCTTTCTATGCTTTGCTGTAATATCTTCCCCATGTAGTCTCTGTCTTCACTTAGGGCTTTACTCTATACTTCCTCATCTAAAACAATCTGGCAGTACCTCCTTGGCTCCTTCCTCTTGTTACTATGTCTTCCCACCTGCTGGCCTCTAGCACATGCACACATAAGCACACACACATCCAGTGATACATTTTCTAAGTATGTCACCAAGCTTCCTTGTCTTGTATATTTTCCTCTGCCATTGCCTTAATCATTAACATAGCTTTGTGTGAACACCCTGCTTTTAGTCTGGCTTCTCTCTAGTCCATCTAACCCACTGCTGCTAGAAAAATATTTCTAAAAGGCAGATAGGCATGTATTCCCTTGCTTAAAATCCTGGAGAGCTCCCCATAGCTAACATCAGAAAAATGTCTAAAGTGCTTGGCTTGATATCTAGAATCATTCAGAAATCTGGCTTCTCTTCCCTGCTCCTCCACATGTGTGCCTCAGTCCTGCCATGCAGACTATTTGTAGTCTCTCAAGTGTAAGCATATTTTCAGATCTCTTTGTCTTTGCCTTGCTAGTGTCTCTGGATGAAATATCTCTGTGGTGAGCTCCTGCTTCATTAAGAATAGGTTAAATTTTAATTCCCTCTGGAATTTTTTACTTGGCCCTTTTTCCAGTCCCCCTCCTGCTTTTTTGGGCCCATGTCATCCTGTTTTTACCTCACTGGAATATTTATCTTCCTATAATTGTTTTAACTTTGTTTTTCACCACTGTCTATGAGAGCCTTATTCATCTCTGTCTATGTTCTCAGTGCTTGACTCACAGTAGGAGCACAGTAAATTTGTCTTTGGAAGAAGGAATGAATGGGCTAATCCTTCCTATCAGCATAGAGCAAGCTATTATCTGTGATCTTAAAACAAAAACAACTCTTTTGATCTCCTATTCCCCTTCCTTTCTTTGCCTCCTTTTCATCCAGGCTCTTCCAAAAGGGTGTCTCTACTTGTATCTTCCAGTTTTTCTCTTCCCTTCTCTCTTGATCTCTCCACTCAGTCTTTCACCACTACCTGTATCAAATTCACCAGTGATCTTCAGTAATCAGTTTTCAGGTGTTTAACTTGACCTATTATTAGCAGCATTTGACATTGTGAATCACTCTCTTCTGTTTGAAGCACCTTCTTCACTTAGTTGCCGGTAGGTCATAGTCTCATAATTTTGCTTCTACGTCTCTGGAAAATAAAAAGCAACCGTTCTTAAATGATTTTTTTGTTAAATGATTCCTGATAAACCTGTGGAATCCCTCCCCAGACAGTTGCACATATACATGTAAAGAAAATTCTGAACACAGTAATGGGGAGTTCAGGGGTCTCCCCACCTCAGAACTCATCTGTGGTACCCACAGAAAGAGCAGCCTAAAAGATGGGAGGGAAGAGCAGTTGAGTATGGCATAACTGAAGTCAAGGGAAGAAAGAGCCTTTCAGAAGGGAGGAGTGGTTGGTATTGCCAAGTGTTTGTTGTCAGACGTAGACTGGACTGAGACCACTGGGTTTTGAAATAAGGAGCTTGTTGTGACTTGGCAGAGCCTTTTAATGAAGTGGTGAGGGTAGAATGCAGGTAGTAGTGGGTGAAGAGCAGAGTCCAGGAGTATAGACAGTCCTCAGAAGTTTGGTTCTAAAGGGAAGGGAGCAAGGAGGTGGTGGCTAGAAAGGGATGAGGAAGTGCCGTGTGATTTTGCTTGTATTTGTTTTGTTCTTTCTGAGGAGACAATTATTTTTTCCCAATATGTGGCTTTCACCTGAATTGGTTTATCTAAAGCTGAACTCTGATGTGGATTTTCATTCTCTCTTGCCTACTGGTCTCTAAAAAAGATTTTACATACTATGAATTACCAAGAATATGAACTAGCACCAAGGCCTTTTGTGTTCTAAACATGGCTGGACCCTTTCACATTCATTATCTGTTTTGCTCTGAGGAAGCTTATATAGAGCAATGACTCTTACTTGTTTCATTTAATGACATGTAAAAAGACAAAATTTATAGTTTTGAGAGGTAAAGTTTATCTCTTCATTTGCTTTTTGCAGGAAATTCACTGTCAGAACACTCCCCTCAGAAAACAAGTTGGTCCAAATGCCCCATCACTTCCAGTAACAGAAAAGGTGACAGAAAATCAGACACCAGCAAAACCTTCTAGTATAGAACCTACGGGTAAGCGTTTTCTATTTCTACTTCACTTAAAATGTAGATTTCAGTCTACCATAGTTTTGGAAATTGGATTGGAAAGCAGAAATGCTGTTCTAGTGTAAAATGACAGATTCATTTCTTCATTTCCACTTACCTTCTCATTTCTAGCCATGCAATATCCTTCCTTAGTTATCTGTCCAGAGTGAGAACGCATACACTTGATGAGAGTGTAAATTACTATAAGTATTTTTTGGAGAAAATTTCAGTAATATCTATTGAATTGTAAAGTGTGTGTGCTCTGCAAGTGTTTCTGTAAGTTGCATTCTTAGAACTAGTGTGCACAGGTGTATGTACAAATATATTAATTGTAGCACCATTTGTAATAGTAATAAGATTTAAATGACCTAAATGCAGATCAGTAGAAGACTGTAAATAAATTGTGCTAAATCCATGTAATCAAGTATTATGTAGCTGCTTAAAATGAATAAGGTAGCTTTGTATGTAATGACATTTAATATATCATAGGCAGTTAAATTTAAAAAAACAGTAGTGGTAAAAAAACATATTACTGAAATTCGCCATCTTAACAATTTTTTTTTTTTGCGGTACGCGGGCCTCTCACTGTTGCGGCCTCTCCCGTTGCGGAGCGCAGGCTCTGGACGCACAGGCTCAGCAGCAATGGCTCACGGGCCTAGCCGCTCCGCAGCACGTGGGATCTTCCTGGACCGGGGCACGAACCCACGTCTCCTGCATCGGCAGGTGTACTCTCAACCACTGCGCCACCAGGGAAGCCCCATCTTAACAGTTTTTAAGTGTACAGTTCAGTAGTGTTAAGTATATTCACACTGTTGAAGAACAGATCTCTGGAATTTTCATTTGGCAAAACTGAAACTCTATACCCATTAAACAACAACTCCCCTTTTCCCTCTCCTGAGCCTCTGGTCACCAGCATTCTACATTCTGTTTCTATGAATTTGACTACCTCATATAGATTAGATACCTCATATAAGTGCGATAATATAGTATTTGTCTTTTTGTGGCTAGCATATTTAATTTAGCATGATGTCCCAGGGTTCATCCATGTTGACATGTCACATGTCAAATGTGTGACAGGACTGCCTTCCTTTTAAAGGCTGAATAATATTTTATTGTGTAGATATACCATATTTTGTTTATCCATTATCCATTGATGGACATGTGGGTTGCTTCCACCTCTTGGCCATTGTGGATAGTGCTGTTATGAATATGGGTATGCAAATATCTCTTCGAGACCCTGCTTTCAATTCTTTTGGCTGTATACCCAGAAGTGGGATTGCTTAATCATGCAGTAGTTCTATTTTTAATATTTTGAGGAACTATTATGCTGGTTTCCATAGTGGTCACACTATTTACAGTCTCACCAACAGTGCACAAGCATTCTAATTTCTCCACACCCTCATCAACACTTGTTATTTTTTGTTTTCTTGACAGTAGCTATCCTAATAGGTATGAGTTATTAGCTCATTGTGATTTTGATTTGCATTTCTCCTATGATTGGAAATGTTGAGCATCTTTTCGCATGCTTGTTGGCCATTTGTATATCATCTTTGGAGAAGCATCTGTTCATGTCCTTTGCCCATTTTTAAATCAGGTTGATTTTTTGTTATTGAGTTGTAGGAGTTCTTATATTCTGAATACTAACCCCTTGTCAAATATATGATTTGCAAATATTTTCTCACATTCAGTAGGTTGATACACAAAACTTTTTTTTAAATTGAGGTGTAGTTGGTTGACAATATTATATTAGTTTTAGGTGTACAACATAATGATTAAACATTTTTATAGATTATACTCCATTTTAGTTATCATAAAATATTTTCCATGTGCTGGACAGTATATCCTTGAAACTTACTTATTTTATACATAGTGGTTTGTACCTCTTAATCCCCTACTCCTACCTTGCCCCCGCTCCCACAAAAGTTTTTAAGTTTGATGTAGTCCCATTTGTCTATTTTTGCTTTTGTTGCCTGCTTTGTGTTATACCCAGGAAATTGTCACCAAATCCAATGTCATGAAGCTTTCTTTCTCTCTCTGTTTTCTTCTGGGAGTTTTATAGTTTTGAGTATTACATAATGTCTTTAATCCATTTTGTGTTGATTTTTGGATATGACATCAGATAAAGGTCCAACTTAATTCTTTGCATGTAGATATCCAGTTTTCCCAACATCATTTGCCCTTTCCCCATTGAATTATCCTGGCAGCCTTGTTAAAGATCATTTGACCATATATGTGAAGTTTTATTTCTGGGCTCTCTCTTCTTTTCCATTGGTCTATATGTCTATCTTTATGCTAGTATCATACTATATTGATTATTATAGCTTTGTAATATGTTTTGAAATCAGGAAATGTCAGTCTTCTAACTTTGTTCTCTTTCAAAATTGTTTTGGATATTCAGGGTCTCTTGAAGTTCCATATGAATTTTAGGACAGACTTTCTATTTCTCCAAAAAGTGCTGTTGGGATTTTGATAAGAATTGCATTGAATCTGTAGATTGCTTTGGGTAGTATTGACATCTTAACAATATTAAGTCTTCCAGTCCATTAACATGAGATGTCTTTCCATCTATTTGTGTGTTTTTTAATGTCTTTCAGCAGTATTTTGTACTTTTCAGTATACAAGTCTATCACCTCCTTGGTTAGGTTTATTCCTAAGTATTTTATTCTGTTTGATGCTATTGTAATTGGAATTGATTTCTTAATTTGCTCTTCAGATTGTTGATTGTTAGTATATAGAAATGCAACTGGTTTTTTTGTGTTGATTTTGTATTCTGCATCTTTGCTGAATTTGTATATGATTCCAACAGGTTTTTTTTTGTGGAATCTTTAGAGTTTTCTGTATATAAGATCATGTTATCTGTGAACAGAGATAATTTTACTTCTTTTAAAATTTGGATTCTTTTAATTTCTTTTTCTTGCCTATTGCTCTAACTAGGACTTTTAAAAAGCTATGTTGACTAGAAATGGTGAGAGTGGGCTTATCTCTAGCTTGTCTTGTTCCTGATCTTAGAGGAAAAGCTTTCAATCTTTTACCATTAAGTATAATGTTAGCTGTGGGCTTCTCATATATGGTCTTTATTATGTTGAAGTAGTGTTTTTCTATTGCTAGTTAAGTGTTTTCATTGACACTTTTTAAAAAGCAAAAAAAAAAAAAAAAAAAAGTGCAGAACAGCATGTATAGTATGATCACACTATTTACAATAGCCAGGACATGGAAGCAACCTAAGTATCCATCAACAGATGAATGGATGAAGAAGATGTGGCACATATACACAATGGAATATTACTCAGCCATAAAAAGAAACGAAATTGAGTTATTTGTAGTGAGGTGGATGGATCTAGAGTCTGTCATACAGAGTGAAGTAAGTCAGAAAGAGAAAAACAAATACCGTATGCTAACACATATATATGGAATCTAAAAAAGAAAAAAAATGGTTCTGATGAACCTAGGGGCAGGACAGGAATAAAGATGCAGATGTAGAGAATGGACTTGAGGACACGGGGAGGGGGAAGGGTGAGCTGGGACAAAGTGAGAGAGTGGCATTGACATATATACACTACCAAATGTAAAATAACTAGCTAGTGGGAAGCAGCTGCAGAGCACAGGGAGATCAGCTTGGTGCTTTGTGACCACCTAGACGGGTGGGATAGGGAGGGTTGGAGGGAGACGCCAGAAGGAGAGGATATGGGGATGTATGTATATGTATAGCTGATTCACTTTGTTATACAGCAGAAACTAACACAACATTGTAAAGCAATTATACTCCAACAAAGATGTTTAAAAAATAAAATAAAATAAGACAAAATAATGGGAAAATTTTTAAAAAGGATATATACATATGTATACATAGGAGGAAAACTGGAAGAACAAACAATAACCTGGTAATATTAGTGTCCCCTTTCTCTTCTAGGGAAGAAGAGAGAGATGGGAAAGTTAAGAGAAGACAGGTGCTTTGGGGCAATCTCTACTTTATGCATTTCTGGATTTGAAATGCATAGCTTTATAATCAGAAAACAAGATATGTAAGATTGCTTAATTGAAAAACTCTAAGTTTTTATATATATATTCATATGGTTTTTCCTAAAATTTTTTTAGGTTTTACTGAATGTGAAATGACGAAGTCTAGCCCTTTGAAAATAACATTGTTTTTAGAAGAGGAAAAGTCCTTAAAAGTAACATCAGACCCAAAGGTTGAACCACTGACTGGTTGGTTTTCGTTGTTTTCATTCCTTGTCTCTTATTAACTCTGGACACACTAGGAGAATTAGTATTCTCATATTCAAATATGCAGTGTTCTATATTTCAAAATATGATTTTATAATATTCTTTTTTTCCCCCCTAGGAAATACTCTAGCTTTCACAAAATACAGTACGGTTAACAGTTATCTTTAGGTCCCAGGCCCCTGTGAAAATCTGATTAAGGCTATCACTCACTTTCAAAGGGAAAGGAAATGTGCTGCCCTTCCACACTCTGCATGTATGGTTAGAGGAATCAGTGGCCCTTGAAGTTTATTTGTGAACCCTGCCCTAAGTGATGTTAATATTTTCCTATTATTGACTGCAATGTGAAAGGGTAGTTACCAACAATAGAAAAAGAATTATTTGAAAAAATATTTTTTGTAAATCTGAAGCTTTTGGCTATTATCTTGCAGTCTGGGTTTTTAATATTCTTTCTTAAACCCGAAGAATTGAATCAGCTTTTGATAGTTCCCACCTTTATTACTTAGAAAATGTTATTGGAACTTTATATTAGTAGTATTCTATTTCTTTTTGTTTTGTTTGTTTAGGAGGTACTTTTTCATAGGGCTTTTTCTTCCTGTTTATTGAGTAAGCATATGAATGTTAGGTCTTCTCTGTTATCCGTTTAATTCTTAAAGGTCTGAATCACAGTATTTACCTGTTGGAATATTTTTCAGAGGTGGTACGTGAAATTGAGATGAGTGTGGATGATGATGATGATATCAACAGTTCAAAAGTAATTAATGACATCTTCAGTGATGTCCTAGAGGAAGGTGAACTAGATGTGGAAAAGAGCCAGGAGGAGATGGATAATGCAGATGCAGAAAGCAGCGAACAGGAAGATGCACTGAATATCTCCTCGATGTCTTTACTTGCTCCATTAACACAGACAGTTGGTGTGGTAAGTCCAGAGGTAAGAAAGGACTAAATGTAAACAGGCCCAGCACATAAAGAAACTAAGTAGAATTGGGGTCCCTTTTTGTTTTAGTTGGTGCATGGGGATTTGGCACTCTGTAGCCAGGGGTATTTTGCAAACCTGATGTTAATTCTCTTAAAAGAGAGCTTAAAACTCTTCAGTGGTCTCTTTTTGGCCTTAGATGAAATCCAAACTGTAACATGGCTTAAAAGGCCAGACATTTGGGCTCAAATCCTGGCTCTGCCATTAAGCGATGTTTATGGGTCAGGTTATTTAACCTCTTTGCCACAGTTAAATGTTAAATTAGGTTAAAAATAGTACCTACATCATGGGGGTGAAGTGCATATTAGGTCATATTAGTATATTAGTATTTAGCACCAGATAGATAACTAACATTTATTGAGAGCTAACTCTACTGTTATAAGCTATCACCCTAAATTGAATAGCTGCACCTTTTTTTGGAGATTGATTCAATTAGAAATATTTTTTAAAAAGAGTTACAAGTGTAGACTTCAGCTGTCTTTCAACTTTTATTCGTATACATTTTAGGAACTTATTTAAGTTTGCCTTGTTTTTATGATGAATCTGTCAACTTATTGGTTGTTTATTTTCTAGTAATAAAGTCATTCAGTTCCTCAGATTTCTCATTTAGAATCAATGTCATCCATAAAATCTAATATCTGATGTGCCTTCCTGCAGAATTTAGTTTCTTCGCCTAGCTGGGAATTGAAAGACACCAGCATAAGTGATGAAAGTCCAAAGCCAGGAAAATTCCAAAGAACCCGTGTCCCTCGAGCTGAGTCCGGTGATAGTATGGGTCATGAAGGTCATGATCTTCCTTACAGGTGAGAACATCTTAGAAGACATTCACTCACTAAGGGTCATGGTTTAGATTGACATACAAGTTTTGTTATTTATAATTATAGTGTTATTAGTATTAATCATTATAAAACTTTGAAATAGCTTTGGTAAGACTCTCTTTCACCCAATGGCATTTTCCATTCTAGTGAAGTGTTCTACTGATATGTTGCAATATCAATATTCTGCTGATATGTTCAACAAAGGATAGTGCTTAGTGTGTTGCTGGATTTCTAATAGAGTATAACTTATTTCCTGAAGCATTGATGCATATAGATCTCAAAGAGTCAAAGAAACAGACCGTCCTTCAATAAAGCAGGTGATTGTTCGGAAGGAAGATGTTACTTCAAAACTGAATGAAAAAAAGAATGGCTTTCCTTGTCAGGTTAACATCAAACAGAAAATGCAGGTATGTACTGTGGAAAGGGGATTTGGAAGGTTGACAGCACGAGATGGTGAGCTCCTTGAGGACAAGAGCCCAGCCTTATTCATCTCTGTATCCTGAGTGACTAGGACAGTGTGTGACATGTAGGAGCTCAGGAGCTTACTCCTGAATTCAGTTTGAGAAACGTCCTCTTTTTTGGTGCATCGTCTAGAAACTTGAACAGTGAAACTGTAACATTTTGACTTCCCTCTCTGGAGATTTTGGAAATTACCCAATTGGATAAATTATAATTAAAGTTTAAATAAAGTGAAAATGGTGATTAAAAATGTGAGTTTTTTTCCTCCTTTCATTGGTTTCACTAGGAACTCAATAATGAAATAAATTTGCAGCAGACAGTGATCTATCAGGCTAGCCAGGCTCTTAACTGTTGTGTTGATGAAGACCATGGAAAAGGGTCACTGGAAGAAGCTGAAGCAGAAAGACTTCTTCTAATTGCAAGTATGTGTGATACACCTGAAACAATTCCAACACAATTTCAAACCAGGAAAAACTCATTTTGTCTAGTATATTCAGAAATTTCTAATTTTAGAGAAAGGGCTTTTTTGATAATGTTTCAGCTGATCTATTTTTTGTTTCTTACAAGGTTTGTGAAAACACTACATGTAAAATAAGGTGTAGTTTGCATGAAAAGGTGAAAGAACCTGGAATGCATTTGAAGAAATGTAGCGTAAAGAGTATGCTAAGAATGAATACCTGAACTCACACACATACATACTCTTTATGCACACACACATATGTGCTCTGTCTCTGTACCTGTCTATATATGTATAGCTAAAAATAAGTATGTGAATTTTGTTGTGTGTATGTGTGGTGATGGATGACAGGGCATGTTAGGATGGGGAGATTAACCATGCAAGAAAACTGACCAAAAGTTGAAGTATTAAATTACAAGGATTTCGTGAACAGATTGCGCAATCAAGGTTTTACCTAACTACGTACCCTCTATTTATATGAAGGAAGAGTTACTGATTTTGTCTTTGGTGTTGTATACAGTTGCCACATGAGTGCATTTTCTTGAATTGGCTTAATTTAGAAACAATTGCAGTTTTAATATTTGAAATATTAACTTGCATATTTCTACATAGCTGAGAAGAGAACACTTTTGATTGATGAGTTGAATAAGTTGAAGAATGAAGGGCCTCAGAGGAAGAATAAGGCTGGTCCCATATCCCAAAGTGAATTTGTCCCTTCCAAAGGATCAATTACTTTGTCAGAAATCCGCTTGCCTCTAAAAGCAGATTTTGTCTGCAGTACAGTTCAGAAACCAGGTATGGTAATTTTTATTTACTCATTTCTAGATCATATGTTAAATTATGAACTTCACCTAGATTGGAATTGTGCAAATGGGAACAAGTAGAGCATGCATGAAGACACAAGGCTTGTATCTCGGGCCTTTAGTTCCTTTTATGTAGATGTGTGTATAAAAATAACCAAGGAAAAATTTCATATATGTTCTTACTGATCCATGCAATAACAGACATAGGTCTAACTGAAAGTAAGGCTTGTTAAACATAATATTGAACATAAAATAAATTACTAAGATGAGTTATTCTGATACAACAGACCATTTGACTTTCATTAAGTTTATTGTGGAAAGTATTGGGCATCTAAAAGAACTTATTTTACTTACTCTATTCTATTTAAAATTCACTCTGTCATGTAAATTTGTTCTTTGAGTCCTGAATTACTGGTTGTGGGAGTGAAGAGCATCACAGTGTAGATACTTCTATTCAAATTTTATTCCCTTTATTCCTCTAGATTGAATAAATAAACTTTTCTAAGCTATGTATTCTACTTAAAATCATATTTAAACAAAGTGGGTAAAGGAGGTTATGGCACCAGTATCTGAAAAATAGGGCAGGATGGTAAATTTCACAGAAATATAGTATTTTAATCTCAGTTTTGAAATAACAAACCAGAATTTACCCTTTTGAGATGTATACTATTAGCTAAAGAATTTCGGGTCAATAGGTAAAATTTGAAGTCAGCAGAAACTGAGGAATGTGTAGCGAAGTTATTTCAATTCACTTAAAATGAAGAGACCTTGGGCTTCCCTGGTGGCGAGTGGTTGAGAGTCCACCTGCCGATGCAGGGGACACGGGAGCCTGTGCTCCGCAACGGGAGAAGCCACAACAGTGAGAGGCCCGCGTACTGGAAAAAAAAAAAAAAAAAATGAAGAGACCTTGATGATGCTGTTCCAGGAACATGCCTGTCTGCTTACGTCTTGTCTTTTTGTGTCTGAAAAATTGACTTTAGAAAATTTAAAATGAATTTTATGTAAATCAGTTGCGGTATTACTTTATTCATTTGGTCTTCCAGAATGCTGATTAGCTAAATCTGATTTTGCTTGTGCTTATTAGGTAATGTGATTATTTCTTACAGATGCAGCAAATTACTATTTCTTAATTATACTAAAAGCAGGAGCTGAAAATATGGTAGCCACACCATTAGCAAGTACCTCAAATTCTCTTAATGGCGATGCTCTAACATTCACTACTACATTTACTTTGTAAGTAAATTAGGCTTTTGATGGTTCAAACATACTTTTCTTTTTTAATAGAGTTAATACAGTCTAAGCGTCCAGGTAGAATTTATAATCTTTGAAATGCAGTATGTTTATTGTTTTTATATGGACAAATAACTCATTTTTCAATTTGTTGGTTTAATTCTTTTATGTTTCCGATCTTTTCTTCCATTGAGTAGCGTGTTTCTTCCACGTGACTGTAGGTATTTGATGTTTTGAAGTGTTTTAACATATATATTTACTACACACACACACACACACACACACACACACACACACACACACACACAAAATCTGGACCACAATTTTTAAATATATACTTTAAATCTCTTAATGTACTTAACATTAAGTCTCAGTGAAAGATATTTATATTTAGTGTCAGAGATTTATTTTGAAACTAGAGTCAAAATCTAGTTTGGAAGAACAACTACTTTTATTATTTAAGATCTTGAGTTGTAAAATGCTGAAGAAAATGTTTGACCTGTATTATAGGAAAAAATAGACTGTTCTGACCAGTTTTTATATTCTCTAATAGTTTGTAACTATTGTCTTTAGTTTTAAAACACAGTGAATTCCTTTACTCTCAGCCTTGTAACAGTATTTGTGGCATAATTTTTAATGGCATAATTTGATATTTTTATTTTTCCAGGGGGGATGTGTCAAATGACTTTGAAATAAATATTGAAGTTTACAGCTTGGTAAGCAGTTAAAGCTTTCTAAAGTAACTAATAGTGTATTTTTCTTAAAGACATCAGATTTTAAGTTACTTATGCTTTGGATTTGTGTGTAGGTACAAACGAAAGATCCCTCAGGCCCTGATAAGAAGAAAAAAGCATACAAGTCAAAGGTGAGAATGAAGGAAACCCAGTAGGAATATAATCAGAAATAGGAGATATAATGTCTGTTTAAAATTATGTATAATTTTTAATAATCAAGCTTTTGGGTCATTTTTATGCCTTAAATTTCTAGTTACCGCACATAATAGGTATAGGTATAGGTATAATATAATAGGTATAATAGGTATAGGTATAATATAATAGGTATAATATATGAATACTGAGAGTAAACTTGCAGTGAGTGACTATGACCCTAAGTATAAGCTACCGATATTACTCAGGCTAGACAATTCTGTTTTCTCCATATCTGCTTGACAGCTATTATTATCTCTTTAAACTTTTCTCAGGCTTTTCCTCTGAACTCTTGTCTTACTAGCTCCTCTAAACCAGACTTAAGAATGATGTGGTCACTGTAGGCATGAGGAATAGAAACAGCTTTGTTTCTGTCCTTCCTAGCCTTTGCTCTTTTGTTCTTTGTCTAAATCATCATTTAAAAGAATTTTATTTAGCTTTAACAAAAAAGGAATAACAGTATGGGTAAAGCCGGAATCAAAGACTCAAGTATAATGTATTGATATTTAAGAGTTATTTTCTGTGTGGGAGAATCTTAAGTTTGGTTAGTTTTAATCATAATGTTTAATAGGAATAGGAAATATACTAAGTTATCTTTTCTTCCAGGCTATTACTCCTAAGCGACTTCTCACATCTGTAACCACAGTAAGTAGAATTTTTTGAAAGTTGAAGTTCCTTGAGAAATCTTCATCTTACACATACGATTGGAAATTGGTTAACCATTTCTAAACACTTAGTGCTTTGGGAATCTTTAAAATATCCTAAAAGGAAAAAATAATGTTTTCTGAAATATAGTCCTTGTAGTGTTTGTACTTAATATTTAAATCTTTGTATCAAATAAAGAAAATAACTTATGTTCTTCTTTACACCTGTTTTTTAGAAAAGCACCCTTCATTCTTCAGGTGAGTGAATCTTGATCAATTTGAAACATTAGTATATAAGCAATTGCATACTTACACATATAGCCGTCTTGATTTATGAGTGTTTACCTTACTCTCCTTTGAATAATATTTTCTGTATGGTAGTAACATGTAAGATTACTGGCGAGAATAACCTGCTGTCTGAAACCACCACAGGCCACCAAACAGCACATTGCTCAGGCTCTAGCAGGCAGTACACATAGGATACCTAGTCACTTGAACACTGCAGCAGGTAGCATTACTCTTCACCATATCTTCTCTTGTTCTGTAGATTTGTTTTGTGCTATCCACACTGAGGAGTTCACCTGTTTTAACTTTACTGATCATGACTGGCATCGCATCATGTCAGAAAAGCATCTTTCTAGTTCACTGGAAACTGGAGTGCCAGTAGGCCAGGGAAGACTTTTCCAGAGTGGTGTTAGGCCTAAATTTTCCAAAGGGGATTAGGACTGAGCTGGTTTCACTCACCTTTGGACTTTTGGTCTCTGTTTCTTGGCACAAGAGAATAACTAAGAAGAACCGTGCAGATAAAGTCCTGCTGCTCATTATGTCATCCTAGACTACAGCAGTGAAGGTTTTCATATCTCTGATAGGAAAATTGCTTTTTATACACACATTTTTAGGTTCTATATCTTTAAAAACACATCTTTCTCAAACGTTAAGATGTGCCTGTACCTCACTTACGTTAAATGTAAATACTTAACAGTTTTCTTTCATTAGGAAATGTGTTGATGTTTTATTCCCCCCACCCTGCCCTACCTCCAAATTTAGAGATGGAGGAAAATGAAGCAGATTTTTCTGTGGCAGTTTAATTTCATTCTGTTAGAGTGGGGTGACGAATTGTTATTTATACTTAGCAAAGTCACTCTGAACTAAACTTCATTTCCTTTTTCTTTAGTTATGGCCGGTCTTAATGCTGTACGTACCAGCAACTTTGCCCTTGTTGGATCTTACATGCTGTCATTATCTTCAGTAGGAAACACAAAATTTGCTCTGGACAAGGTAATCCAAATTTATTTATTTATTTATAGAAAAATTAGGTCCATGAAAATGTCCCAGTACTTTCAAGTATTTGAAATCTTTGGCTGAATATGTATGTTCTTAGAATTGTACATTTTAATTAGACATGGGTTTAGCTGCATGATATGTTTTTTGATGTTGGAAGTATTTCTCCCCTGTATCTTAATAGTTAAGTCTTCAAAGCAGCATATACTGGTTTATTCTAAATGTCAATGCTAAGAAAGTATTGCTTCTTGCATATAGATGTTAAGCTTACAGTTTTAAACATAGTTTCTTGCCCATTTGAAACCAATATTTTGAAATGACTAACATTTTTTGGATTTAGTTTTGACAAGATAGGAAAAGACAGATTAATTTCTTGGAAAAGTACTCATGAATCTAAGGGATTTCCTTCCCGTACTTTCCTCTCCAAGTTTAAGACTTCATAGTTCAGATCTGTGTAGTGTCACTACCATATTGAGTGCTTTTTCACCACACTGTGAAGACTAAATATTTAATACCTAACAAGACCATTTTAAGTAGTAAGAGAAGTAGAGGCAAACTTTAGTCCTAGTGTTGGCTTCTGCTGTATAATACAGACTATTTAAAAATATTATAAGAGATTTCTGTAGTTAGAATATAGCGAGGTTTAAAAAAATTCATGTAACTTTTAATTTAGTAATTCAGCTAGCTTAACAAATTGAGTGATTCTGGGTCTTTTTTTCTCTTTGTCTTTTATTTTGTTTGTTTTAGATAAATTATGATGTAAAAGAGCGAGAGCTACTGGGCTATATGTTCCAGGAAAAGGTTGCCATATTTTCTTTGCTTGAAACTAATGAGCTTAAAAATTAGTCCTTAATTTTTGGCCCTTATGTATTTGTTTTACTAACCACTCTCATGTCTTCTTGGTTATTTTGAATAATTAAGGACATTATGTAAATTATTCTTTCTTTAGATCCTTGTAGATGGGCATCTTTTTCTTTAGTCTCATAATTCTTTAAAGCTTTCTTGAAAAGTTCTCTAGTTTTTTTCATGCCTGTTTGGTATTTGGGCTTTTATATTCTTTTTTCATGTTATAATTCTTTAAGATTCTATAGTCACTTCAGCATTGATTTTTCTGGGTACCAAATGCCAAATTAATGACTATGTCTAAAACTAAAATTTATTCAGTATTGTTGACCTCCTCTTTATTGAAAGAACTATTGGTAATGTTTTAAGTAAAAGTAGAAAACTTCTGTGGTCTTAATTGGCTAATATGTATGTTGCTATGTAGGTGATGCTCTGTTTATTAATTTTAAAATTAAAATTCATTTAATGCTAAAATTATACTAAATATATTCATATATTTTAGAAATTTTTTTTAGGATTTTTAATATCTTTGTGAAGATCAATCACAAGCATCTTGTGGGTGTATAGTTATGCTAATTTGCAAAATGCTGGATAGTACTTTTTGTTTTATTTTAAATTCTTTTTTTTCTTTTTTAATTTTTCTTTTTGGCTGCATTGTGTCTTCGTTGCTGCACGCAGGCTTTACCTAGTTGAAGCGAGTGGTGGCTACTCTTCGTTGTGGTGCATGGGCTTCTCATGGTGGCTTCTCTTGTTGCGGAGCATGGGCTCTAGGCACGCAGGATTCAGTAGTTGCAACGTGTGGGCTCAGTAGTTGTGGCTCGTGGGCTCTAGAGCGCAGGCTCAGTAGTTGTGGCGCATGGGCTTAGTTGTTCCGCGGCATGTGGGATCTTCCCAGACCGGGGATCAAACCCGTGTCCCCTGCATTGAGAGGTGTATTCTTAACCACTGCACCACCAGAGAAGTCGTATTTTAAATTCCTAAAACAACATTTGCAAATTAGGTAAACATAAGAACTGGGGTTCTGTGAACTGTATTCCTTACTCAGTGTTGTCCCATAGCCAATTTCTATATATGTAAGAGATTTCATGAATCTCTAAAATGAAAGAGATTTCAATGACATATGTTAAATATAGACTGATTGCTCTTTAAAAAACTTTTTCACTGCCATTTTAATTTAAAACGTCACACACATTAAAAATAAATTACATGTCCATTCTCTTAAAAAAAATTTTAAATTATAACTTAAATATCCAGCCACCTGATTTGAGTGTAAAATCAAATCAGTTTAATGGTTGTGTCCAATACTGTAAAGTCTCTTCCTGAGTCAAATACAATATAATTCAGATGTAAAATTTGTCATAGATGTGCTTTTTTGAGTGGCAGTGGGGAGCAAATATTTGTTCTAATACCTTGTGGTTATGTAGGAGAATATTTAAGATAGTTAAGTTTAGATGTTCTTTAAATTGGTGGGAAAAATGGAAGACCTTGTATATTCACATAATAATCCCATTTGATTAAATTTGAGAGAGTAAACAAGTCTCCCGTATCCTACCAGAGACCATCAGTGCAAGGGAACGTTTGCTTATTTTACTGGTGTCTTGACCAATAAAGATAAGTCACGGGGTTATCTCTGAG
The DNA here is from genome assembly GCF_000442215.2 of Lipotes vexillifer. Lineage (NCBI taxonomy): Eukaryota > Metazoa > Chordata > Mammalia > Artiodactyla > Lipotidae > Lipotes > Lipotes vexillifer. The sequence continues at coordinate 1,940,098 of NW_006770496.1, read as the reverse complement.
ATCCCCTTCAGAATGAGATTTCTGTTGAGGTTAACCCAGAGTGTTTGCTCTATAAATTTAGGATACCACTAATAACGGATTGCTTTCTTATTTGAGGTTATAGATATCGGATGTAAAGTCTGACATCCTGGAATTTAAATTATGAATTTCAATGAGTCACACTCTCAAATCCTTTCTTTGAATAGAGAATCCAAAATAATCATAGGTTTTACTATACTTTTATGGATAAAGGGAGAAGCATATCCCACAACTCATCTTCTGACTTAAAGAAATGTCATAGATATTTATAGCTTCCAGGAAATAGAGATGTCAATTTAAATAGTATTAGGGCAAACACCTGTGAGGTAAAACAACTGATTAGCACTGTAGAATTTTGAGGTTGTAGGAAGAGTGATTAGGTGTTCTGGTGTGTCCAAAGCTATCCTGGTTTATGCCTGTTGGTCTGGTTTAATTATTAACAGGTATAATTATTCTCGCTCAGAAATATCCTGACGTATAAAAAATTATACAGTCACCCCGATTATAGGGTACATTTTACACCTCTTAACGATAATCTTTGAGGTGTTGATAATCTTAAAAGACCATTTTGTTAAACAGAAAACAGAATAGGATCATACATTTTCGCACGTCTCCACACTTGACAGGGCTTAGTAACATTGACTCTTCTGTGAATATTCTCAGTTCACTTCAGGACAAGCTTCTAACCAAGAATATTGTCTACTTTTCACAGCTGTAGACTAAGAGGGAACATTTTCTTCTCATCTTTCTGAGATTCTTCTTACCAGGAGCGTTCTCTGGGCTAAATAGTAGAATTCTATTAATTAGCATTGAGAGGCTAAGGAACTTAACATTGACAATATAGAAAAGAAAACGGCAAGGGAATTTATAACAAATATAATAATGAGGCATATGATGTTTTGACTCTACATTATAGATGCCTTTGAAATTCAGAAAGTTGAAGGTTTATTTTATGGAGTTAGTCTCTTGAAATCCATACTTTTTGGCCAAGAATCCCCCCCTTTAACTTATCTTTATTAGGTTGGAGGACTAAATTTTTGGAAACTAATCTTACAGTAAAAACTTTCGAATTTAGACTGAACTAAGATTATTCCAACCAGGGTGTCATTCTTCACTGGGCAGCAGGAACGACAGACTAAAGCATCCCCCTTTCTATCTTGACCCAGAAGTCAATATGACATTAAATATTTGGATGTTACCATTTTACTCTAATGATACAACTTCTCCAATTGAATTTTTCTTATATTTGTAATCTTTAATTCACATTCAGAATCATTTTAAATTATCACATGTACTTAAGCAGCTTTATAATTAAAAGATACTTTTGACCTGAGGTCTCTTCATTATTAATAGACTGATAAGAATGATTTGTTTAAAAATATTTCTTATGTGAATATTTTCATGCTAGACAGAAAGCATGATTTTATTGGGAAGAAAATATCAGTCCCTCAAACTTCCAACTAGTAAGAGCAACATAGTCTCAATTTTAGGCACTTAGTTTTTGTTCTGTCAACTTATGCTTCATGTATTTTAAAGCTATGCTATTAGGTGCGTAAATATTTAAGATTATTATATCTTCTTGATGAATTGTTAACACTTTATCTCTGGTAGTCATCTTTATCTTAAGGTCTACTTTGTCTGTTATTAATAGAGTCACATCAGCTTTCTTATGATTAGTGGTGGTATGGTATATCTTTTTCCATTCTTTTTTTTTCCCCCCTGGCTGTGCCACGTAGCATGCGGGCTCTTAGTTCCCCGACCAGGGAACCCATGCCCCGTGCAGTGGAAGCGCACAGCCCTAACCACTGGATTGCCAGGGAATTTTCTCTTTTTCCATTCTTTATTCTCAACCTGTCCATATATGTCAAATTAGTGTATCATAAGTATATTTTATGGTCATATTTTGTTATTCAGTTTAACAATTTTTTTGTCTTTTCATTCGAGTGTTTAGTACGTTTATATTTAATGCAATACTAATATGGTTGGGTTTAGTCTACCACAAAGCAAGCATACTTATAGCCTACAGGCAAATCTGGCTCTTGGCCTGTTTTTTTTTTTTTTAAGTTACTTTTGTCACAATTAATGAACTGATATTGATATATTAGTAACAAAAGTTCAGCAGCCTGCTTTTGTTACTAAAGTTTTTGACACGATCATGACCATTTATGTATTGTCTGTGGCTGCTTTCATGCTACAATGGCAGATTGAATAGTTGTGACAGAGACTGTATGGTCTGCAAAGTCTAAAATATTAATTGTCTGGGCCATTACACGAAAAGTTAACAGACCCTGGGCCTACTATTTTGTTCTTTATTTTTTATTTGTCTCATCTGTTCTTTGTCATTTGTTTTTCCTTTCTTGACTACTTCTAATTGAGTATTTTGGTAATCATTTTTATCTTTTCTGTTGGCTTTTTAGTTATACCTCCCTGTATTCTTTTTCAGTTATTGCTAAGGATTACAATATGCTTCCTTAGCCTATTACTATTACTACAGTCTATCTTGAAACACAATTATTCTACTTCATGTACCTTACAACAGTTAGAACCTTGCAACAGTATAATTCCATTTGCCCACCCCATTATGTTTTAATTCTACCCTTATTATAAACCCCAATGCACTGTTATTTTTAAATCAATTTTTAAAAGAAATTTTAAAAATATATTTTAAAGAATTGTCATTTATATTTATTGGTTCTTATGTTCTTCATTCCATCTTGTAGAGCCAGGCTTCCATCTAGGATTATTGCCTTCTCAGGAAGAAGGTTTTTTTTGTTTGTTTGTTTTTTAATTTTTTGTAATATACTTCTGCTGGAAATGAATTCTCTAACTTTTGTTTATCCAAAGATGTCTCTCTTTACATTGTCTTAATTTCTGAAGGATATTCTTCTTGGATATAGACTGCTAGGTTGGCAGGTTTTTTCTTTCAGCCACCCCTTTAAGGATGACATTTTATTGTTTTCTGGCTTTGATTGTTTCTGATAAGAAGTCAGCCATCATTCTTACCTTTTCTGCTTTTATTTTTATTTTTTTATATTGTCGGCCACGCTGCTCGGCTTGCAGGATCTTAGTTTCCTGACCAGGGATCAAACCTGGGCCCCCGGCAGTGAAAGTGCCAAGTCCTACCCACTGGACCGCTGGGGAATTCCCCTTTTCTGCTGTTAATATTTTAAAATATTTTGATTTGTGACAGTTTGACCCTAATCTGCCTAGGTGTGGTTTTCTTTGTCATACTGGGTTATTTCTTTATCATACTAAGTTTCAATGACCTTTACGGAGCTGTAGTTCATGTGTTTCATATGTTTTGGCAAATTCTCAGCCATTATCTTGTCAAGTATTTCTTCTGCACTGTTTTCTTTTCTTTCTAGGCCTCCAGTTAAATGTATGTTGGACTCTTGACTATGTTCCTACAGGTCTATGGCACTCTTTTTGTTTTTAATTTTCTTTTGTGTTTCATTTTGGATCATTTCTATTTACCAGTCTTTGAGTTCATCTATCTTTTTTTCTAATGTACCCCAGTTTCCTGTAAAGCCCATCCAATGAATCAATTTCAACTTTTTTTGTTGTTGTTGTAAAATTTCTATTTGGATCTTTTTTAGAGCTTCTATTTCTCTGTCGAAATTCTCCCTCTTCTTACCCATTTTTGTCCATCTTTTCCTCTAAATTCTTTAACAAATTATAAATGTCTCTGTCTTGTAATTCTAACATCTAGATCATCTGTGGATCTGCTATTGACAGGGTTTGTTTTGTTTTCTTTTGATTAAAGGCCACCTTTTCCTGCTTTTTCATGTCTTGTAAAACTTTTAAACCGTAGGCTAGATGTGATGTGATGTTATGTTATGTTATGTTATAAAAGAACAGTAAAGACTGAAGTAGGTGGTAATAACACCCTCTTGTCTCTCAGTATAATCAGAAGTTGAGCTGAGATAGTGCTTTAGTTAGTTTGGTTCAACTCTTGTTTCAAATGCCTTGAGAGTGAAGTTAGGCCCCTCCTTTCAGTAAAACTTTGAGATCCAAATTCTGAAAGTCTACAAGATTTCTTTTTGCTTTCCAGATCTGCCTCTGGTTTGTGGCATTAGCATTTACTCAGCAAAATTCTGGGGAGTGGGGGAGATTGGCAGGTAGGGAGGGCTAGCTCTGACCCTGGACTCTTTTGAGACGCTCACCTAGGTAGACAGTCTTCATTTAGCTGTTAAAGACTTCCCTGATTTTTCCTTTTCCCTGCAAAATCCATTGCCTGTTGCCAGCATGCTCCTCTGTCAATTCTTGCTCCCAGGGAATAAAGTGGTCACCCCTGATTTGGCTCACCCAGGAAGGGTACATTCCTTACTGGAATTTGGTCCATTAAATTTTTTTTGCTTGCACAACTCTTAGATAGCTTTAAGGAAAATAAGATATTCTTAGCTTATCCATTGTTTTCTTGTTGTTGCAGTAGAAATGGTGGTCTTTTGTGACCTTTCACATCCTAAGTGGAAGTGGAGCTCTGAGCATGTAATGGAAGTTGAACTCCTTTCTGTGTATCACCCTAACCAAGCCCACTGTAGTAGATTTAATGGACAGAATTTAGATATACTTTTGTGTGTGTCTCTGTAGCTAGCAAATCAGCCATGGTTGGGAGTGAAGAGTCATTACATCATGACAGTAACTGCATCTGGTGTGGATTTAGGGCATTCCAGACCATCTTCGTATTGAACTTAAATGTCTTTGTCAGATAGATTTCAACATAGGCTTTCACTACTAGGTCTATGTTAGTGGCTTTCTACCCTCTCTGTAATGCAGACTTGTGTTTGATATGAGGTCCTTAGTTTTAGAAATCTGCCTGGAAGTAAAATGGTGCAAACATTTGATGAAAATTATTGTTGATTAGCTTTATATTATATACATTATAGAGCAACTTTATTTTTCTCTATGTATAAGCTACTAGGTAATTATTGCTCAGATAACTTTTGTTCTTTGGCGGTAAATTTATATGTGTGTATATGTATGTGTGGATGTATATGTAGATGATATGGCATGTATCAGTACTTCATTACTTTCTATGGCTGAATACTATTGCATTATGTTATACACTACACTTTGTCCACTCATCTGTTGATGGACATTTGGTCTTTCTTTTTTGGCTATTGTGAATAACGCTGCTATAAACTTGGGCGTACATATACCTGTTTGAATACCTGTTTTCAGTCTTTGGGGGTATATATCTAGGAGAGGAATTGTGTGGTTATATGTTAATTCTGTTTAACTTTTTGAGGAGCCACCAAACTGTTTCTCATAGTTCCTGAACCGTTTGACATTCCTATCAGTAATGTCGGTTCCAGTGTCTCCACATCCTTGCTTAAAGCTTGTTATTTTCCATATTTTTGATTATAGCCATCATAGTGGGTATGAAGTGGCACCTCACTGTGGTTTTGATTTGCATTTCCCTAATGACTAAATTTTGGGTTTGGAGGGTTTTTTTTTTTTTGTGGCTTATACAACAGAAGTTTATTTTTTCACAGTTCTGGAGGCTAGAAGTCTAAGATCAGGGCACTGGGAGGGTTGATTTTTTTCTAAACCCTCTCTCTTTAGCTTGTAGATAGCTGTATTATGTGTCTTCACATGGTCTTTCTCTGTATGTGTGTCCAAATCTTCTCTTTCTATGAGGACACAAGTTACATTGGATTAGGGCCCATCCTAATGAACTAAATTAACCTTAATTACTTCTTTAAAGACCCTGTCTCCAAATACAGTCACATTTTGTGGTGTGGGGAGTTAGAACTTCAACACGTGAATTTGGTTAGGGGTGGGGAGGGGACACAATTTAGTCATAGCATGGTTTAAGCTATAGCATGAGTTTTGAGATTATCAATGTTGGAAACATACTTGTATCTAAGGAATAAGGAAAGCTTTATAGATGCAGAATGATTCAACTTTAAAACAAGCAATAAAAAAATCTGCTTTCAATAACTTATTGTTGGTTTTGTAATTTAGCTTATGTTTATTTTGGTTCAAAGCAATGTGCTTCCAATAAAAGAATCAGATTCCTTTTTACTCATTCCTCAGTAAATGGTTCTGGACACAATGGCAACTTGAGATTTCCGTTAAAATCTTCGTCCTTATCCTCGCCTTCATCATTATTGTCACCATCGTCATCAAGCTAACAATTATTACCTAACGACTATTGATGTTGAACATCTTTTCATGTGTTTGTTGGCTATTAGTATATCGTCTTTGAAGAAATGTCTATTCAAGTCTTTTGCCAATTTTTAAGTTGGATTGTTTGGAATGTTTTAATTGAGTTGTCTTTTTATTTTTGAGTTATAAGAGTTCTTAATGTATTCTAGATACTGAACCATTATTAGATACATGATTTGCAAATATTTTCTCCTGTTTTGTACATTGTCTTTTCACTTTCTTATGCTTTGATACACAGAAGTTTAAAATTCTTTATTGTAATAAATATTACATAACATGAGATCTACCCTCAACAAATTTTTTAGTGTACAATATTATTAACTATAAGCACAATGTTGTGCAGCAGACCTCTAGAATTTTTTCATCTTGGATGAGTGAAATTCTATACCCATTGAATAGCAACTCCCTTTTCCCCGCCTCCTACCAGTCCCTGGCATCCACCACTCTACTTTCTGCTTCTGTTGAGTTGGCTACTCTTGATACCTCATACAAATGGAATCATGTGGTATTTGTCCTTTTGTGACTGACTTATTTCACTTAGCATAACGTCCTCAAGGTTCATCCGTGCTGTAACACCTGACAGGATTTCCTCCTTTTTTATGGCTGAATAATACTCTATTGTTTGTATGTACTACATCCCCCCACATCCCCCGGCTGCCTTCTTTTTTTTCAATAGGAGTATTTGGGTACTATTTGACAAAACAAACAATGTTCTTTAAGCAAACATTTATTGAATGTCTGGATATGATTTGACAATAGGATATGGAAACAAACATGAGAAGGACACAATAATTGACCTCAAGGATCTGCTGTGCAGAGGTGTGGGGCTGTGGGTTAGGACACATAAGAAAATATACACTGAGAGTCTCAAGGCCTAAAAGGCAAACTCTGGGCTCTGAGAAGAACAGGATCTGGATGGCCTAGAGTAGTTTCATATACAGAAGTGGGGAGAAAGGAGGCTATACCACATTTTCTTTGTCTATTCAGCTGCTGATGGGCATTTAGATTGTTTCCACCTCTTGGCTGTTATGAAGAATGCTACAATGAACATGGGAGTGCAAATATCCCTTTAAGAGCCTGATCTTGATTCTTTTGGATAAATTCCCAGAAGTGGGGTTGATTGATTATATGGTAATTCTATTTTTAATTTTTTGAGGAACCTCCATACTGAAAAGTTTTTCATTTTGATGAAGTTTAATTTATCTGTTTTTTCTTTTGTTGCTCATGGTTTGGTATTATATTTGAGAAGGCATTGCCAAATTCATGATCATTGAAGATTTACTCCTCTGTTTTTCTTCTAAGAGTTGTATGGTTTTCGCTCTCACATTTAGGTCATTGATCCATTTTGAGTTAATTTTTGTATGTGGTATGAGGTAGGGATACAACTTTACTCTTTTGCATGTGGCTATCCAGTTTCCCCAGCACCATTTGTTGAAAATATTGCTCTTTCCTCATTGAATGGTTTTGGTACCCTTGTTGAAAATCAATCTGGCATATATGTATGGGTTTATTTCTGGACTCTCAATTCTATTCCTGTGGTCTATATGTCTATCCTTATGCCAGTACCACACTGTTCTGATTACTGTAGCTTTGGATTGGTTTGAAATTGGGAAGTATGATTCTTTCAACCTTGTTTTTCTTTTTCAAGATTGTTTTGGTTATTTGGGGCCTCTTGCAATTCCATGTGAATTTGAGGATCAACGTTTCCATTCTGCGGTTCACTATTCTTTATTGCTGAATAATATTATATTGTATTAATATGCCAGTTGGTTTATCCCATCTTCTATCAAGTATATTCTGTTGATAGGGAATGGATAAACACATGTATTCTCTTCTTAAATCTGTGTTTTCCTTATCACATTACTTGGGACTTAGGGTTCTGCCTTAAGCAGGCTCTACATTGAATGAATTTATTCTTCAAAAGCATTTGTTGCTAAGGAACCAGTGGCTTTTGGGCCACCTATTTTATATTCCAGCTTTAGAAAATACTGTGTTTTCAAGATATAATATTCTCTATTCATGATTTATACACGTTTTATCAAGAAAAACTGTTTTACAAATAATTTACTCTCTTTCTTCACAGGTACCCTTTCTATCTCCTTTGGAAGGTCATATTTACTTAAAAATAAAGTGTCAAGTGAATTCAAGTGTTGAAGAAAGAGGTTTTCTAGTAAGTAACATCACTGGATCTATATTTTTCTTTTTTGCATTTTGTGAAGCATAGACTTGGTTTCCAATAGGAATGAAAGTCTGTGTGACTAAGTGACAAATTGGTTCAGATTTGTTGCATGTCCACTATATGCTAATCACTGTGCTGGTGTTAGAATATAATAGGCCACAGAAAATAATCCCTGCACTTAGGAACTTTTAGTGTAATAGGAAGAAATACAAGTGAACAGTTAAGTACAATACAGTACTATAATGGGAGAAAGCATAGAGTGCATGGGTGTAAATTGGTGGGACACCAGGTCTTAGGTATGAGTGGGAAGGCTTAAAGAAAGGTATTGGAAATAACTTGTAAACTGCTAGCTGAACAAGTTAGCCAGAGGGAGAGAAGAGGGAGATATGCTCCAGATGAAGGGAAAAGCATTACTATGGCCTGGGGGGCCCTTCCCTCTCTCACGCCCACCAGAGAAAAAGATGACACATTTAGATAGTGGCAGGTATTTCAGGGTAGCTAGAGCTTAGAGTCTGAGTGTGTGTGTGGAGAAGGGGTAGTGAGAGGAGTGACTGGGGAGGAAGGTGGGGTTAGGGGAAACGGAGCCAAGTGTTAGAGGGCCTTTTAAAGACTTCCGACTTTATCCTGAAGTTGGTTGGGTACTCTTGTAGGATTTTAAGCAGAGGATTAACATCAAATTTGGGGGTTTAGGAAAGTCCTTCTGACTAACGTGTGGAAGTGGACTGGGGAATGGCAGAACTGAAGAAGATTAGTGAAGAAACTGAGTTACTCCATGAGAGAGGGGATGGGGGCTGGCAGTCAGGGTGGAGAGAAGGACCCACCATGAGTAGATGAAGGAGGAAGAGCAGACCCTAGTGGTTTGGCTGTAGGGATGGAGAAGCAGAAGTAAGGATGTCACCCAGATTCCTGCCTTGCACAGCTTGTTGGGTGGCAGTGATTATACTGACATAAGGGGCCCTGGGCGGGGAGCAAGTGTCCATGTTTGGGGTGGAAACCATTTTCCCCCCAAATTTTATTGTGGTAAATTGCAAGCATACAGCAATGTTGATAGAATTTTACAATGAACGCCTGTATAGCCAGCATCTAGATTTTGCCTTTAACATTTTTTACTGTCCTTGCTGTATCATGTATCTACTACCTAGCTATCCTTCTAGCCAGTCCTGAAAATATCATATTTTGGGGCAAAGAATTTCAAAGTATATTGTGGACATTAGCATGTTCCCGTGAATCTTCAGTGTACATCCCCTGAGTTCTGACACAGGCATACATCTATGTAACCCAAATTTCTATTAAGATAGACAATATTACCCCAGAAAGTTCCCTCATGCCCCTTGTCAGTCAGTCCCCACCCAAGGTAGGAAGTTTTAATGAGTTAAGTTTTAAATAACTTGAATTTTAGATGTGTACAGACACGTTTCAGAGTTTGAGTTTGGAGCTCAAGATAGGCATTTTAGATGAGGTGCAGGTTTGGAAACCTGCAGCAGAGAGATAGTAATGGAAGCTCAGGTGGCGTTGAATAGCCAGGAGAACACTAACATTTAAGCCACAGACCTAGGAAGAGAAGCTCTCAAGGGAGACTACAGGGAGGGCAATGGAGAACTTAGTATCATGGTTGCCAGGGGAAGAGAGTCTGCAAGAGGGAGTGGTCAAATTAGATAAGGATCTATTAGACACTGTTGGACTTACTAATGACGTGGTCATTCTAGTCTTGTTGAGAGCAGGAGCTAGATTGCAAATGGTTATAAAGGGAGTGGAGGGTGAAGAATGGGAGTGCAACAACTCTGAAACTAAGTTTGGCTGCAGAGGGGTAAAGAGAGTGTGATACCTGCAGAGGTATGTAGGGTGAAAGAAGGATTTTGTTGACATTTTATTAAGATTGGAGAGATTTGAGCATCTTTAAATTCAAATGGGTAGCTTCTAATAGGACCAAAGAGGGCAAAGATAGAGGCAATGGGGAACCTGCACTTTAAGGAATAACACATGGAACAAGGTCATGAGAGAGAGAACAAATAAGACCCAAGCCACGGTTCATGATCTTGTACAGAATTATACTTTTTCCATTATCGGAGGAGGAAAGTATGTGTGTAGAATACACAGAAGATTGTGGGTGTGGTACCAGAAGTAGAGAAAATCTAATAGCTTTGATTTTCTTTGTGAAGCAAGAATTTGAACTATACAAAAGGTATCACAAGGGCTCCCCTGGTGGCGCAGTGGTTGAGAGTCCACCTGCCGATGCAGGGGACATGGGTTCGTGCCCCGGTCTGGGAAGATCCCACATGCCGCGGAGCGGCTGGGCCCGTGAGCCATGGCCGCTGAGCCTGCGCGTCCGGAGCCTGTGCTCCGCAACGGGAGAGGCCACAACAGTGAGAGGCCCGCGTACCGCAAAAAAAAAAAAAAAAAAAAAAGATATCACATGTCAATTTGCAGTTGCTGACAAAGGGCACAGAAAGAAGAGCTAGATTGTTCAGAAAGTCCAAGCAGCCAAGGTGACTGTAAATCATACTTCGTAGCTTTTTTCACATGTAAATCCAGCAGGTGGCACTAGATATTCTTGGAAAAGTATCTTTATAAATTTCTGACTTGAAAGCAGTGTTTACTTACTGACCTTTTCCTTTAATGTAAATATTTCCATATTTTACTCCAGATACCTTTAGCCCCTGATATACTCTTATGACATTCATTTGCCTAAAATGTCTGACCTACTTAATGTTTGAGCAGGGCTCTTAACTACTTTAGAGTTAGATCTTTTCAGGTTTACTCTATCTTGAATCCTATAGGCCATTCTTATCACATCGACACTTACAGAAATGTGGTAAAAAAAAAATTACTCAGGACTCCCCCAAATAACTTTTGTCCTCTGTCTAAGCAATGCCTTTTAATTACTTCTAACCTCTATAAAAAATAGAGGTAGTAATTGAAGTGGTTCAGTTGCTTGGTTCAATTTCCCTTCCTGATGTGCCAGGGACAGCTGGAAGGAAGGAGACTACCAACCAGAGAAACTTGCTAAGTGATTCTAAAATGGTACTAGTCTAACTCTGCCAAGACTGATGAGCAGCAAGAAAAGTACGTTCTGGTTTAGCTAGAAGGTTCCAGTTCTGCTTTGTGACTGTGTGTTGTCATCTACTTTCCTTGGCCTTCAGTTTCCCCAGCTATAAAAATGAAAAAGCTATCCTCTTGTTATTTTTCCCTGATTTTAGTAGGGGGTAATGATAACTTGTATTATTTTTATCCATCAAATTTTTTCTTTTCTATTACCTTTATGATGTAAAAGGTGAACGTAAACACAAAAGGGAGCTGGTGAGTCATTTGTACTAACTTTGTGCTTGAGATTGAAATAACAAGATTCCTTGACTTGATACAGAGTAGAATAAAAATAAACTTAAGTACTTTATAAAGAGAAAAGAAAAAAAATCATGCAAGTAGATTTTGAAGTATGAAATATGTCAACATACTGAGGTTTAATGTATAGAAAACATTTAATTGATCCTCAAGTTTCTAAAGTCGGTATTTCATTGACTTTTCCAGACCATATTTGAAGATGTTAGTGGTTTTGGTGCATGGCATCGAAGATGGTGTGTTCTTTCTGGAAACTGTATCTCTTATTGGACTTATCCAGATGATGAGAAACGAAAGGTAATATTAATATTGATGGTCAGTGGTGAAAGCCCTAACTGACTTTTAGGGAATATTTCATGCAAGTGTTCCCCGTGGCCCCCATCAACAACCCAAATGCCCCGTTAAAAATATTTACTAAGCCATTAAAAATGTTCTTGTTGAAAGACTAGTGAGTATGTGTGTGTGCATGTGTGTGTGTTTGTGTAAAAATTTTATATCTTATCCATTCCCTGTGATTTGACCACTCTTGAAATACCTTAAGGAATATATTTTTCGTTTTTTCTGGAATGTTTCATAATAATTTTTAATTGATACTTTTAGTCAGAAATATTTTCAATTCACTTTTGTATTTTATTAACAGTTGATTTACCTAACTCTGAGGTAAAACAGAAAGGAAAAACCACCATAGGAATATAGTGGTTTTGGTTTTGTTTCTAAAATTTGATAATAGAATTTTATGGATACATTACATCTTGTTTTTAAAGAATTTAATGTTATTACCCAAGTGTGGTAATTTATTATCCAAAAACTGGAAAACAGAAATAAGCAGAAATATAAAGTAAAATCATCAATAACAGAGATAACTACTGTTCACATTTGGCTGTGTATCCTTCTAAATTTTTAAAATGTATATGTAATAATAGTTATATATCCATTTATGAATCTTTTTTAAACAGAAAGTATCATGTTTTTTATAACTTAATTTTTACTTGATAATATCCTGATATCTTTCCACATCAATAAAAATACATCTGAGATATTGCATTAGATAGATAGATATATGTATTACATTGTAGCTATATAAAATTTTATTTTAAAGTTTATTGTGAAATATTTTGAACCTTCAAATAGACAAAAAAAAAAAAAGTAATTTCCATCAACCTCTGCGTTATCAGTCCAGTTAAAGCTCCTCAAGTAATTTTCTCTCCCTCATAGAGATAACCCCGATCCTGAAATTATTTTGTTCCTATGTATTTCTTTAAATTTTTATTATATGTTATATATAAGCAGTATATTATTGCAGTTGCATATTTTGAAGCATTATACAAATAGATCATACTGTATATACTGTTCTGCAACTTGCATGTTTTAAGTCAACATGATTTGTGACATTAGTCTAGGCTGGTGTGTGTAGCTCTCGTTTGTAGAGCTCTAGCCATCTCTCTGTACTAAAGTATTCCATTGTAAGAATGTATCACAATTAATTTATCAACTTCTCCTATTTATGGGCACTTAGATTATTTCTAAATTGTTGCTATTATAAGCAGCTCTGCTATAACTTAGCTACATGGATCAGAGCTCTTTCTTGAGTTTGTATCTAGTAGCAGAATTGCTGGTTTGTAGGGTTTCACACATCTTCAATTTAGCTAGATTTTGTCCAGTTATTCTTGAAATTGGTTGTACAATGTTCCATTCCCACCAGGAGTATATGAGAGTTCTCAGTGTTCCACATCCCACCAACACTTGATATGTCAGCCTTTTAAACTCTTGCCAGTGTGATAGGTGTGAAAGGTTATTTCACTGTGTTTTTATTTTGGTTTTCCTTGATTGAACATTAAGAGTAAGCATCTTTTCTTATGTGTTTTGGCCCTTTATTTCCCATCTTTTGCTTGGCATATGTTTTAATTTATCTTTATAATATCTTTTCATAAACAGAAATTTTTAATGCTACGATAAATCTGTCAGTTTATTGCTTTATTGTTTGCTTCTTTGAGTCTTAGTTAAGAAAATCATCTCTATAGTCATAAAGATATTCTCCTATACCTCCTTATAACTTCTGAAAGTTATAAAGATTTATATTTCATATTTAATTTACCTGGAATTGATTTTTTTCCCCCAATCTGGAAACCCAACTGTGCCAGCCCCATTGGATGGTCCATTCTTTCCCCACTGATCCACATGCTGTTTCTGACATGTATCAAGATATCATTATATATGTAGGTCTATACCTAGGCTTTCTATTCTGTTTCCTTTGGTATGTATCTCTCAGTCTCAATTACCATAGCTTTAAAATAAATCTTAATGTCTGGTAAGGTAAGTCTCCTAACTTGTGTTCTTATTCAATAATGTATTATTTATTCTTGGTCCTTCATTTTACACACACACACACACACACACACACACACGGAAATATGTGTACCTGTATATTTAACTTTTTATAATTGAAAATGTTCAAATGTTCACAAAACAGAGAGAAATAGTATATTGAATTCCTAGCTTCAACAATTATTAACTTTCATTTCTCTCTCCACAGCACACACACTTTTTTGTTCTTGTTGGTTTGCTGAGGTATTTTAAAGCAAATATCACACTTCATATTATATCATTTAACCTGTGTGAGTCAAGGTTGCCAGTTCCTAACATTCATTGGTCAGTACCACAAGGAAGCCAGGTTTCAGGCTAGCTTACCATTCTGCACTCTCTCTTCCTCATTGATTTTGGCCTTTGAAGGTTTCTTTCACCTTCTTGTGAGTTCAGTTATTTGGCATTTGGGGAATTATGGGAGGACTTTCAGACTATTTAGTCTGCCATACTTGCTGGAGACATAATATTATTATTTGTTTAAATAGTCCCCAATTACTGTCATTTAATTTGTTTCAATCTTTTCATTATTATGAAAAAATAGGGACTATACCCATATAAACATCTTTGTGCACCTATGTATTTGCTTAGTATAAATTTCTTTTAGGTGAAGTTGTAGGATCAGGGTATGCCCATTTTGAATGTTTTTTGATTGCTCTTATCAAATTGTCTACCAGTAGTAGACCATTTATGCTTTCACCAGTAGTGTATGAGAGTTTCTATCACCACCCCAACCAACCAACATAGGTTATTACCATTCTTTCCAGACTTGGCCAATCTAATGTTTAAAAATGGTATATTTTATTCTAATTTCTTCTTAAAATTACTAATAGAGTTAACAGTTTTACTGGCTCTTTAAAAGTCATTTGTGCCCATACTTGTCCCTTTTCTAATTTTTCAGGACCATTTAGTCTTATGAATTTTTATCTTTGACTGTCTGTCATACCATAGGAATAACATGGCTTCCAACAATCCAAAGCAATAGTTTAGCCTGGTCTTTTAGAGATACATAAAAAATATTTACAAATGATTTCTGATGTCTAGGTTTCTGTTTATAGAAAGGGAGGAATTAAGTGGGCTATAGACAAAAGGTGGTTGAATGTGTGTTTCTAATTGTTAGAGCTGATTAATGGGTACATGGAAGTTCATTATGCTGTTCTTTTTATTTTGTGTCTGTTTGAAGTTTTCCATAACAAAAAGTTTGCTTTTTAAGTTGACTAAGAGCTCCAGTTGACATCTTTGGTTTCTATTTTTATGACCAGCAAAAAACAATAATAAATGTTAAATATGTTTCTCTAAACTCAGTGTAATTAAACTTTAACTTTTAAATTAATGCCTTTTTAATTTTAAATTTGTATCAACTGGAATACCGCTTAATGCTTACTGACTTAAATGGTCTTGTTTATTTTCTACTAATCATGTTTTTTAAAAATTTGTTTTTAAAGAATCCCATAGGAAGATTAAATTTGGCCAATTGTACCAGTCGGCAGATAGAACCAGCCAACAGAGAATTTTGTGCAAGACGCAACACTTTTGAATTAATTACTGTCCGACCACAAAGAGAAGATGACCGAGAGACTCTGGTCAGCCAATGCAGGGACACACTCTGTGTCACCAAGTATGTATTGGGCTATAAATATTTCTATCAACTAAGTGATTGCCCACTATGTTCTTTCTTACCACTGTAAGAAATATCAGAGATGATCCTTGTCTTCGAAGAGAGTACAGTCTTAATGAGGAAACAAAACACACACACATCAGTAAGAGAGTAAGCTAATAATTAAATCAATATAGTTAAGAAGAATACAGCATTCAAGTTATGTCTTAGCTGATCATGTTTTCTAGTATACTCACAGTATAGCCATTTTCAGGACAGTTACCTAATATTCTTTGGGCTGAGTTTGAAGATTTCATGTGTAATTGAGAAGTCAAGTATTTTTTAAAGCGATTTGACACATCCCTTCCTGTCTATTCCCCAAATACCCTCGATTAACCTGCTGACTTACAAAACAATTTACTCTGCAAATTTCTGGTTGGAGATTAACAGAATAAACTACTGGGACTGTCACTTTTCATTAACCCTAATCTTAAGTATAAGATGCAAAAGCTTATTGCTAAGAGTCTAAGGTTCTTTTGCTTGGATGCCCAAGAGAAGCTTGCAGACCAACTTCAATGTACAAAATTATGATTAGGGACAAAAGTTAGAATTTGACAGAATCTCTGTTAATCAGACTGTTGCTGGATATTGCAGACAGGGAGATGGGTAGAACTGGCTCCATGAGTTTCTGATGTGGAAATATCAGAAAGTTCAGCCAAGAGACACTCTATTAAAATAGAACAAAGTTGCCCAGATACCGCCAGTTGGTTTTAAAACAGAGAAAGAGGGGATGCGTTCTTTGGAAATTCTTGATGTCTAGATTACTTTCAGATTAATTTAGTTGAACTCATCCACTCCTTTCCTTTGAGCGCCTTATGTGCAGCAGTGACATCAGACAGGATAGGAGAGGCAAATTGGATTTATAGTCACTTTCTTTAGTAGCTACCCTGTTCATGGCCACAGTCAGTGAGGGAACCAACCAAAATTCAGTCCCCAAGTACTTCCCGACCACAATAGCCCTTTTTAAACAGTACTCACATTTTTCATATAATCTTATCTTTTACGTGTTACATAAACCCTCCCCGACTTCGACCTTCTCCTGCGGTAGAAATAGTTATATCACATATTGCTCTAATTACTCTGTAGTTCACCTGCATGCAGTTTTTCTTATTATAACATTATTGTAATTCGAGTGGACACTTTATCCAAGCATTTGAGAGAGGCCCATTCTCAGCTCAGTCTTGGCTGAGTCTTTAGCTTTGTTGGTGGCTTCTTAAAACTTATTTCACGTTTTGATCATATATTTTGCAGAGTATATACATTTTACAGTTATTTATCTGTTTCTCCCCAAGGCCTTTTTGATCTATGCCTTTTATCTAAATTTAATGTATCTCATTTTTATTTCTACTAACCAACCTTGCTATCTTTCCCTCTTTCAATACAAAATATTTATCATCTGATAAATATTGCCTACTTTGAAATATAGATTATACATTTGAACTAGAAATGTTTCATCACATGGGGAGCCAGTATTATACAGTTGAACTTTGAAGACAACAGACCTATGTTTAAATCCTGACTCAGTGACTCACCAAATGTGACCATGGCAAGTTACTTAACTTTGCTAGCCCTCTGAAATCTCCTGTGTCAGAGGAGAAGCATAAACTCCACAGAATGACAGTAGAGGTTAATGAGTAGACACACTTAGCATGGTGTCACGCACATGGAATGAGCTCAACGAATGGTCACTATCATTACTGTAAGTATTGTGTTCTCTCCGTTGACTAATAGATGATCAACTCACTGCTTATTCACACTTATACCATTTCTAGTACCAATGGGGAGAAATTATAAAGATGGAGAATGAGTACAATACAACATACTTCTAACACCCGGCTGTCCTCTAGAAGAATGGTCTGGCTTGTGAATTAGGGAATTCCCCTTTCCCCCCCACCCTCGCCTGCCGCATCAACTGGATATTCAACTTGTAGCTAAATATGGATACAACGAAGAGATTTCTGATATGAACAAAGAGATTAGGATAGACAAAGTCTTAGGATCTTCAGATCATTTACTGTAAATACTGTGCTCTACTAATACAGTGGGACGAGAATAATGGGAGACAGTACAAAATAGTATTATCTATAAGGCCAGGTGAAGGTTCATGAGTCTGTGATTCCAGCTCTTGGGGACCCTGAGTCTGAGGGATCTGGGGGGGCTCCCATATTCAGGCCAGTGGTGCGCTTGCTCTTCTAGGATGTGACCCATGCTCAGTGGCTGTCCTGCACCACCAAATTGCCCAGTCAGACCACCTGTACACGATTGGTTACTGCCTTTGGTGTGAAGCTCCATCATTTCCCAAATGTAATCAGCGTGAGTTATGGTTCAGCTAACCAACCTGCAAGATGATTCTCTTTTGTTGTAATTGGAGAAGCACTTTACTATGGGTCTATTGATTTAGCATCCATTAAAACAGGGGTCCCCAAGCCCCGGTCTGTGGCCTGTTAGGAACCAGACCGCACAGCAGGAGGTGAGCGGCGGGTGAAGCTCCCTCTGCTGCTCCCCATCACTCCCCATCGCTCGCATTCCCGCATGAACCACCTCCCGCCCCACTGGCCGTGGAAAAATTGTCTTCCATGAAACCAGTCCCTGGTGCGAAAAAGATTGGGGACCGCTGCATTAAAAAGTGGTAAAGAGTTACTCCTTTTACTATTTAGGCTCCGCCCCCACCCCCCCATCCCGTCCCAGCAAGAGTACTTGGAGATATGGAATGGGGGAAAGGATCCTGATCTTTTGAAGAGCGGGATCTCTGGATGCAAAAACTCAATCAAGTTCTTGTTGATATTCGCCTCTGGCAACCTGATGCTTGCTATAAACCTATTGGAAAGCCTTAAACTGTGGGACATTTCCAAGTCATATAGAGGTTTTCTGACTCATGTCATAAATGTTTCTTAAGAGCATCAGTTTTGCTGGTTGCATTTTATGCTTTAAATACAAAAGGGTATGTGCCAATATTCATTCACTACATATTATGCAGTATTTTATATCTTTTGTATGTAAAACTTCACCCAATTTCTCTTCTGTTATTCATAAATGATTGGAAGAAAAAATGTATTATAGTTGATTTTGCTAAATTTTAATTTAAAAGCCTCATTTTCCTAGAAATCTAATTATTCAATTATTCATGTTAAAATATTTTTTTTTAAGTAAGGAATTTTGAGTTGTCTTCCTGGAGCTGTGGGTCTCAAAGTAAAAAGGTCTTCCAGGGTTGGAGACAGAAACCTCACACTTGATCATTCTTTCTCTAGCCTCAGTACTTTTTTCTGAAGGTTGTGGTCATTTATTGATCATGATATATGTTGTTAATAGAGTACTGAAAAAAAAATCTAAGGGACCTTGCAGAAACAGTTTTAGTAATGGAGGTAAGAACTTTTTCAAAATAACAAATGTTTATTAGTCTGAAGCTTAAGGCTGCCTTCAAATAAGAGATGTGGGCATAGGGGATATTACTGTGTGAGATTTGGGGGTTAAATGTTTTATTTAGAAGACCTAATAATCACATGGTTTACATTTACTCAGTTACTATAAATGCTGTGTGGTGCACATTTTCATGGAATACAGGCTTTTAAAAATAACTATTTCTGCTCTATAGCTTACAGACTCCTCAGATATACTTGTCAAATTAGTTCTTTCTGTTCCTGTAACAAGAACAAATGTAAATTGAAGAATCTTTATATAAGAAAAGTAAACGTTACCAAGCTACTATGACTAATACTTTGCTTGCCTAAGTTCTTGTCTTTTTTCTTTTTCACATCAGTGTATGACAGTGTCTAGACACGCATTATGAAAATCACTTGAGAAACTGTTAAGTCATGTATTACCTTTAAAAGCCTAATGCCTTTTTTTAAATTATAAAATATTATAAATGTAAAGCATGGTCTCAACTTTAAATACACTTTCACTTTCTTCTCTGAATTGTTAAAGTTATTGATGGCCTCATTTATAAACACTAAATTCTGTCACCTCCTGTCATTTTATTTTTTATTCATTTAAATATGTTTTTTCTTATGTGTATTATAAAAATATATTTTATGATCTCCTACCTAAATAAATACTTGCAAATGGCTTAAGGAGTCAGCTATTTAATAAATACTACTAAAATGTGCTCTGCGGCTGCCCTGCATCGTAGGCTGCGGGCTTCTTGAGGGGATTGTACTGACTTGATGAGGGTATTTCATTCATCTTTTTACCTCTAGCCCAGTGCTCAGCCCATTGTGTGTTCTTAGAGTCTCTGTTGAATCAGGAGGTGGATGAAGGGTCCATTTCTGAGGCATTTCAATAGAATATGGTACTCAGACGCACGTTTAAGGAGATGGAGGATGATTCCCAAGTGCTTAGCAGAGACTGAGTAGATAAGTAACATCACCAGCCAAAACAGGGTATAGGTTTGGTGGGATTGAGGACAGAGCCCCTTTTATTTATTTGTAGATTTGTTTTTATTTTTTAAATTTTTTAAATAAATAAATAAATTTATTTATTCATTTGTGGCTGCGTTGCTGTGCGTGGGTTTTCTCTAGTTGCGGCGAATGGGGGCTACTCTTTGTTGCGGTGCATGGGCTTCTCATTGTGGTGGCTTCTCTTGTTGCGGAGCACAGGCTCTAGGCACATGGGCTTCAGTAGTTGTGGCGCGCGGGCTTCAGTAGTTGTGGCTCGCGGGCTCTAGAGCACAGGCTCAGTAGTTGTGGCACACAGGCATAGTTGCTCTGCGGCATGTGGGATCTTCCTGGACCAGGGCTCGAACCCGTGTGCCCTGAATTGGCAGGCCGATTCTTAACCACTGCATCACCAGGGAAGCCCTTGTGTTTATTTTTGAATAGGTATTATATGTCATTATACAAAATTCAAAAGACACAAAGAAGTTAAGGTGAAAAGTGTGTCTTTTCCTCTTGTCACAGCCACTTTTGCCAATTTTGCCGTGTCCTCCTAGAGAGATTCTGTGCATATTACATCAACATATTTCTATTCTTTTGTTCATTAAATATATTTCACACATACTCTTTGTTGTAAGTGAAAGAAAAAGGCATAACAGTATTCCTTAGCAAACATTATATCTTAGTATATGTGTAGAGGGTATATAAAGTTCAGTTTTAGAAATTTTTTTTTTTACCTTTTTTAACGTAATTTTATTTTTTTAATTTTTAAATTAATTTTTATTGGAGCATAGTTGCTTTACAATATTGTGTTAGTTTCTTTTTTAAAATTTATTAAATTTATTTATTTTTGGCTGCGTTGGGTCTTCATTGCTGTGCACGGGCTTTCTCTAGTTTCGGCGAGC
Source organism: Lipotes vexillifer (assembly GCF_000442215.2). Taxonomy (NCBI): domain Eukaryota; kingdom Metazoa; phylum Chordata; class Mammalia; order Artiodactyla; family Lipotidae; genus Lipotes; species Lipotes vexillifer. The sequence continues at coordinate 1,919,101 of NW_006770496.1, read as the reverse complement.
GGGGGCTACTCTTCACTGTGATGCGGGGGCTACTCTTCACTGTGATGCATGGGCTTCTCATGTGGTGGCCTCTCTTGTTGTGGAGCATGAGCTCTAGGCACGCAGGCTTCAGTAGTTGTGGCACGCAGGCTCAGTAGTTGTGGCACACATGCTTCATTGCTCCTTTAGAAGAAATTTAAGGTGATTATGGAACATACGTTAGAAATACCTCATAAAAGGGAACCCTCTTGCACTGTTGGTGGGAATGTAAATTGATACAGCCACTATGGAGAACAGTATGGAGGCTCCTTAAAAAGTAAAACTAGAACTACCATATGACCCAGTAATCCCACTACTGGGCATATACCCTGAGAAAACCATAATTCAAAAAGACACATGCACCCCAATGTTCATTGCAGCACTAGTTACAATAGCCAGGTCACAGAAGCAATCTAAATGTCCATTAACAGAGGAATGGATAAAGAAGATGTGGTACTTATATACAATAGAATATTAGCCATAAAAAGGAATGAAATTATGCCATTTGCAGAGACATGGATGGACCTAGAGATTGTCATACAGAGTGAAGTAAGTCAGAGAAAAACAAATATCGTATAATGTTGCTTATATGTGGAATCTAGAAAAATGATACAGATGCACTTATTTGCAAAGCAGAATTAGAGACGCAGGTGTAGAGAACAAATGTATGGATACCAAGGGGAGAAGCGGGGGTGGGATGAATTGGGAGATTGGGATTGACATATATACACTCCTATGTATAATATAGATAGCTAATGAGAACCTACTGTATATCAGAGGGAACACTACTCAGGGCTCTGTGGTGACCTAAAAGGGAAGGAAATCCAAAAAAGAGGGGATATATGTATATGTATAGCTGATTCACTTTGCTGTACAGCAGAAACTAATGCAACATTGTAAAGCAACTATACTCCAATAAAAATTTTTTAAAAAAAGAAAGAAATACCTCATAAACCATGGGAAATACTGCTCTGAAATTTTCAGTGTTATGTGCCTAGGGGGATTGTTGAAACCATTAGAGTCGATAAGATCATCCAGGGAGTATGATGGTGGAAAGAGAAGCAAGAGCAAAAAGAACATGATCTTTAGGGGAAAAGTGAAAAAGGAGTGGCTGATGATTATCTTCCATGAAAGAAATACAAGAGTGATGTCTGCCGAGACCAAAAAAGGCTCTTAAGATTTGACCACAAAATCAAAAAGTGGGTTAAAGGAAACAACTGAAATTTGAAATGGTCAATTCGATAAAATGGTTCAGATGAAAAATCAGGTTACACAGAGGAAAATTTGATTTGACTGCATAAAAAATTTCCTGGGCTTCCCTGGTGGCGCAGTGGTTGAGAGCCCGCCTGCTGATGCAGGGGACGCGGATTCATGCCCCGGTCCGGGAAGATCCCACATGCCGCGGAGCGACTGGGCCCGTGAGCCATGGCCACTGAGCCTGCGCGTCTGGAGCCTGTGCTCCGCAACGGGAGAGGCCACAACGGTGAGAGGCCCGCGTACCGGAAAAAAAAAAAAAAAAATTTCCTTCCTGACAAATTTAAACAAAGTTTAAGCAAAGTTAAAACATAAGCCCCAGACTAGGAGAAAATATTCACAACACATTTAATAATCAAAGAATTAATATATATACAAAATATATAAAGAACTCCTTTGGCTGGCTATCATCGTTTAAGCATTTACTATGTACCAGATTATATTCTTGGTGTTTTGCATGCATTATCTCTTAATCTTCACATGACCTTATGGTATGGGCATTCAATGAGGAGACTAGAACTTAGGTAACTTTTCTAAGGCAACATGCCTGTTAGCAAGTGGCAAATCAAGATTTGAACCTAGAATCTACATACTTTATCATTATAGTATGATGTTTCTTAAATTACTAAGAGTAAGAAAATTTAACCTAAGAAAGAGGGGCAAATAATACTAGTAGAAAATGTGCGCGCGCGCGCGCACACACACACACACACACACACACACACACACACACACACAGATCCGAAGAACCAACAAATGAAAAAATGATATTAATAAACAAAAATATGAATTTAAATGGCAGTGGGTTATTGGCCCTTGAACTGTTGGAACTAGTCAGTGTTGCTGAGAAACCCATACTCTTGGTAAGAATAGAAACTGCTACAGCCTTCTTGGATGGTAACTTGGTAACCTCCAGTGATCTCTGAGCTAACACACAGGATCAGACTGTCACATCAGACTTGCATGCATCAGAGGTTTTATCCATATAGAGCTTTACTCATAATTTCAAGAACACAAGTGATCAAGGCACTGGCTAAACAGGAAGTCTACAAAATCCTGCATACCTCCTGGGTCTTTCATTCCTACTTTGGACAAGTAATAGATAAGATCTCACATGAGGTTTGTGGGACATCTCACACAGCAGGGAGCCTGGAGGTAAGGCCACGTTACCATTTTGTACCCTATATAGTTATACAGCTTGTGTGACTTTCTCAGGAGTCTTGCCTCACGAATCCATAAATTCTAACTTTATTTACCATAAACAATTCTTCACCAGCCATATCCTACTAAGAGCATTCCATAGATAAGCGATCTCCTAGCAAATATCATTAGTCTATTAGCCAGGAGGTCAAGTTTTCAGCACATTTACAAGGAGTTTATGTGTCACCTGCCTTCTTTCCTCAGAACAAAAGGCCAGGTACTTTAACTCCTTCCCCACTCTCCTCAGATGAACTTTGAGGTGAGCAAAGTTACATAGAAGGCTGATCATTATGATACTGTTTTTAAGGGGAAAAATAAGTAACCTGAAAGTCCATCAACAGGAAAGAAAGTTGGAAATAATCTCAAGCCCATTAATAGGAAATCATGGCGCACCCTTTCTACAACACACCATGCAATGTTCAAGAAGAAAAGGAATCCATATATATATAACTTTTCCTGTTTAACTGTTTAACTGTTTCCTCTAAGTTTCTTTCTTCTGTTTATTAGTTTGGGGCTTTCTTTTTTCACGTTAGAAGCTTTCCCCAAGTGTTCAATTTCAGTCCGTGGCTCTCTGTCCATGTTTACGAATGAGGGACTAAATGCTGACTGCAGACTCTGTATGTGGCAGACTCCACTTAAATATCATGGGGTGGCACATTTCACTGTGGGTCTTCAGTGTCAGTATATGTGGGATTATTTTCTATGACCAGAGAAGAATGTCCCAGTCCTTGGTGGAGGACCCGACTGCCAGTGAGGGAGGAGCCTGGGAGCATCTCCAGATTCAGCGGACAGCCTTCCCAAAGCCTCCTGTTTCCAGTGTGGTACCTCAAACCTCACTCTGCCTGGTGTTCTGGGGCAGAGTCTGTCCGGCTCACCATTTTCTCAAAATAAACGTACACCATTTTGCTGAGGTTGGGGAAGGGATCTACTGCTTCTTAACAGATTTTTCAAGCCACCGTCCTGTTTTTGACTCTGATTTTACCCTCGATTTCGGAGGTACCTGGTGCTGCTTGTTTCTGAGATTTTGTGAAATTCTGCAAGGTGATGCTGGTGGTTTCTGGGCGTCTCTTCCTCTGGTTTGGCTCTTGGCTCTCTTGAGTTGACCAAGCCAGCTGCTTTTTACCACTTTCCACATGCTGTTGCCACTGTTTCCTCTCCCACTGACTTTGTGTAAATTATGAGTCTCTTTAACAGAACTCCACTGCTGTCCTTTTGTGGGCCTCCATGAGAGAGCCAAGGTAAACACATCTGTCCAATGCACCATCATTACTCAGAAACTCCATACATTAGATGTAGGATTTTATTTTTAATGGAAAAGCCTTAAATCCTTTTTGGAATGTGATGAGGAAAAAAAATCAATTCACTAAATTAATATTTGTCTGGGAGTTGGGGAAGTTAGCTTCTGAAATGAATTTTCTCATTTGTAAACAACCTGAAAGGTTTGCTATAAAGACAAAATGTGATAATATTTGAGAGTACCTAGGACAGTATAACATGCAGTCGATGTACAATATATGCTTGTTGAATAAAGGAATCAAATGCATTCACGTGAAACCAAAAGAAAATATATACCTATATTGGGGCGGGGGGTGGTGTAGATATGGTGAGCCAGGGCTGGTTATAGACATGTGGTACCCAAAGTAGGGTAGCAATATGGAACTCCCCCAAACCAACAGACTTCCCATGTTCGTTCAACATTTATTTAGTTGGTGGTTGAAGGGAAGAAATGAATTTTCTCTTTAAAAAATTGTATATCTCTTTCGAATTAAGGGCTTATTATTTAGAATAAATGTAACATTATATTTTAACTTTCTTAGAAATGTCTTTTTTTGGGCTTCCCTGGTGGTGCAGTGATTAAGAATCCGCCTGCCAATTCAGGGGACATAGGTTCAAGCCCTGGTCCAGGAAGATCCCACATGCCGTGGAGCAACTAAGCCTGTGTGCCAAACTACTGAAGCCCACACGCCTAGATCCCATGTTCCGCAACAAAAGAAGCCACCAGGATGAAAAGCCTGAGCACTGCAACAAGGAGTAGCCCCCGCTCTCCACAGCTAGAGAAAGCCCGCGTGCAGCAACGGAGACCCAACGCAGACAAAAATAAATAAATAAAAATTAAAAAAAAAAAAAAAAGGAAATGTCTTTCTTTTCCCCACGCCATGTGGCATGTGGGATCTTAGTTCCCCAATCAGGGATTGAACCTGCGCTCCCTGCAGTAGAAGCATGGAGTCTTAACCACTGGAACCCCAGGGAAGTCCCAGAAGTGTCTTTTATTTCACAATTCTTCCATAGCATTATTCATGTTCACTAATGATAAGGGAGAACGAATGAATGTAGTTTTAAAGTTTTATTAAAATATGTTTAAAGCCTTTTTATGACTTTCACAATGGCAAACGTTTTCCATTTTTTTGGTAGATGTTGTGTTCCTTCCGTTTTATTTTTTCCTGAACCGGACAATGTTTTGGGAGGCCTATTAGAGGGTTAAGACACATACAGTAAAGCAGAACCCTCATTCTTTGTTGACTGCACCAGGTCAAAACTCACCAGGTGCCAGAGCTTAGGTTGACTTTGTCCTCATTGTAGGACTGTCAGCCTATCCACGTTCCATCACTGATGGAGAGGCCGAAACAGCACCAAGCAGTTGGCCTATGGGAGGATGGCTTTTCAAATGCCCAATTGTACTTTGGGGATTTGGTGAGAGCAGGACCCATTAGCTTCCCAATAAAGCAGGAAACTACATGTGGAAATCTGAGCTAACTGGCACAATATTTCCTCCTATTCCAGTGATGTCTTGGTGCCCATTATGGGGTGGCACCATGGGTAGCTGCCAGCCTGGCTTGCCCCTTGATCTATTTCTGCCATCAGCCTCTGCGTTTTTTACTTTTCCCCACTGGTGCCCAGTGTCCTGATAATCTCTCTCCTGCACTCCACGAAATAGCTGTCAGTGACTTGATTCACATTCAGGTATAAGCATTTGATAACACCATAAAGACCTTTATTTCTTGTGACATTTGGAACTTTAGTAAAGTACCATACTTACAGCTATACAGTTGGCATTTGTAGGGTGGATTTTTAGTTATCAGCCCAAAGAAGAACATTGGTCAGAGTGACTATTTCCCATTGTCCTTGAAATGCACACTGTAGACCCTCTCTCCACACTCTCCGGCCCTGCATCACTTCTCTAAGTGATGCCATTTGCTCAGGAAACACCTTGGACCACGTGAAGGTAATCTCCAGGGTGTATTTTCCATTTAACACTGTGAATCACCTTTGATCACTTTCTAACTCCTTATTCTGCCCTGCAGCCAACCTTTCAAACATTGTTTTTGCTACTTTTTTTTTTTTGCCGGTACGCGGGCCTCTCACTGTTGTGGCCTCTCCCGTTGCGGAGCACAGGCTCCGGATGCGCGGGCTCAGTGGCCATGGCTCACGGGCCCAGCCGCTCCGCGGCATGTGGGATCTTCCCGGACCGGGGCACGAACTCGTGTCCCCTGCATCAGCAGGCGGACTCTCAACCACTGCGCCACCAGGGAAGCCCAGAAGTAAGATATTTTGAGACAGTGTTTGGTAAGATTGCTGGGTTAGATGTAAAACTGGTCAATGTCCAACAGGGCAATAAACTATTGCCTTTGAGGTTATCTATTCTAGTGAACATAAATTATTTACATCTCCACTGAACGAAAATAAATTAACCTCTGTCCCCAAAGATTTGTGAAATAGCTCAATCAATAGGAGGTCAAGCGCAGCACCACAGTCTAAGAGCACCTTGTAATCTTCTGCCTATTTACAAGTTTCAGATAATTTCAGACGGTCTTTCAAACATGACTTTTGATTGAATTTGACAGATACATAAGAAAAAACTTTTTCTCCCTTTTAAGGAAGAAGGTACTTGTGCCATTCTCCTTACACACTGTAGCTTCCTTTCTTATGCCATTATTATTGTTGATATCTGATACATTACTATTGTTGACAAGTAATACACACGCCAGTTCAAAACCTGCAGGAAATCTGTCATCAGCTTTCTTATGTAAAGATAAAGCTGTGAAAAGCCTTCACATTTGGTAAGAAAACTGACTTTTGAAACACTATGTGATTACTACCCGAAAAGTCTTATGTTCTTGTAGTAACTCATTGAATTTCTAATTAATTGAAATTCTAAGGACAAAAAGTAGATCTTTTCCTATATTAGACAACTAGTATTTACCTGATTAGATTTCTCTGTTATAGTGGAAAGACAGACCAGAGTTGGACTATCTGATTTTTGTCAGTTACGTTAACTTATTTGAACCTTAGTTTCATTATCTCTAAACTGGTAATAATGCTAAACCACATGCATTCCTCAGTTTAAAAGTATTACTAAGTGTTCTTTATCTCTGTATCATAAGTAGCAAAATATTTAACCAAATATAACTGGACCATTTTGATTTTTAAATGTCATGCTATTTTCTGGTAAGATCTTCTTGGGCGGATATAACTGCTTTGACCAACTAGCCACAGCTGATGAGGGTCCATCCATTTAACTTCCCCATAAAGTTAGAGGTTAACTTACAAAAGCTGATATGGTGTGTGTGTGTGTTTGACCTGACAGAAGATAACCCCAAATGTTATGGTATTGTTGCTCTAAAGGAAGTTAATCAGCTTTATATCTAATCTGACATACTCATTTTTGCATTCTTTTCTCACTATTATAGCCTTATTTCTCAAATGCTCTTCTTGCCAGCTCTTTTGTCTTTCTGCTGATCCCCTCATTAAGTAGTTAAGTAAAGCTTTATGTTTTCTAATTCTATGAAAAGTTGGGTTTTTTTAGAAGTAGGTTTTTTTTTTTAATCAGTTTGAGAATTAAGCTTTTAACAAACTAAACAGAAACAAACAAAAAACGCAACAACCCAAACTTGATTCCAGAATCTTGGAAGAACAACACAAATTTTCACCGAATAGTCCCAGAGACAGAGTGGAGGGGATTATCATGCCCAACTGCTAAAATGTGCCCTGTAAGTTTCTCTGTCTCCCCAAAGTCCCAGACACGTAAGTAGCTGCCTAAATTCTGTTTGTCCCTCTCCCAGCTCAGTCTTCCAGTCCCCACAGTCCCCAGGCTCTGCTGTTCTCACCTCTCTCCCCTCCTCTGGCAGATATACCCTAAGGCGACCCCCACTGAATGACATTGAATTTTATAATCTTCTCCTTGGGTGAGTGTGAGAGGAACCTGTGACTTGTTTCTAATCCATAAAATATGGCTGATGTGATGAGATGTATTCCCGTGATTTCATTTCATTATCTAAGACTGTTTTAGCAGATTGGAAGGAGACTCGCCTACTGGCCTCAAAGAAGCCAGCTGCTATTATGTGAACTGGCTATGGAAAGAGCCACATGGCAGAAAATGGCAGAGTCCTCTAGGAGCTAAGGGCCTCCATCCCATCACCACAAGGAACTCAATTCTCCCGACACCCACTTGAGCTCGGAAAAGGCCCCCAAGTACCAGGAAGGAACGGAAGCTGACCGGCTCTCAATGCAGCTGGTGAGACCCTAAGCCAGCTAAGCCAGCCTGGACTTGATCCTTTGTGAGTAGATCAAGTGAGATAAATCCACAATGAGATAATAAATGAGTGAGGTTTCAAGCTGCTTAGTTTGGGTTAATTTGTTACAGAGCAAAACCCTCTCGTTCTCTTGGCTTCTTTCATTTGCATCCCCATAAACTTCCCCTTCTCAGGAAAACTAAAGGATCTTCCTTAGCACCACACTCCTGAGAAACCAGAGTTGTGTGTGTGTGCACCACACTCCTGAGAAACCAGAGTTTGTGTGTGTGTGTGTGTGTGTGTGTGTGTGTGTGTGTGTGTGTGTGTGTGCATGCATCAGAAACAGACCATAAGTCTCACTTCACCATCTCACTATATTAAGTTGCTCATTCCCCTGGTAGAATCTATTGACTAATAACCATCCAGATGCCAGTAGGCTGCTCTCCAATATGTGTGTGCATTTCTGCTTCCACAAGCAAATGGCAGAAGAGTCAATGTTGTTTGTTCCCAAATCTGATCATACCAGTTGTAAACGTTATTGTAAATGACATAATTAAATATTACATAAACTGAAAGTGGGAAAAGGGAATTTTTTTTCCTATGAGAACTAGGAGAGGTTCTATAAGGAAAGTGCTGTCATATTAAGTAGAAAGAGGAAAATAATAGAAACCTAGAAGGATATTGCTCTGAGATTACTTCACAATGTCTTTAAATTCTGGTTCTTTTTAGGGACCTGAACATTGCACATTGGTTGTTTATGTAAGGAAGAAGCCATATAGCTCATTCTGCACTTCAGTTAAAATGAAAGGCCTTGTCCTTACAATACGTTTGATGAATGAAAATGAATATTTGAGATGTGTGTGTAATCTTTTATAATGCTTTCCCACTTTAATTGACTTTTTCAATTATTTGATTGTGCTAGATAAAAGGCTCCTTCTGAATTTTAATTTTAACACTTTTTCTGCTGTCACAATAAGATTGCATACAAGAAATTCTGTTTTTAAGAAAAGGAATGTTTTGAGCTTACTGGCTGAAAGTATTTTAGGAAAAATCTAAGGCCTTGTCATAAAGCTAACTCTTGAATTCTACTGTTTATCTTAGAGCAGCAGCAAAAAGAGCTGAAAAGTTAAATGAGAGGTTTGACAACAAAACAGGAAAGTTATCTCCGTGTGGTGGCTCTTGACATGTTTTCAAATGCATAACGTAACAGGGTTGGAAGATACTGTCATTGCTGACCTTGGCAAAGAATAACTGGCTATTGCGAATTAATTTATAAAAGGTAAATAACAAAGGACTCCCAGAGAGGACTTCCTCCCTCCGTCCCTCCTCCCTCCTCCGTCCCTCCCTCCCTCCCTCCGTCCCTCCCTCCCTCCCTCCCTTCTCCCTTCCTTCCTTCCTTCCTTCCTTCCTTCCTTCCTTCCTTCCTTCCTTCCTTCTTCTT
>NW_006770496.1:1883530-1909631 GCF_000442215.2 Lipotes vexillifer | reverse complement strand
ACACACACACACACACACACACACACACACACACACACACACACTGCATCCCTATGTCAAAAAGAAACAAATGAACAAAAAACAAACCTGCGTTTTTGTACCTTTTGTCTTTCTTAGCACATCTTCCTCCCTTCTCCCTTCCTTCCTTCCTTCCTTCCTTCCTTCCTTCCTTCCTTCCTTCCTTCCTTCTTCTTAGATCTATGGTTTATAACCCATATTTATCTTAAGGCATAATGAGATCCCAGACTTATCCCTGATGGCCTGTACAAGCACATACAACAATCATATCCCTGGAACTAAAAATTCAGACAATTGGTTTACCAGTGGGGACAGACTAATTGAAACTGGGACATTACCTTCTCTTCTGCTTTGGATTTATATAAAGAAGGGCTTGTGACTATTGCTAAGAGCATTAAGACTCTGAATTCAGGACACTGCCTGAAGAGTTACCTGTAATATTTCTATTTTGTCCTTGCAAAGGCCTTTGGAGAGGACAAATACCTCTCTTAGCCAAGGGAGTATTCAAGATCCCGCTCCAGAATCTGCAGAAAGGAGGCTGTTAGGAAGTGGGAAAAGGGCATAGTAGATTTGCTTCTGAGATTACTTTGCTTTCTGAGATTACAAAGACTCATGAAAGTGGCTTTCCAGACAATAGGCTCCTTCTTGGGCTCCAAGCTCTAGACACCTGTCCCTTCTTGCCCTGGTCCACCTCCAACCATGCACATTCTCTGTGAGGCCAAGGGGACATGCCCACCCACAGCCTGCACCTCCCCTTCTAGACCATGCTCCTGGCCTCCAGGTCCTCAAAATCCCCACCCAAAAGGCCAGGGTCTGCTTCTGGGGGCTGTGCGGGACTTTCTCCTGGGTCATCCTCTCAAGGATTGACCATGATGCCTGTGCTTCCTTGACCCTGAGGGGTGGCTGTTCATAGGGTGACATGAATAGAGTTTAGAGGTGTGGGTGTCTGCATGTGTGAGTGCAAGGCCCCCTGAGTGTGGGACTGAGATAAGGATTGAGAGAGAAAGGAGCAGCTGCAGGCTGGAGGCTGCTCACCATCTTCGATGCAGAACACTGAGGAACCCATGATTTCTAAATTCAACCTGGAAGTCCAGGTCCTTATGAAGGTATATTTATCATGGCAGTAGAATAGAATGTACACACTTTATTTAGCAGCTTGTTACCTTAATTGATAAGTTTTACATATTCTTTTCTATATATAGCATGCAGGTCTTCACTGCACTTTGTCCCACACTCTGCATATAGTTGTACTGCTGATAACAATACAAATTAATACAACCCCTATGGAGCAAGCTGGAAACATCTATCAAAATTAGGAGACGCTGCTTTGGGAAATGTTCCCGGTGTTCTCCTTACTTGCTGCAAGTAATAAATCCTTCCTTCTCCCTGCCAAAAAATCTATCGAAATTATAAATGTGTACTCTATGGCTCAGAAATTCCACTTCTAGGAATTGCACAGATGAATTTGTACAATTGCAAAACAAACTATATACAATGCAATTTTGAAATAACAATTGAAAACAACACATGTTCATCAATAAGAGGTAGTTAAATAAGTTAGGGTACATCCATACAATGGAATATCATGCAGCTGTAAAAGAAGATGTGGAAGTTCTCTATGAACTGATGTGGAAAGATTTTCAACATTTATTGTTAAACATAAGCGCAAGCTACAGAGCAGGGAGGGAGAAAAGACAATGGATTCATAATTGCTTGTACTTGAAGAAAAAAGATTGGAAAAAATGAATAGAAATTATTACTTCTGTTTATTTGGGGATGTGGGCAAGATTATATACCTTTGTATGTTATTTTTATTTTTCAACTCCATGAATGTATTATCTATTAAAAATATAGGTATATGTTTTTCATTTTTATTTTAAAAATAAATGTTATTTTTCTAAAAGTTAACAAAATATTTTCCATTTTTATTTCTCAAAGGAAGCAATATATATATTATAAAAGAAAACTGATTTCCAAAATGTGGTTTGAGCCCTGGAACTCTCAATAAAACAAGCACCTCTGTAAGCCAAGGCAGGCGGCTCTACCACTGGGGAGCAATCTCTGACCTCACCCAGGTTCCAGGCAGCGTGGGGCTCCTGGGCACACCACGACTGCACTGTACCCTCACTCAGCCCCTCAGTCTTGGGACCCTCCGCCCGGTGTCCTGTCTCGTTTCTCCCCTCCTCAAAGCTCCACGCACCCTCTCTCCACCCAGGGGCTCATGCACAATCTCCTAAAGAGGCCAGAAGAGGGGGCCTCTGAGCAGCTTCTCCTAAACCCAGGGCCTGGTTTCCTCTCGGCATGGGGTGGGGCTGGGAGCCAGGAAAAAGCTTAGTCTCCTTCATTCTGATTCTTCTGCAGCAGCAAACACTGAGCATGACTGAATATCGGAATAAAATTGTGTACTTTACATAGATGAGGAGCTGCTCTAGGGGATTCTAAAAGCCTCTTCACAGCCTTTTTGGCTGAGAACATGGACTTAAAGAACTCCCCTGTTTCCAAGAAAACCACTGTTGCAGGGGAGTTGGCTACTTCTGTTTGGCACCCAGGGCCCCAGAAGGGGCCTCTGGAGGCCTGAGGGAAGTGGGTGGAGTAGGACTGTATCCAGGAAGCCTGGGTCTCCGGCCACTGCCTTGGCGGCAGCTCCCAGCCCAGGCCTCTGGGGCGTCCACGCCCCCATCCTGGGCAGAGGCTGCTGGCAGCAGCACATAGGGAGCCACTGAGACCCAGAAACTCAGGACAATGACCAGTTTCTCCAAGGGATGCCGCCTCCTGCTTCCCTAGGACTCAAAGCAGCATGGAGAGGAGGGGCGGCCAGTAGGAGCACGTTTGGTCTGAGGAATTCCTTCCTACACCAGGACCCATGAGTCTCCCTGCTCTGAGAGGGAAGGGGGCTCGAGCCTCCTTGGTTAAGTTCCTCAGAGGAGAAGCTAGAATTTTAACAGGGCTGGTGGTGTAGAGGGTTGTTACCATTGCTCTAGGTGAGAATAACACTGCTGGGGGTGGGGTGGGGCTTTTTATGCTGTTTTGCACATTTAAATATTGTATGTTTCATTCTACATCCTATTGTTTCTAACTTAGTTCATCACATCCTTCTTCACTGTCTCAAAGAAGGATCAAGAGCAGGCCTTTAACAGACTCCGGTCTTGTCGGCTCAAGGGGAACCTAGTGCAGGGATGTAAACCCAGGACTGGGCATTGCTCTTCACTCATGACAGGGCCCCTGCTTCTCAAGGTCCAGCTTCCTGGCTGTTGCCTTTGGTGTGAGAGCCTGAATATACAAAACAAACAATGACCAGATTACACATAAGAATAGAACTCTGACCCACAATCTGCAGCAACCAGCAGAGAAAACCAGCTCATTATCTACAATAAGCAGCCCAGGAAGCCAGTTTGCTATCTATGGGTCAGACTTGTAGAAAGTCAGGCCGTATCTCTAGTAATTGCTCCAGGAAGCCAAACAGTAAGCGCTGTAACAACTGACCCCAGATGGCCAGGACTTGATTAATAACTGACAGCTTCCCTAATTTTTGTCCCCCCTTCCAATTTAGGACCAACCTGAGAAAGTGAAATACGCACTTCTAACCAATCGTAAGAGGCTGTACTTCTAGGTAGCCTGCCATAGCTTCCCCATGCCAGCCGCCTCCAATCAGGGCACACTGGAAGACTTCCCCTTTTTCCAAAGCTCTCCCACTTCTCTGCCTGCCTTTGAGTCTCAGCCAACACAAGTGAGAGATGGTGGCTGACTCCCTTGCTGTAGCAGTCCCTGAGTAAATTGCCTTTGACTGTTTCACATTTGGGCAGGCTTTGTTTATTTCCATGATTGCCACAGTTTTCCAAACTCCCTAATTCTCACATCTAACCCAAAGGCAACACTTGAAGGCTATCAATGATTACTCAAAATATTTATGTCTTCATTATTTACTTAATACATGTAAATATTTTTTAAAGTTTTCTGAGGCCGGGGAAAAGGATTAAAAGTATTTGAATGTTGGGAACCTGGAAGTATATACACATGTGTCTGTATTTTGATTCTTATAAAATAGTTCCTCATAAAACTTTTTTCATGTATGTTTTCTTTTAACGTAAACATGACAATATCTCAGTCTACTGGTGTGAATTTACAGAGCTGATTATAGACATTTTGGAAGGAGGTCAGCACTGGAGGAAATGACACTGGCTTGTTGATCAGTAACCTCTTTCAGTTTAAGGATTGAGTTTGCAGCAGCTGAAAGTGGTACATGCACAGTTGCAGTTTTCAGTTTCACCAGAGGATGGCGCCCATACCTCTCTGATAGGTTTTGCCAGGATGCTTCAGCATCCTCTCAAGCGGCCTCTGAGAGACATTTTAAAGACTGGTTACCTAAACTGTTAACCAAATTAAGGTTTTAATTATTAATTCAGCTTTATATACAGTTAAAAATGAGTATAAGTCTATAAAGTCTTCAGAACAATTTATGCCAAAGAATAAAGCAGCCTGAAATGAATGGAAAGCTACTTATTTCCTGTAACTGTACTCTCACTTTATATTTAATTTATACAACTTTCAAAAACCAGTTTTTACAAGTCAGATCTTTCAAAATTTCCATTTTCTTGCCATCTGCTGCTTTGTAGATCAGCCATTTAATAATTAAAACTTGCTCAGAAGCTGTTCTCTTTAATGCACGTACTAGCTCATCAGGTGATTCCTTAGTTGAGCTGTTTGCTCCTAAGCTGAGAGGGAGAGTGCAAGTCGCCAGTCTGTCTTCTCGGCTTCCCTGGCTTGAGCCAAAGGTATGGTCATTTCTGGTCTCCTCTTCCTTGACTCCCCTCATTTGTTCAATGGTGTCTTCTGAACAGGAGTGACCATAATTTTTCCTCCTTAAACTTTGTATCCTGGAGACTCAAGAGCTGTCTGGAGGTGGTAGAAGTCTTTGCTCAGAAACTGTGCTTCTCTTTGGGAAGATGACCCCAACCTCACTTATATTATATAATCCACTCAAAAGCAACCATAATCAACGCACATAAACTCTTTTAACATATGTTGAATCCATACATGGGAGGTTTTGATGTGCCGTGAAGTGGGAACAGTGAATTTATAAAGTGCTAATAAAATGAGGATGTCATAGAGGTTCACAATCCTTTATCTGAAATTCTTGGGGTCAGATGTGCTTTGGAATTCAGAATGTTTTGAATTCATAAATTTAATCCAGTGTATATACCGCATATTATGTAATACTCCAGAAGGGTCTAGGGCAACTCCCCATAATCAAAACATTACTACTTCCACAGAGAAACATGAATATTCACATTAAGTGGGATGAAGACTAAATGGCCTCATGTCATGTCATGTCAGGTTTTGCCTCCAAATGAGCTAGGAAAAACCTTTGGTTATAGGAGATTTTTGGATTTGGGGAATGCAGATAAGGTATTATGGAGCTATATTAGGTGATTTTCACGTGCTATGTCATTTAATCCTCACAGGTGTCCTATGTTAACCATAAGGATATAAGAATATGGGGTATCTGAGGATCAGAGTGGTTAAGTAACTTTCCCCAGGTCCACAGCAGAGCCAACATTCAAACCTTGGCCTGATTCCAAAAGGCAAAATGTTGCATTATCTCCCACATTTACTAAAAATACTAAATATTCTAAAATACTAAAAAAACCTTAACTTCCTTGCCAGTTTTGTTTTTTCACCCATATTTTGCACTATTCTTTATTTTCTTTGGGGTCAGTGACAGAGAATATGAAGGCATAGTGAATTATTCCACCATAATGGATGGAGGTAAAGCCCCTCCCTGGCATCTTCACGGAGCAGCCTTGCCTGGCTGCAATGCTGAAAAGCAAACAGTCAACACTGCAAATGGCAGATTTTCCAGTGGTTAGAGATTCCTGTTGTGCCCTTGGTCCACACAGCTAATCAGCCTTGACGTTGTCTGCAATATAATCCAGCATCTAATTAATGTCCCCCACCTCCTTTTGCAATTTTTGCACCACCCTGGCCTCCCATAAAGGTATTCTGTTTCTTTGAACGGGGACTTCAGAAGTCACTTGGCTTAATAAGGTTGTCAGCAGGCCAGGGAGGAACTGTTGGCTTTATTCTGTACATTTTCTCAGGATGGGAATGAATTAAGGTAATTGTATTTTAAAACTGCTTTCAAGGTAATTCATGAGCCATGTTCTTTTTTTGCGTCGTAATTATCCTTTTTTCGCATCCTAATTATCCTTTTTTCTCTTTTCCCTTATGTCTTTCCTTCTTCCAAATTAGGAACCCATTTATATTCTAAAGTTTAGGAACTTACAGTCTTTTTTTCTCTGCTGTTTCTTTCTTGTAATTGAACCAATAGCTTAGCAATTGCATGAACACAAAACTCTTTTTATATGCCTGTAAAAATATTACAGTTCACAATAAACTGTGAAACATTTTAATGGATTCTTCCAGTGACATTTTATAGACTTTCAAGATTTGTTTGAAAAATAATTCATCTATAGGTGTACATATATCTATATGTCATCCTTAGGATATTAAAAAAAATCACACTTGACTTATTTTTATAAAGGTTAATAGCAGATACAGGTATTTATGCTTTCACACCTAGCTTCCTACCTGTCCATAAAATTTACCTACAGTGAAGTGCACAAATCACATTGTACTTTAAATATATTACAATTTTATTTGTCAATTATTCCTTGACAAAACTGAAAACCCCCCACACAATAGGATACAACTTCATACACATTTGGATGGCTGTTATTTAAAATGAAGAAAAAATGGAAGTTAACAAGTGTTGGTTGAAGATGTGGAGAAATTGGAAGCTTTGTGCATTGCTGGTAGAAATGTAAAATATTGCAGCCACTGTGAAAAATAGTTTGGTGGTTCCTCAAAAAGTTAAACATAGAATTTTCATATGATCCAGAAATTCCCCACTCCAAAGTATATACTCAAAAGAATTGAAGACAGGGACTCAAACAGATACTATTAGGCCAATGTTCACAGCATCATTATTCACAATAACCAAAAGGTAGAAGCAACCCAGACGTCCATCAACAGATGAATGAATTAGAAAAATGTGGTTATATGCGTACAAGCTGAATATTGTTCAGCTCTAAAAAGGGATAAAATTCTGATACATGTTACAACATAGATGAACCTTGAAAACGTGGTGCTAAGTGAAATAAGCCAGACAAAGCAGGACAAACATTGCATGATTCCACTGATATGAGGTGCCTAGAATAGGCAAATTCATAGAGACAGAAAGTCAAATACAGTAGAGGTCACCAGGGACTGGGAAAAGGAGGAAATGGGGAGTTATTGTTCAATCAGTACAGAGTTTCAGTTTGGGATGATGAAAAAGTCCTGAAAATGGATAGTGGTGATGGTTGCACAACATTGTGAATGTACTTAATGCCACTGAATTGTAAATTTTAGAATGGTTAAAATGGAAATTATTATAAATACTTAAACAGAATAAAAAGTGAAAAAAGTGCAAAAGAAGAAAGTTTCCATTTATTTCAATAAAAAATATATACTTAGGGCTTTATTATATGTATGTTTTTATTGAGATATAATTTACATATAGCATTATATTAGCTTCAGGTGTACAACATAATGACTCTCTCTCTATATGTATATTGTGAAATGATCACCACAATAAGTCTAGTTAACATACATTACCACGTATAGTTACAACTTTTTTTTTCTTGTGATGAGGACTTTTAAGATCTACTCTCTCAACAACTTTCAAATATGCAATACAGTATTATCAACTATAGTCACCATGCTGCACTTACAGCACCAGGACTTATTTATTTTATAACTGAAAGTTTGCACCTTTTAACCACCGTCACCCATTTTGCCCATTCCCCACCCTCTGCCTCTGGTAACCAACAATCTGTTCTCTGTATCTATAAGTTCAATTTTTTTTTTTAGATTCCACGTATGAGATCATATGATATTTGTTTTTCTCTGTCTGACTTATTTCACTTAGCATAATGCCCTCAAGGTCCATCCATGTGTTGCAGATGGCAGGATTTTCTTTTTCTACAGCTGAATAATGTTTCACTGTGTGTATATATAACACATTTTCTTTATTCATTCATCCGTGGATGGACACTTAGTATTTTCCCCACATCTTGGCTATTGTACATAATGCTGCAGTGAACATGGGGGTCTACATATCTTTTCAAGTTAGTGTTTACATTTCCTTCAGATAATTACCCAGAATTCGGATTTCTGGATCATATGGTAGCTCTAGTTTTTAATTTTTTGAGGAGCCTCCATACCATTTTCCATAGTGGCTGCACTAATTTACATTCTAACCAACAGTGAACAAGGGTTCCCTTGTTTCTATATTCTCGCCAATATTTGTTATTTCTTGTCTTTTTGATGATGGCCATTCTAACAGGTGTGAGGCGATATCATTGTAGTTTTGATTTGCATTTCCCTAATGATTAGTGATGTTGAGCAGATTTTCATGTACCTGTTGACCATCTGCATGCCTCGTTTGGGACATGTTACAGAGTATTTTCATGCCCTAAATACATTGCATGTGCTCCATTTATTCATACCTCCCTACTCCCCCACAACCCCTGGCAACTGTTGATATCCATAGTTTTGCCTGTTCCAAAATGTCATGTAGTTGGAATGATATAATATGTACTGTCTTCAGGGACTTCCCTGGTGGTGCAGTGGTTAAGAATCCACCTGCCAGTGCAGGGGACACGCGTTCAAGCTCTGGTTTGGGAAGATCCCACATGTCGCGGAGAACTAAGCCCGTGAGCCAAAACTACTGAAGCCCGCGTGCCTAGAGCCGGTGCTCCACAACAAGAGAAGCCACTGCAATGAGAAGCCCGCGCAACACAACGAAGAGTAGCCCCCGCTCACCACAACTAGAGAAAGCCCGCGCGCAGCAAAGACCCAACGCAGCCAAAAATAAATAAATAAAATAAATTAATTTTTAAAAAGTACCCTTTTCAGATTGGCTTCTTCTGCTTAGTAAAATGCGTTTAAGGTTCCTCCATGGCTTTTTATGGCTCAATAGGTCATTTCTTTCTAGCACTGAATAATATTCCATTGTCTGGATGTACCACAGCTTATTTATCCATTGACCTACTGAAGAACATCTTGTTTGCTTCCAAGTTCTGGCAATTATGAATAAAGTTGCTATAAAAATCCATGTGCAGGTTTTTTTGTGGACGTAAGTTTTCAACGTTTTTGGGCAAATACCAAGGAGTGGGATTGCTGAATTGTGTGTGGTTTTGTAAGAAACTGCCAAATTGTCTTCCAAAATAGCTGTACCATTTTATATTCCCAGCAGCAGTGATGAACGAGAGTTCCTGTTACTCCACATCCTCACCAGCATTGGGCGTTGTCAGTGTTTTGGACTTTTGTCATTCTAATAGGTTTTCAGTGGTATCACATTGTTTTTTTTTGTTTTTTTTTTGCGGTACGAGGGCCTCTCACTGTTGTGGCCTCTCCCGTTGCAGAGCACAGGCTCCGGACGCGCAGGCTCAGTGGCCATGGCTCACGGGCCCAGCCGCTCCGTGGCATGCAGGATCCTCCCGGACCGGGGCACGAACCCGTGTCCCCTGCATCGGCAGGTGGACTCCCAACCACTGCACCACCAGGGAAGCCCTATCACATTGTTTTAATTTGCAGTTCCCTAATGACATATGTTGTTGAGACTCTCTTCATATGCTATTTGCCATGTGCGTATCTTCTTTGCAGAGGTGTCTGTTCAGATTTTTGGGTTTTTCTTTTTCTTACTGTCAAGTTTTAAGAGTTCTTTTGGATAACAGTCCTGTATCAGATATGTATTTTGTAAATAGTTTCTCCCAGTCTGTAGCTTGTATTCTCATTCTCTTCATGGAGTCCTTCACAGAGCAGACATTTTAAATTTTAATGAAGTCCAGCTTACCAGCAGTTTTTTTCATGGATTGTGCCTTTGGTGTTGCATCTAAAATGTCTTTGTCAAACCCAAGGTCATCCAGATTTTCTCCTATGTTATGTATTACAGTTTTGTGTTTTACATTTAGGTCTATGACCCATTTCAAGTTAATTTTTGTGAAGAATGTAAGGTCTGTGTCTAGATTCATTTTTTGCATGTGTGTATCCAGTTATTCCAGCACCATGTGCTGTTGTTTTCCACTGGCTTCTTTCAGAATCTTTCTTTATCTTTTACTTTTTGCAATTTTAAAATGATATGCCTCTGTGTAGCTTTTTTTTGCTGCGTGTGGGGGTGGCATTTATCCTATTTGGTGTTCTCTGAGTCTCCTAGATCTGTGCTTTGATGTCCAACACTAATTTGGGAGAAATTCTTAGTCATTGTTGTTTCAAATACTTCTTCTGTTCTCTCTTTCTCTTTCTTCTCCTGGTATTCCTATTATGTGTATATTATACCTTTTGTAGTTGTCTTACAGTTCTTGGATATTCTTTTTTTCTTTTTTCTGTCTTTTTTCTTTAGCCTTTACTTTAAAATTATAGTTATTTTAAATTCCCAGTTTGATAATTTCAACATCCTTGCCATATCTGAGGTTTGTCTGATGCTCACTCTGTCTCTTCAAACTGTGTGGGTTTTTTTGCCTTTTAGTATGTCTTCTAATTTTTTCTTGAAATCCAGACCTGATGCACTCAGTACTAGTTTCCATGGAGGTTTCTGCTCCAGTAAGTTGTGATTCTCTGTATCTGCCTGTCTATCTCTCCAACTCTGGGGGCAGTGGTTTGCTCTGTGACCTCAAATTTTCTGACAGATATAAGAGGAGTTGTTGGTTTTCAGTTTGTTCAGCTTTTTTACTTGTTATTAGGATGGAGTGACAACTTACAAACTCATTATATGCCAGACCAGAAACCAGAAGTCTCTCAGTGCAGTTTTATTTTGTATTTATCTAATTATGATTGAAGTGGAGCATATTTTCCTACCTTCCTATGTGTAAGGGGCATTTGATCCTTCTGTGAACTTTGCCCATTCATATTCTCTGCCAGTTTCAACCTTGAATTATCGATTTTTCCTTCTTTATTTCAAGAACTCTTTATACGTTGGAGAGATGATCAGCTCTTTGGGAAATGAGTTGCATTCCCCCTCCTCCATTTTTCCATTTGCCTTTTGACTCTACTTATGGTATATTTTTGTCTTACAAAGCTTTTTACTTTCAAGAAGTAAATTTATAAATATGTCAGTGGTTTCTAGAATCTGAGACAGATATGGAATCGAAAAGATTTTGAAATGCATGAAGGTAAAGAGGAATTATTTACGATTATTATTCAAAACACCCTCTTCCATAGTCACTTCTGTCTCCCAAGGGAGTGGCGGTTTTTCTCTTCAGAGGAGATTTTTTGGCAATCTCCCTAATGAATCCTGTAATGTGAAAAGACAGACCTCAGCGGAGTAAGGTAAAGAGAGGAGAAATAATTTGCACTGCATAATGAAGTAAGAATAGGTACATTTCCAGGAGTACCTCAGACAGGGGCTCAGGGGAGGAGCTGAGGAAGAGCAGAACTGACCAGCACACTAGGTGGCAGTGAGCCTGGAGAAGGGCACCCAGTGGAGAATTTCCAGGTGGGGCAGGGGGGGAGTGTTGAAAGGCAGGGATGTGGGACGCACAGTTTTATGTCGTCTTCTATACTGCACTACAGTGCAACCTCCTGCATTACTCCCAAACCATTATTAAGTAGGCACAGACACAGCCAAAATAGAGTGGGGTGAGGTATGATCAAGAGAGCAGAAGCCCCAAACAAATTTCCAGAGAGGCAGATGAGACGCTGCCGCCTGGGTGACTCAGGAGTTACTGTGAGACAAATTCTTTTCCCCAAAAAGCCTAGAGCCACAGTTTGCCAAACTTGGTTATACATTAGAATCGCCAGAGGGAGGTTTTTAGAATCGC
Source organism: Lipotes vexillifer (assembly GCF_000442215.2). Lineage (NCBI taxonomy): Eukaryota > Metazoa > Chordata > Mammalia > Artiodactyla > Lipotidae > Lipotes > Lipotes vexillifer. Next base: position 1,897,752 of record NW_006770496.1, on the reverse strand, counting down.
AAACGCCTGGATTTCACCAAGGCCAATTAAATTAGGTGCTCTGTAGGTAGGACTCAGGCACCAGGAAGCTTTAGAAAGTTTCCCAGGTGACGCTGATATACAACCAGGGTTGAAAACTGTTGTTTTAGATCAGTTCCTCCCAAACTGAAGTGCTTCCCAAACGATTTGAAGTGTGCAAATAAATCACCCGAGGCTATCGTTATAATACAAATTACAAATCATTAGCAGGCGGCCCAAGATTTTGCACTTTTTTTTTTTTTTTGCGGTACGTGGGCCTCTCACTGCTGTGGCCTCTCCCGTCACAGAGCGCAGGCTCAGCAGCCATGGCTCACGGGCCCAGCCGCTCTGCGGCATGTGGGATCTTCCCGGACCGGGGCACGAACCCGTGTCCCCTGCATCGGCAGGCAGACTCTCAACCACTGCGCCACCAGGGAAGCCCAGGAATTCACGTTTTTAACAAGCTTCTGGGTGATGCTAGTGATGCTGTCTGAGAACCACATTTTGAGTAGCAAGGGGTGGAGGTAGCTGACGTGTGGATTACTGCTACTGCTCAATTGCCTTCCGGGAGGCTTCTAATTTACTCTGAGTTGAGACTGCTACTTGTCCTACTATATCCATCCTCCCTTTTCTCCTGGTAGTAGAACTTCCTATTTTCAGCTGCACACTTATCTAGACAGAATTTTTAGCTTCCTTTATAGCTGGTTGGTCCTGTGACTATGCTTGGCCTACTGAGGTGCGAGTAGGAGTCATTGTCTGGGAGGGGCTGTGGCCATTCCTCTCCCTGCCCTTCTTCCCGCAGGCCCAGGTGCAGTCAAGGCAGTGGTTGCCCAGGAAGCCTTCTTGAGCCACAAAGTGGAAGCTACATGCTGAAAGCGGTGGCAACAAGATAGAAGGGGCCTGGGTCCCTGGCAACATGGAGTCTCCTTCTAGCCCTGCACCACCTGCCACTGGAAGTCTTTTATGTGAAAAATAACCTTCTCTCTTTTGGAGAGCCTTGTTCTTTTGGATTTCACTGATAAGCAGCTGAACCTAATCCTAGAGATACTTATGCCCTCTGGCCGACTGTGTGTGTCTGTATCTTCCCATGCCTGACAACAACGGGGTGAGATGGATCTTTTTAATTTAATTTAATTTAATTTTTTTTAACATCTTTATTGGAGTATAATTGCTTTACAATGGTGTGTTAGTTTCTGCTTTATAACAAAATGAATCAGCTATACATATACATATATCCCCATATCTCCTGCCTCCTGTGTTTCCCTCCCACCCTCCCTATCCCACCCCTCAGGTCACAAAGCACCGAGCTGATCTCCCTGTGCTATGCAGCTGCTTCCCACTAGCTATCTATTTTACATTTGGTAGTGTATATATGTCACTGCCGCTCTCTCACTTTGTTCCAGCTTACCCTTCCCCCTCCCGGTGTCCTCAATCCGTTCTCTATGTCTGCATCTTTATTCCTGTCCTGCCCCTAGGTTTTTCAGAACCATTTCTTTCTTTTTCTTTTTTTTTAGATTCCATATATATGTGTTAGCATACAGTATTTGTTTTTCTTTTTCTGACTCACTTCACCCTGTATGACAGACTCTAGATCCAACCACCTCTCTACAAATAACTCAATTTCATTTCTTTTTATGACTGAGTAATGTTCCATTGTATATATGTGCCACATCGTCTTTATTCATTCATCTGTCAGTGGACACTTAGGTTGCTTCCATGTCCTGGCTATTGTAAATAGAGCTGCAATGAACATTGTGGTATGCGACTCTTTTTGAATTATGGTTTTCTCAGGGTATATGCCCAGTAGTGGGATTGCTGGGTCATATGGTAGTTCTATTTGTAGTTTTTTAAGGAACCTCCATGCTGTTCTCCATAGTGGCTGTATCAATTTACATTCCCACCAACAGTGCAAGAGGGTTCCCTTTTCTCCACACCCTCTCCAGCTTTTATTGTTTGTAGATTTTTTGATGATGGCCATGGTGAGATGGATCTTGAAGAATGAGTAGGAGTGTACTAGTCAGAGAAGGAAGGGAAGGCTGAGGAGACAGCAGATGGAAAGACATGGAGCTGTGAGAGGGCTTGGCCTATGTTCAGGTCACCATTGCTGCAGAACAACACCCTGGAAAACTCAGGCTTGAAATGAGAAGAGTGTACAATATCCCATGATTCTGTGGGCTGGCTGGGCTCCATGTGGTCTTGGCGGGGAATGCCTATCCGGCTGCATCCAGCTGGGACAGAGCTGGTCTGGAAGTTCCAAGAAAGCCTCTTTCGCACCTCTGAGGCCTTGGTGTGGGCTGGGGTGCCTCGGTTCTTCTCCGTGTGGCCTCTCTCTTCCACGTGGTGTCTCACCCCCAGGGTCTCTCTCACAGTAGCATTGCCTCAACTTCCCTCCAGGATAAAAGTGGCAGCTCAACTTCCTTGTATTAGGCCTGGATGTGGCCATCTCACCTGTACATCCTTCTCTGGGCCAGGCTGGCTTGGAGGGCTGGGCACAGATGCTGTCTCTCCCTGGAAGGAAGGGCACACGCGGGCAGGGAGGGCAGCCATTGGCGACTTACCCACTGCCTGTGCTTGTAATGACAAGTTTCCTGTGGCCAGGATGTAGGCTAAAAGAAATGGGCAGGGGAAGGGAAAGAGTAAGCCTGCAGAGACACAGGCTGTGGGTGTTGATGAGTTCTGGTTTTACTCTATAGACAAAGCAGACTCCAGCCTGCGTGGTGGCTAAGCTATACCCTGGGTGTAGAGACAATGAGAGCAAGTGTTGATCAGTCACTCATCATGTTGTACTAGCATCATCTTACATAATAAAGGCGGCGTCACCTCGTGGCTAACAGCACGGAGCCTGGAGCCAGACGGCCTGGCTGCAAACTCCTGATTCATCATTTATTAGCTGTGCAATCTCCAGCAAGTTACTTAACTGCTCTCTGTTTCTATTTCCCTATCTGTAAAAGCAGATAATCATGGCAGACCTGCCTAATGTAGTTGTGATAAGTGAGATAATCCACGTCACAAAGCCCTCTGTAAACATCAGCTCTTGTCGTCAATGCTCCCAGTAGTGCGAGGAAACAGGTATTATTGCTCTCATTCGAAAGAGAAAGTAACTGAGGCACCAAGAGCTTAAACAAGATTCAAACCCAGACAAGTGACTCCAAAACCTGTTGCTTCCTGAACTTCCCACTGGTTGTGCTTTGATGTGTCCCCCAGCCAGGAGGCAGCAGGACAAAGTTTTGTTCTTTCCCACCTCTTATTCCTTGAAAGCTCTCTGCTCCCCTAGCAGCCTCGTACAACGTCCAGGCTCTCACTGATATTTGCAGAGGTACAATGGGGGGATCACTGTAAAAATACTAACACCTGGTGTTTTTCTGAGCCTGTGCAAAGTGTGCATCTCAGAGGGGAGAGTCCTCAGGGGAGACTGAAAGGCTCCGGGGTCTGAAGCTGCCTTGAGCATGGGCTGCCATGGAAGCCCTTGTTGTGTCCTCTGGCCCATCTTTCTGCTGCAGTTTATTGACTGCAGTTTTGTGAACCCATGAGTTACATTTGCAGCATTCTGAGGCCCAAAGTGTTCCTGTAAATACTCCATGTAATTAATTATAAACAAAGCAGCCAGCCAGGAGCACAATGCCCAGATAAATCCTTAGCAAGCCTCATTGTGTGCTCTTTACCTCTCCTCTGCATTTCTATCCATCCAAGAGCTTCAAAAGTGTAATCTCCAGAGGAATTAGCCTCTAACACACTCACCGGCAGTGTGAGGAATTTCCCAGGTATATTCAGACTAGAATCCCCACCCCTCATCTTTTGTATAAAACAGGATGTCTTTGGAATTCTTCTCACTGCAACAACAGCTTTTCTGGTAGAACTAAAAATGACAAAGGCAGCATCTCCCAAGGTGTTTCTGTAGAGCATGAAGACCACAGAGTGTTAATACCTCTCATAGGAGAAGGGCCTCTAGGTCAAAAATGTTGGGTAAATAATGAGCTGAACACACTTCTCTACTGCAGAACTTTCACCCTGTGACTTTCCAGGAAGCAGAGAAATTATGCTGTGCTTCCAGACTTTTTAGACTGTGGAGTTCTTTTTAGACTGACTGTGGAGTTCTTCCTTCTCAAAGCAACACATCCCAGAACATACAACTCTGTGTGTGTCATGCACCCCCTTGGCAGGCTGGGGAAGCTGGGGATCCCTTCTCAGAATAACGTTTTTAAGTGCAAAAAATAAAACACATAGGATTACAAAGGAAACCATTTGTAACAAAACCAAATATCACACTACTAAAAATATTTTGAAATATTTAAAAATGGGCATGCATTAATATATGTATTTCTTTTTTAATGGATCTAATAATTACAGGTGTTTCAAAGTACTCATGGCCATAAATGATATTTCAAGATAAGGTCATTCCTCATTATTCACAAATTCTATATCTGTGAATTCGCGTACTTGCTAAAATTTATCTGTAACCCCCAAATCAATACTCATGGCACTTTTGTGGTCATTTGAGCAGTGAGAAATTTCAGTCACCTGACCTGCACGTTCCCAGCTGAGGTTGAAAAAGGCAGCGCCCTGTAAAAAAAGGTGTCTTTTTCACGGTGTATTTACTGCCACATTTTGGGCATTCTTATGCTTTTTGTTGGTGACTTCACTGTTTAAAACGGTCTCTGAGTGCAGTGCTGAAGTGCCACCTTGTGTGCTTAAGTGCAGGAGACTGTGATGCGCCTTATGAAGAAAATAGATGGGTAGTTAAGCTTCATTTAGATGTGAGTTGTCGTGCTGTTGGCTGTGACTTCAACATTAATTAATCAACTATAAATTAAATAAGGTGTCTTTAAACAAAAACCACACATTAAAAAAAGATTGTATATTGATTGGTTGATGATAACGTTGTGACCAGAGGCTCACAGGAATGTAAGCCCATATTTCCGCTAGGCGCAGTGGTTCAGCATTTGCTAATTCAGTATTCAAGGTGACTATAGCACATAACTGCCCTGAGTAATGAGAATTGACTGTATCTGCAACAAATGTAATGTGATGTGAAAATATTTGTGACAGACAGCTATGAATACAGTTGCAAACATACAGTGTTTTGTAAAAAATACAGTGTTTTGTTGCCTACGTTCATAATTAAAGGGAATGGTGAATTTTACTTAGAGGGTAGTAAAGACAATTTTTCCTATTTATTCAAGTTCATAGGCACTCTTAATTCTGGAAGAGGGTGGTTCCCATAGATTACAGTTCAGAATCCCTTCTTTAGTGGGACTAACTCAGGAGAGGGTAAAGTGGGGTAGCTGGTGATAATTCCTGGGGGCTCCAGTCCCTGCTATGTTGTGGGTCAATACAAGTCTCAGATAAGATTTTTTAGCTGATTTGCTCTTGCTGGGGGATCTGAAATTTTCTTCCACCAGGTCCTGAACCCAAAAGGCTCTATGATAGAAGTTCTTGATAATTATTCATGTGGAAAATGAGGAGTCCCATTCCAATAGCAAAGGGTAAGAGGGGTCTTTAATCTGAAAACAGGAGAAACAAATGACAATATAGTATTGGGGCGTTTAGATGAAAATCATGTCTTCTGACCAAGGGTGCCCAGAAAGGAAAGCATCCCCTGTGTTGATTGCTTTTCTTTCTTAACCTTCACACCACAAGGAGTATGATTCAATGGGGCTAATTCAAATGTGTCAAAAAGAGGCTTCTTTTTTTCCCCTAAATAGCAAGATATAAGGAAGTGTGCCCTGGAGAGCAACTCTAATATTCATTCATTCATTCAATCAGTACTACTTACTGAGGACCTCTCATGGGCCAGGCGTTGTTGTAGGGCTGTTGATACAGGAGTGAACCTGACTGGCCTGGTTCACATCTCCTGGAGTTTCTGTTCAGGTTCTGGCTCTTCTCTCCAGGAGGCCAGTCCAGGAGCTGGGGAAGGGGATGGAGAGGGGTGCAAGCCACCCCAAGAAAGCCCTTCAGGTGCCTGTCAAAGGACAGCACTCATACACTATGATTCTGAAAAACTAGAGGCTGAAGACAGTAGCTCAAGGGGCACCAGTGCAGAAATACGGGATAGAAACTGTCCCCCATGGCTCTACCATAAATTCTGGACACTCAGATGCTATCAGAAGTATATACAACACCTTACAGGGACAGAATATCCCCAAGCCAGAGAGAAAGACATGGGTGAATCTCAAAGAAAGAACATGTCTGGATGGAAGTATAGAAAATGGAGGCAGAAGTGGACAGGCCTCACCCATGTGCTCCCAGTCCAAGGAAGTGGGCCTGGCCTGGGACTCCAGTTCTTGTGGATACAATGGTGATACCTAGTGTTTCGTGCAGCATTAGTGTTTTATAAAAAATTGAGATGGGAGCACCATCTTCTCCCACCCTTTGATTTCTTGGTGCTTTGCCCCAGGAATGAGGTCAGGGCTCAGAACCCAGGTACATCCATCTTCCCATCTGAACCTGTTCAGGTGGAGAATGAGGAAGATGGAACTGGTTAAATTATCCCCAAGGTGGGGGGTTCAGTCTTAAGAGAATTTAAGCAGGAAAAAGTGGCAGGGACAGAGATGACATCTAGGGTGGGAGACGGGAGGTGGTTGGGCTCGGGAGGTGGTCGGGCTCAAGAGGATCCATTCTGGGAACCCCCTCCCTGTACCTTCCAAATCTCCCTATACACTCCCTCTAGTTTCCCCCAACTTTTAAAATAACTCTATTCCTTCAGGGCCTTCTGGAAAAAGATCAGGGCCTAAAATGAATTCTCCGTCCCCCCAACAACATCAAAAGCAATACAAGATTGTTGACTTCACTAGTACTCGGAAATAAAAATTAGAATAGCAATAACTTGGAAGCATTTTAAACGGGGGGATTGAATAGAATTTTCTAAAGGAATACAAAATTTTAGTGCACTGTTCTCTGGGTATATTTTGAGACTGAATGATTAAGATTTCAGATTAAAAAAACAATAACAAAACTACACTACAACAAGTATTGGTATTTTAGTCCTTAGAAGTAAGATGGGATGTTGGAACACCAAAACCAGCAGGAGATGAATATACCAGGCATCCACAGCCCCACACCTCCACACCTCACACCTTCAATCTATACTCCGAGTTTGTATTTCCTGCTTGAAACAAGCAGCCTCCTGGGGGCTTGTTGGTCCTCTGTTGATCTGCCTCCTGGGGACATGTGCTGGTCATGCTGAGCCAAAGATTCTGCCCAGGTGACAGAAATTAATGGGTTCACAACATTTTAAGTGTGTTGGCCCCCGAAACTGAAGCTCACACAAATCTGGCCAGTTCATCTTGTGAGTAGAGGTGGATTTACCATAAGTCTAAGAAAGATTAAATTTTAGGGTTCCTTCCAAAGCCCTGGAAGGGGCCCCAACAATGAGTTCACATGGTCCTATGCTTTGTAAAATTTGCAAAAGTGAGATATTTTAAACACTATTGCTTCCTCTCTGTCACAGTTTCCCTTATATCCAGTGGCTCTGGAAAAGCCGTGGGAATTTTGGGGAAGTTGAAATGGAGATCTGTTTAGGCTGGATTTAGGTGGGACTATTTATGTGGTTAGCTGTCATTTCTGTGCACAGTTAAGGTACTGCTAGCCATCCTGGTGCAGGAAAGGGCTTCCAGGTATGCCCCTATTGTCCACTAGCACCGTGACAAAGGTTCAGGGCTAGCGGTCAGATCAGATCACAGTATGAGAGAGTGTCCTACAGCTCCCGGCACAGGAAGTGTGTGGATCGTGGGGGAGAAACAAGGTGTGAAATGCACAAAGCCAGAAGCTAGTCTGTGGTAAGGTCTTCCAATCATTGATACGATGAGTGGGAGATTTGGTTCATGCTGGTGCCTAGCCAAAATAGAAGTATTAATATCTTCCTATCAGGAATAAATAAATAAATTTAAAAATAATAAAATAATAAAGCATATACAATTATACACACACTGTCATTATAATTTTGTCTTTATTGAGACAAAGATTTGGGCGCCAGTGGTTTATTTGGGAAGCCATCCCCAAAAGTGGGAAAGCAGAAGTGAAGAGAGTGACACTAGGCTCTTAAATGGGAGAAAAGCACTTTGCAAAGATGCTGCTGAAGAGGGGCCTGAGAGTTTGTGACACAGCTGCTCCCATAACTGTTTCTTGAATGAGTTTACCCAAGTTTCTGCCTTCCTGAGCTCCCCAGGAGCAGGTGTCCCTGAGGACTTAGTGCCCCCCTTGGTCTCCAAACACCTGCTCAATCTGGGTGTTGAATGGATTCTCCTTTCCCAGGACCTGGGGCCACTGGAGCTGCACCTTCTTCCAGAAGCGATCTGCCAACAGCTGTAAAGCCACCTGCAAGAGAGAACCCAAAGGAGGAGTAAAAGGGAAATTAAAACAAAGTAAAGAAGTTACCAGCAAGATTTACTCTATTCCTTGTGCAGTGGACAGACTCTAGGATCGTTCCCCAGGATTCCTACCTTTGGGTCTTTGTATGATCCCCTTCCCTTGATGTGGATGGAACCTATCACTTGGTTCTAAGCAATAGAACATGGTAAAGGTGAAAGAATGTCCCTTCGGTGATTATGTTACATTATCTAAGGCTCTGCTTTGCTGGCAGACTTGCTCTGGAGACTCGCTGATGGGCTGATGATGTAAGAAGCCATGTTGGAAAGCCCACATGGCAGGAAGCAGAGGGTGGCCTCCAGCTGACATCTAGTAAGGAGTTGCGTCTTCAGTCCTACAACCACAAGGAGATAAATTCTGCTAACAACTCAAGTGAGTCTGAAATCAAATCTTCCCCAGTTGAGTCTCCTGGTGAGAATGTAGATTTTAGCCTCTGAGACTCTAAGTAGAGAACCCAATTAAACTATGCCAGCACTCCTGACCCACCGAAACTGTGAGACAAGAGTGTATTGTATTAAGCTGCTACATTTGTGGTAATTTGTTATTTAGTAACAGACAGCAAATACACTTTCTCAGAAAGGCATTTATTCACTTACCTGTGGATAGCTAACACTTACTGCAGGCTTAATGCTTGGGTTTTGGAGGTGAACAGGATGAATCCTTCCTTGAAGGAACTCCCAGTCTAGTGAGGGACCCAGACATGCAGAATGACACCACCAAACCCACAGGCAGGACTGTGAGGGATGCACACGGCTGGAAGGGGAAGAGGTGGCAACTCTGCTGGGTGTGAAGAAAGGATAGGTCCTCTCTGAAGAGTGTGGTGGCTGAGCTGAATTTTCAAGGAGGAATTCACCAGATGGATCATGAGGAAAGCAGTGTATGTGGTAGAGGACACAGCACATGCAAAAGCTTGGAGATGTGGAAGAGAAAGTCATGGAGGGGGAATACGGGTGCCTAGGAGATGAAGCCGAACCGGTCCCCTTGCCAGGCTGGGCTCCTGAAGGAGGCTGTGGGCACGGGAAGAGTGGTTGGAGTGCCAGGCTGTGGAATGTACAGGCTTAATTCGCAATAGGCTTGTCCCTCTGTCTCTTGGCCTGATGCCCACTCTCTGGTTGCATTGTTGTATGTCCCTTTATTCACAATGTCAGCAGGATCCATTCTTGGTTGTTCGATCCTCTGGCTTGTCATTAACATGCCTCTGATGAGGAGTCTTTCTCTGCAGATAATGCCCTCATTTAGCAAATGGGCCCTGGACAGGCCTTCACGCCCCAGATGGCTACATCTCCATGGGAGGGGTGTGTGTGGGGGTTAATGCTGACTGATAAGAGAAACGTGACTGCTGAAGGCCTCAGAGGGGAACACGTTGTTCAGGGCAGATGCTCAGGGATGTCCCTGCCTTTATACAGAAGCACATGGACATTGTCTTCAAAGGGCACATGCTGTTCATCATTCCAACAAGCAGCGCAGCCAGCTCCCTGTGTGATGCTGGCCAGCCCTCTTCAGCCTTCTGCTCTGGGCTGAAATTCTCTCATTTGCAAAATGAATAAATGATCTAAAGACTTTCCTGGGTCTAAATTGTGTGTAAGATTTTAGCAGTTGTTAGAAAAAAATAGAACTGCTTGAGTCGATACATTAAATATCCCCAGTATTTTAATATGTTCCTGAGCCTTCTGAGGTGGACCCCAAATTCCATCCATCCAACAATGCAATCTTGATCATATCCATGTGGTGTCTAACACACATACACACCCCACTTGCCACCAACACACACAACACGTACCACACACACACACACACACACACACACCTCTCAGACCTAAAGAGGCTGATTGTCAGGACAGCAGGTTTCCAGGAAGGGTCTGATCATCTCTCACACTATAAGCAGTCATGTCTTCAGAAACAGAGGACTGGTTTTGGGCTGTTTTTCCTGCCACTTCTCAACAAAGTAGGCTGCTTCCAAGTCTGTGGAAAATTACTGGTTCTTCTTTTTTGTTTTTTGCCTTTCACTTTGATATACCTAAGCAGTCTTCCTAACAATTATGTGGTACCAATTCATTTGTGGTCATTTATTTCCCAATGAGAATTAATAAAGGAGGAGACGGGAGTGAGGATAAGCAGAGGAAAGTTAAAATAAAAGGGCTGAGATCTGAGCATGTGGTAACTATTTGGTTTGAAAGCAATTAGTTGGCTGTCACTCTAATGGAGACTAAAATATTCATGTGTGAATTGCCAATATTTTGGATCTAAAATGAGAATGGTATTGTTACTACTAAACTAGATACTTGTGATAAAATGACCTACTATAATTATTCATTCGTCTGAGAAACATTTACTGAGCACCTATTGTGGGCTTCTTATAACCAACCTCCTCTTGTAACTCCCATGATGCTCTGCGCAGGGCAAGGCCCAGTCATCCTCATTACTCCAAGCGAGGTGTTCCTTGAACACAAATATCTTTTGTGCTTCCCTTTTCACAATTAAAAATGTTAAAGCAATATCTATTCATTTGGGAAAAAAATTAAAGGACAATTAAGCAAAAAGAAAAACAGAATAAAATTTATCTTAATTATAATAGAGATAGTCACTGTTAACATTGAGCCTTTCTGAGGCACACACACATGCACACACACATACATTTGATCCCTCTGTAAATATTTTATAATCTGCTCTTTTGGAGGTATAATTTACACACAGTAAAATGAACTCTTTTTGGTAAACAGTTCCATGAGTGTTGACAAATGCATTCAGTTGAGTAATCATCCCAACAATCTCTAATCTGCTTTTTATTTACTTTGCTCTATATTACAAACATATTCCTGTGCCACTAAAAGTAGATCTGTACCGTTTTTATTTGCGGCATGATATTCCATCAGATACGTGCAAGCTAATTTATTTCACCGATGCATTTTTTTCGCACACATCTCCCTAACATTTGTCCTCAGGACAGGGGTGGAGAGTTTCCTGTTGCCAGTGTGCCCAACATCTGCAGCCCAGGAGGGGTTCACAGGCTGCCTCATTTACTAACCCTACTAGACATGCGCACGGAAAGAAATCTGGTCCAGCAGAGCGCTAGGGAATGTGGAGTTCTGGTTAAGTGGAATATTCTGGTTAACAGGGTTAGGCCCTTCCTTGTCTCTTCCTTTGCAGTTGATTCAGCTGCCTGTGCTCTTGCAGGGCCCCAGCTGCAGAGTCCAGATGGTTGCCACATTGGCGGTGCAGCTTTTGTCTAGGTGCCACTCAGTTCTAGCAGGTGTGGCCCATCCTCTGGGTAAGTCCACATCCGATGGGCACTGGTGCTGTTCTGCAGGCATCCCTGCAGCTCCAGTGCTTCTGTGGGGCGTTGCCACCCACCCATCTGTCTACTGCTGCTACTCAGAAGCCCTCATGGTGGCAAAACCATGTGATGGTCATTGGTCCACTGTGAAGTTTTCTCTTTGAAACTCTCATAGAAGGGGTGACAAAGTAGGGCAACTTAACACCCCATTGTCTTATATAAGTTTCTGGTGAAGCAGCTTTTTCAGTTTTTACTTGCAGCCCCTGATCTCCCTAGGATTCAGGCATGAGTCCACAGAGAGGGGAGTTGGAGGGTAGGGACCTGGTGCCATTTCTTGATTCAGCCCTTGGTGACAGCCACCATATGGCTTCTAGAATTCCTCTCCCTTCTAATGACAATTTAAAATTGCGCCACGCTTCTTTGCCTAAACATATTTGTATTTATGATGAGTTCTTCGCCAGGAGAGTACCGGGTCCTCCAAGAAAATATACCATGTCAGATCCAGCCCACATGCTCATGATCTGCTCACATATCCAGCCATGATAGAAGCCCAGCAGTGGTCATAGCTGGACATCATCTGTGATTCCTCCACATTCCCACTTTGTAAGCTAACTGTATGTATTTTGCTACAAAAATGGAACTCTTTAGTAAGACAATCATAAAAACAAACCCTGAACAGTAACTACATTTTTGTAATCTTTTTAAAGAATAAATGCAATTCAGCGCAAGAGTATATAGATTTCACCAACAACTTATCATGACTGATACCTTTTAAGTTGAACTCTTGCTAAATTTAACTCTGGGCTTCTACCAGACCAAAGTAAAAAATCTACTGTGAATTTATTTTTCTTGAAGGGAGAACAATTCCAGGCTGTCTTGTAAGATTGCTTTTAAACACCTGCAGGGAAGCCCTCACCACAGGGAAGGCACAGTTTTACTTCTCTGGCCTCTTAATCTGTCCAGAAACACAGTCTATTGGAGCTGGTTACTTTTGGTCCCAATTAACTTTACATTTGTAAACTTACAACATGACAGTGGTGTAAGACGTATTTAAAAACATTTAAGGAAAAATGTTACGTTTCCAGCTCGAGCCTGTCTGTGCTGGTTCAGGGTGCCACGACCAAAACCACTGCTGCCAGTTGGTGTATAAAGCAAACTAAACAAACGTGGTCCCTGATGCATGGGAGGGCCAGCCTAAGTGACTGTTATTTGAGGGTTCCCTGGCCCAGGAGGCCCTGCCTCCTCTCTCTCCCCACTGCCAGCTTAACTGCCTTTTTTGAGGGGCTCCACCAGTCTGTCAAGGACCTTGGGCCCCAGGGGCTTACATGTTGAGACAAATAAAGACCTAGACACTGTTAACTTATTTAAAGCCAATCCACTGATTATATATATGATGTCTGCCACCAGCAGTGTATAAGGGTCACGGCTCAAGAAAGAAGAGGGGATTGATGTAATGGAAAATTCACTGCCTGTAGCAGGAGTTTTAAGAGGGTTGGTCTGAGTTGCTACTTCCATGAGGAGAGGAGAGGCGGCTGTTGTGCAGAGAGCTTTGTTGCGCGAAGCTTCTGAGGCAGGAGGTGTTAGGAATGTTTAGCCAGGTGGTCTCATCATAGCCAAGGAAAGCAGACTTGATGTATGTTCGTGGCTCTTTCAGCGTTTTCTGTTTACTATTGTCTGATTTTAGGTCCAGAGATCTTTTACGTACCTTTTCAGATACTTAACTTTGCAAAGATTTTAAAAAGTGGGTGTTTGAACAGGTAGAATTGCTACAGCTTCAGCAGGCCACAAATCTGGGTCTCGGGTCTTTGCAATGACATTTCTTTTCTAAGAAAAACTTTCTTTGCATTTTGTCAGCAGTTTGACTGCTATTCCCAGCTCTCGGATACACCTGCTCTCTCTGGAGGCATCTCACGATCTCCTAGGAGTTCTTCCCAGCGGGTCCTGCTGAGATGGGCAATAGTTCCCACTTTGTGGTAGTCACACCTGCGTAATCCCTCTCCTTTGAGTGTGGTAGGACTTGTAACTTGCTTTTAACTTCTAAAATATGGCAAAGGTGATGGAATGTTACTCTGTGATTAGGTTACGTACAGTAGTGACTGACATAACTGGCAGACTCTCTATTGCCATTTTGCACTCATTGATGAAGCAGGTTGCTCAGGTGGCCTCTGAGCAAAAACCGATTAGGAACTGAGACCCTCAGTTCAACAGGTCTCAAGGAACTACGTTCTGCTAACAAATGTGAGCTTCCAAATCAAGCCTTCCGATGAGACCCAGCCCTGGCAGACACCTTGATGGCAACTTGGGAGAGTCAATGGAGCAGGATACCCAGCTACTCTGTGTCTGGATTCCTGGCCACAGAAACTGTGAGATAAGAAATGTCTCTCCGGGGCTTCTCTGGTGGTGCAGTGGTTGGGAGTCCACCTGCCGATGCAGGGGACACGGGTTCTTGCCCAGGTCCAGGAAGATCCCACATGTCGCGGAGTGGCTGGGCCTGTGAACCATGGCTGTTGAGCCTGCGCATCCGGAGCCTGTGCTCCGCAACGGGAGAGGTCACAACAGTGAGAGGCCCGCGTACCGCAAAAAAAAA
>NW_006770496.1:1879675-1883061 GCF_000442215.2 Lipotes vexillifer | reverse complement strand
GGGACGGGGCAAAAAGGAGGGGGGACCCCTGTCCAAAAAAAAAAAAAAAAAAAAAACCAACAAGAAATGTGTCTCCTACACTGTTGGTGGGAATGTAAATTGGTACAGCCATTATGGAGAACAGTATGGAGGTTCCATAACAAACTAAAAATAGAGCTACCGTATGACCCTGCAATGCCACTCCTGGGCACATATCTGGAGAGAAACATGGTCTGAAAGGATACATGCACCCCAATGTTCACTGCAGTACTGTTTACAATAGCCAAAACATGGAAGCAGCCTAAAAGTCCATCGACAGAGGAATGGATAAAGAAGATGTGGCACGTATACAATGGCACATAAAGAAGATGTGGCACATATACTCAGCCATTAAAAAGAATGAAATAATGCCATTTGCAGCAACATGGGTGGACCTAGAGATTGTCATACTGAGCGAAGTAAGTCAGACAAGAAAGAGAAATATCGTATGATATCGCTTATATGTGGAATCTAAAAAGAAATGATACAAATGAACATATTTACAAAACAGAAACAACTCACAGACATATCGTATGATATCGCTTATATGTGGAATCTAAAAAGAAATGATACAAATGAACATATTTACAAAACAGAAACAGACTCACAGACTTAGAGAACAAAGCTATGGTTACGGGGGGTAGGGGTGGGAAGGGTGGGGGTATGGGATAGCTAGGGAGTTAGGGACTGACATGTACACACTGCTATATTTAAAAAGGATAACCAACAAGGACCTACTGTATAGCACAGGGAACTCTGCTCAATGTTATGCGGCAGCCTGGATGGGAGGGGAGGCTGGGGGAGAAAGGATACATGTATATGTATGGCTGAGTCCCTTTGCTGTGCATCTGAAACTATCACAACATTGTTAATCGGCTATACTCCAATATAAAATAAAAAGTTAAAAAGAAAAAGGGATGTGTGTGGTTTTTAAGTCATTTGGTATGCAACAATAGATAACTAAAAGACCTTCTCAGTCTTAATTCTCTTTGATCTTTATTTTTCTTCATAATTTGGGCCAATCTCATCCCTGCCAGTGTCTCCTGCTCTCAGCTAGAAGCTGGTGGTTCCCAAACCTGTGTCTCCTGAGATCAGAACCCATAAATACGATCTAATGGCTGGATACTGTGCAGGCACCCCAAATTCAGAATGTTCAAATCTGCTCCTCCTTCTGAGTTTCTTGACTTTATATTTTCACCTCCCTTCATCCAGTTGTCGAATCCTGTGAGTCGTCTCACTCCCACCCACCAAATCCAATCAATCAGCAAGTCTAGCATTATATATATTTCTTAAAATTCTGGTTCTACATTTTGGAAATGAGATGAAAAAGTCAAGTGGTTGTCAGTCTATTGATATACAGGGATTTTTATATGCTTAGTTATTTTCCATTAAAATATAAGTAAAGAATTTTGGGCTTCCCTGGTGGCGCAGTGCTTGAGGGTCCGCCTGCCGTTGCAGGGGACGCGGGTTCGTGCCCCGTTTCGGGAGGATCCCGCATGCCGCGGAGCGGCTGGGCCCGTGAGCCGTGGCCGCTGGGCCTGCGCGTCCGGAGCCTGTGCTCCGCAAATGGGAGAGGCCACAACAGTGAGGGGCCCGCATAACGCAAGAAAAAAAAAAAAATATATATATAAGTAAAGAATTTAGATGGTGAATATAATCTGGCTCAAAAATTAATATCTATCAATCATAAATTTGAACTGTTCAACATAGCCCATATTTTTCAATGGGCTGTTCAACATAGCCCATTCAACTGGAGCAGTTGAATCAATAGTGGTTACACACTCCCCCCTGCTTCTCTAGCAGGGTTTTAGGAAGAAACAGGCCAGTAAAATACAGCCTGCTCACCCCTTGGTGGTGAGGGGCCAGTATCAACTATTTTTGCTCAGACGTACAGGATTGGTGCGGGGGCACTTGAAAAAGTGAGAGGCCTGCGTACCGCAAAGAAAGGTCCGAGTCTAGTCTTTTGGTTGGTATTATGCCTGTGCCATAAGGATGAGATCCTGAGACTCAGCCTTGCCCATCTGACTCTTTCAAGATGGAAAAGATGTGGACCCCCATAGCTGCCGCATGGTCTAGAAGGATCCCTTCACACGGCTTCTGCTGTAGGGCACACCATCGGGAGGCGAGTACGCAGGGACATCCAGCGGCCCCTCTTCAAGGCTTCAAGTCACAACCCTGTCCTGATGGTGCTCACATCTGTATCTCCAGCTCAGATCCCTTCCTGAGCTCTAAGCTCGTATATTATCTGCTGCAGGGACATCCCCATTTGGACATCCTAGAGGCTCTTTAAATCCAACATGTACCAAACTCGTCCTCAAACCACCCTATCCCCCTAAAGGTGTTCTTGACCTCAGCAGGCAATGAAATCATCTATCCAGTTTCCCAAGTCACAACAGAAGTGTAATGCTTAGCATCTCTTTCTCTTTCACCTTGACTTTCAATAAATGACCATGTTCTGTTGATTCAACTATCCGAATCTCTCCAATACAGGCCTTTCTTTCTCCTCACTACCTCTGTTCAGGTCGTCACCCTCCTGTGCACAGGAGTGTCCACAACCCTGCTAGACCAAACCATTCTTCATGCTGCTACCACAGGTATCTTTTTAGAGAACAAGTCTAGGTATTTTTCCCTCTTGCTGAAAAATCTTCAAAGGCTCTCTGTTCTCCACAGTTGAAAAGGTCAAACCCTATTCAGACCTTATGTGACTTGTCCCTGAATATCTCTCTTGCTCCTTCTCTCTCCACTCCACTCTCATGTTCTATGTCCCAGCCACACCGAAGCACTTTTATTACCTCCAATGTGCCATGCTTCCTTTCGTATTCAGGTCCTTGCCCTTGCACTTTCCTCAGCTCAACACTTTCTGCAGCCCCTGCCCTCTTCCTTTCACTTGACTAGTTCATGGTCTTAGTTCTGAGTTCCCTCCTCTGAAACTCTTTTCTTGCACCCCTCTCTCCCATTCCATCCCCCATAATGCTCCCACAGCATCTGTGCTTGCACATTGGAGGCAGTGACTACTTTTTACATTTAATTATCTGTTTATTTGTCATTCTCCCACTCTACCCTATAATCTCCTTAACCTGCTGGGGTGGTTTCCTGTTCACCCTTCTCACTGTGTTTGATACCGCGTAGGCACTCAATAGACATTCTAGGATGGCAATTTGCCATCTAGACTGCTCAGCTCAACATACGTGATAACTAGGCAGGCTCTAGGCATATCTATCCATTGTCACCCACTTTAGATGTGGCTCCACCACTGTTGCCCACTCTATCACCCACTCTCAGCATGTGAACAAATCTCTCAGGAATAACATAAGATTATGACACACCGATTTTCAGCTTTTTTTTTTTTTTTTTTTTTTTTTTTTTGA
>NW_006770496.1:1876365-1879557 GCF_000442215.2 Lipotes vexillifer | reverse complement strand
CGGTACGCGGGCCTCTCACTGTTGTGGCCTCTCCCGTTGCGGAGCACAGGCTCCAGACGTGCAGGCTCAGCGGCCATGGCTCACGGGCCCAGCCGCTCCGCGGCATATGGGATCTTCCCAGACCGGGGCACGAACCCGTGTCCCCTGCATCGGCAGGTGGACTCTCAACCACTGTGCCACCAGGGAAGCCCCTCAGCTTTTGACTCTGTTCTCAACAATCAGTTAACGGCGAAGCTGTTTGAGTGCAAGAAAGAGCCCCGATTTGACAGACCTTGAACCCTAATACTATTTTAAGAGTCAGGAACAGAACTGTCTTTTGATAGATCAGACAAATATGTCCCGAGGGATACAACAAAGCTGTCTTTGACCCTCTTCTTTTTAGTTTGTTCCTCATTGCTCCCTCTCTGACCGTCTCCTCTTGTCCCCATTCTCTATAGAATCAGAAGGATAAAATTCTGTAATGTCCAAAGAATGACAAGAACTACTACCTAATTATTGCCAGAAAGCAGGTCTCCACATTAACTATTCTAAAACCAAAGACATCATTTTTTTTTTGGTGGGGGGGGCAAACTCTAATATTTAACCAACTTCTAGCCAATAATTCTCTTGGATCAACCCATCCAAGTGATACACAGGGAACAGATATCCTGAGGCGCATTACTTAGATTGTTTGGGTTGTTGTTACTTAACACAGTAAGATGCACATTTAATACTCACTTTAAAATTTACCCAGCATCTCTGAGACTCTACTGTCCATCCATCTGATCATGGACTGGCACTCTTCCTTTTCTTTTTAGTTAATTAATTAATTAATTTTTATTTTTGGCTGCATTGGGTCTTCATTGCTGCATGTGGGCTTTCTCTAGTTGTGGCGAGCGGGGACTACTCTTCATTGCGGTGGCTTCTCTTGTTGCGGAGCATGGGCTCTAGGTGCTCGGGCTTCAGTAGTTGTGGCACGTGGGCTCAGTAGCTGTGGCTCGCAGGCTTAGTTGCTCCGCGACATGTGGGATCTTCCTGGACCAGGGCTCGAACCCGTGTCCCCTGCATCAGCAGGCGGATTCTTAACCTCTGCACCACCAGGGAAGTCCCTCTTCCTTTTCTTTTGAGACAGTTCTTAGCCCTGCCCGTGGGTACTCATGGCACCTAGAGCTCAAGGGGAGGGAGGACTATGATTCCTTTCAGGCTTCTTAGGGGATGATCAGCCCTCCCTGTGGCCTGGCTGACCATGGAGATCAAGGCTACAAGGAGTGCTTCTCACGTTTGGACCCTTGTCAATGCCACAAAGGCCGCATCAGAAAGACAATAGCCACAGAGGATTGCCTGTGGGTAAATGGCCCACCCCCGCCGCTTCTTTTTCTATTTTTTATACAAAGAAATATCATGAGCAGGTCCAGTATTTAGAACAGATAAAAGTGGAACTTCCCTGGCTGCAGCCAGGACAATGGACGGGGGAGAGAGGGGACAGAATCCTACCGTCTAGCTCCCCTTGCTCTGTGAACAGGCCAGAGTAGAACTACTTTCCAGATTGTTCCTCGGAATCCTAAATGAGAAACAGCTCTTACTGCAGGATATTGCTAAGGACACTGTTCTCTCGTATGGTTCTCCTTTTTTTCTAGAAGAATCCATAGAAGAAATTTCTCACAGGGCTCACTTCCAGGAGTCCTTCTGATTTTTTTTTTTTTTTGAGTACTTAATTTATTTTTTATCTTCTTAAGGCTATGACTTTTGCCCTTCTTTGCATCAGCCGCGTAGGAATCGTGGAGCTGATTTTGTGGGCCCTTGCAGGCAGTTTCTTAGGACTTCCTGGGACACATTGTGAGTTGTAGACATTAAGTCAGGAATTCAGGTATCATTTCTACCTTATTTCCTTTTTACTCTGATTTTCACTTTATTATTTTATTTATATTTTATCAATTTAATTTATATTTATTTACCTTCTATCTTACACATGTGTGCACATCACCTCAAATTCTTTCTGGAATAAAATAGGATAAAAATGAATGCATGGGTGCATAATTATATTACAAAGATAATGTAACAGACTGCCCTCAGCAACCATCGTGTGACTGCACTTACCTCACTAGGGTGGAATCCATCCACGGGTTCAATGAGCTGCCAGGGCTGCCCTCCGGTCCTCTGCCACTCCTCCGTGACTGCGGGGCGTGCACACACACACACACACACACACACAGAGTTAGAGACATGCTTTCCTGAGCAACAGTTAACACCCAAGAGCAAGGGCTGTGAAGGAGGCTCCTCCTGGGCCCATGCTTACCCAGCCACGTCTGCCTCTGCCGGGGGCTTTCTGAACAGAAATAATCTTTCCATTGTGTCATTATTTTTTCTCTAACTCAGGAAGACAAATGTGTGAGAGTGTTGGATGAATGTGGTTTGTAGGGTGAGGAGGGTGGTGGGGAAGGGTGAGCTCGAAAATATTCAACATCGATTTAAGTCCATCTCATTTCTCAGTGGCCAGGAGGACAGAATTTCAGGAGTAGGCGGAAAATATTAAGCATTTTGTTAACATCTCCTTTCATTGGCTGCCATTTCCAGACACTGCCTGCATATGTCAAGCAATCATCATTAAAACTCACACAGTTTGTCAGAAATATAATTACCTAAAATGATCTGGACAACACATTTAGAGTGAGTATGGCTACAGAGAAAACGTTATGATCCCCAAAATGATGAACAGCAATAAAACTGTCCTTCAGCAGGGGTGAGACCAGGAATGTCTGTTGCTCCAAGGCAAAGGCATAATGAACTCTACATTATAATATCATACAGTCAATAAGAGCTCCTCAAGGAAACTTCAAATCCCTAGAGAGCCTCCAGAGAGAAAAATGTGAAACCTACCACTCCCAATGTAGCCCATGTCCTCATTTCCCTGTTGTCCAGAGAGGGGAACCGGCACAGCTGAGATTCCTCTAGCTCTTTCCTCTTCACTTCACAAAAACTCAAGGGCAGGGATATGTTCCCTCTTGCCCTCTTTGTTTATCTCTCTTTTGCCCCAAGGGAAGGAATGGAAACGCTATTAGGGGCTTTAACTGGATGAGAGAAGCTGGACTTTCCCAGAGCTGAATCAATACTACGCTGCTTTTGTAATTAGTCCTAATATCACGCCAGGCCGTCCGCACTTGCTACCCGATCCTTGTCCCCAGAGGGGCTGCAAATACTGCTGTCCTTCTCAGA
>NW_006770496.1:1869753-1876355 GCF_000442215.2 Lipotes vexillifer | reverse complement strand
AGGAAACAATCCCTGCTGGTGGTTTGGAGTCCTATACTGGATCACCAATTCCTGTTGGCTTTTTCCCTGCCAGAATGGCCACCACTGAGCCACTCTCATACTTTATGCTGGGTTTCATTGGAGGTTGCTAGAAGCAGCAGCTAATGGAAAGTGACCTTTGCATTTCTTGTGAAACTCAGATCAAGGATATTGTCCACTGTGTCCTCCACATGTGGTCACAAGGGAGAGATTGCTTCACGCTGGTAAACGGTGTATCTCTCTGAAGGGATGGTATGTATCTGCTCTTCTGATAGGAAGCTCAGAATTATAATGCTACTGAAACCACACTAACCCATATGAAGGCTTATTTGTTCTGCTGACCCAGCTTGCAGACCTCACAGTTTCCTGCCATTGGCCCTAGGTACCCCGTAAAAGACAGAGCCTTGGGGAAGCTTGCCTGGCTCTAGCTTCAGGTTACCTGGCTGTTCTGTTTTTCAGGCATGACCTCGGACCCAGATTTTCTGCTTCAGGTTCAGTTCTGGGTGCTTCCCCTTCCCCTCTGGATCTGATACTTTGAAGCACCTATGGGTCCCTCCTGTCTTTCTGGGTGTGCCATAGTGCTCCAGCCCAGCCCTGCTCATCCTGGCTCACCTGTCATGCATTCCCCGTGCTTGGTTCAGACTCTTCTTTCTCCCCCTTGGTCGGGAGACAATGGGTCACTTTCCTACTTGTTCTTTGGATCCTGCTGTTCTACTTTCTAACTTTATGCTGATTCTCTCTCCGAGCCATTTCCAATCTGAACATCCAACCAATTACCCTTAATGGAGCACCAGGCATTGGAAGGGTTTCTTCAAATACAAAGTCAATGTCACCCCCACTGAGCCCCCTCAGCGCTTTTTGTTCTTTTGTACTATTTGTCTCATCTCTACTCTGCAGCCCCACAGGGTTTCTAATACAGAAATCAACACTGATGCAGAAAGGTCCAGCCCAGGCAAGATGTCAGCCTCCTAAGCTCCTCTGTGTCTTCAGAGGTGACCTCGCTTCCTTCACGTAAATCCTCAATGAACTTTTCAATCCTTTCTCCTGCTTCTCCCTTATTTTCAGTTTGGTTTCACCTTATGCTACACAAATGTTAAAAAGAGAAAGAAAAGAAAGAATGAAAGAAAACCTCAATCAGATGTTAAGTAATTCCCAGGCCTGTTGGACAATGGGAACCAAGCCCAGTCAAGACCTGAGAAAGGGTTGTATTAAAGAGATAGACAGCAAGCCAAGGGCCTGACCTGGACCACTCACACATCCTCTGACCCAGCAGGGGTAGGAAGTTCCTCATAACACTTTTTGACTCTTCACATTTGCAGAGAAGGTTGAGTGACAAATTGAATCTAAACTCGTGCCTTCCCTGGCCAAGAGAACGTTCAGAAAGGAATTACAGTGATCCGGAGATCTGGAAAATCGACAGTGGAAAGCGAATTTGAGCTTATAAATGAAACACAGTTTAAGCCAAGATCGTGTTCCTGGAGAGGAATGTTTGTTAAGAGCTCCATATTAAAAAGACCAGACTTTCTTATACCCGTGTTTCCTCTAGTGTGATTCAATGCTAGTCTTAACGAGGCTTAAAGTTAGTCTAGGCTGTTTCCATTTTGATATGAATTTTATGTGCATTACTAACTACCAAACTAAAAATTATGGCCCTTAGAGAAAGGGAGAGGTGGTGATAGATATTATACTTCATGGAACAGATGGACATAATTTAGTCATCAGAATTCATGACTATTTTTCAAAGTGAGAAGGAATGGTGATTCCTTCTACTCCCCTTGGAGGCTTGATCCCATAACGTAGGATATTTTCTCTTGTGATTATTGTGTCTCTGATGCTTACCAGTCACTGAATATCTGTAGACATAAGAATTATAACACTTACAGGAAGAGTCAGTAACTCACAGGCAAGAGTTTAAGGTCTTACCTGTATTATGACCAGTGCTAGACAGAGTGACCCTTTTTAGTTTGATTATCTCAGGGTGAAATTTTGCTTTCTTAGAATAAATGCAATACCAGACAGTGGTCTCCACTTCTTCCCTGATTTAGACCTGGTGGTCCAAGCAGGGTATTATGGTGGATTGGCCAGTTCCCTTAAAAATAGGCAAATAAATTGCCGTTTGTTCTTTGGAACACTTGAATTAAAGCTCTTGAAAGATCACGAGTGATCTCTTTGGATTTGGTAGGTAATGTATTTCCTTTATTTGTAAAGTCAAAGAAACTCTGCTAATGACCAGTTTTGCAGAGATGCAATAGCAATCACAGGAGCTTCACAGAACATTTGGTAGCTCCTTGATGATTAGCAGATATTTAAAAAGAGAAATCTGAATTCTGGTCAGCACTATGAAGTCACTGGTCATTTTGACAAACATGCACTTGAGGGGAGGGGAGCTGGAACCAAAGAACCAAAACTCTAACTGAGTTGTCTTAGAAGCTGAGGGGAGCTGGTGGTATATTGAAAGTGTCAGTGAAAAAATGGCCTTGTCAGCCAAGTGGCATGCTCCTTCCTCTGTATGGGAGGTGTGGTGGAGATGAAGAAAAAGGACATCACCTGCTCAAGCTGGCATTTCCTGAAGGGGAAAAAAATTGCTGCCTCTGTTTAGCTCATAACCAGTTGGAGGATGAGTCAGCAAGAGACAAAAAAGAGTCTCTGAGGTGAGCAGTCATCTCTCGGTGCTGGACTGAGGCTGTCAGAGTAGAGAACTGATAGGTCTCGTGTCTACTCTCAAGGGACAGGGACCCTCAACTGTCATTTGCTCTGTCACAGGGTATAAAATTGTAAATCTCATATGAAACGTGATATTTGTGATGCGATAGCTCAAATACAGTATAGAAATGAGAGCAGAGATTTTCATGTGACTAGTGAGACTGCAGATTTAATCAGTGACTCTATAGGGTTTTTATTTCTGATAAAAGGAAACTGTGATAAGGAGATGCGTTTCTAGCATAGCTTCCTGTGAGGAACTCAAAGTGATGCACGGGCTCAGTTGGTGATGGGGAGGGTTAGACATTGAAAAAGAATAAACATTTATTATCCATCTATCATAAGCCCTGGAAGAATGTAGTAGGTGCTTTACATACAGTGATGGTGGTGGAGATGGGAGGGTGTCAGCTGACAGGTATCAGAGTCCTTACTACATGACAAGCACTGTCTCTACCCTTACATAGAGCCCACGGTTTAGTTACTGCTACCTTACACAAAAGGAAACTAAACTTGAATGGTTATTTCATTTGCTCGAGGTTACACAGCTATTCTATGTCTGAGTTGAGATAGGAATACAGGTCTATCTGGTTGTAAATTCTGGGCTCTTTGTATAATCGCATATTCACCTACATGAGGTAGGCCAGATTTCCAGGAGGATGAGCTGCCCGGGTGGGGGAGCTTATCCACGGAGATGGATCTGGGAGTGGATGCGCCCTCTGCCTACTCTGGAAAATGCTAAAATCTCAAGGTAGGCATGCCCTTTGCAGTAGTCTAACATTGGGTGTAAGTTAAGACCTTACCACAGTTCTTGAAAACTAGATAAAAACGCCAGCTCTCTCAGAAGCACACGTGATAACACGTAGCCATTAAATGCATGATGCTGTATCGGATGTTTCTGGAGGCAGATCCCAGAGTATCATTTCCTCTGCCTCCACTCTCCCTCCCACTGTATCTTCTCTAGTGGAGACTAACTTCACATGGAGAAGACGAAGAAGGCCCTGGACCAAAACTTGACCCTTCATTTTTAAGAAACGTCAGGGAATTACAAAGTCTCAGCAGATTCCTTGAACTGCTGATGAGAAGTGCCAAACAAGGAGAGATATCTAGGAGGTTTCTCAGTAAGGTGACCAACTGCCATGTTGATGTAGAGTGTTCAAGTTAACTGAACTTTTTGCTTTTTTAGTGCATTTATTGTTGCTCTGAGGATAAGAACGTGCTGAGGAACCTCTGTTTCCAAGCATGTGGAATGCTGGCCAGCGTGGGGGTCCAGGAGAAAGCTATTTTCCCTGTATCTTTCATGAAGAGAGGACGGTTCTGTTTTGTTAACAACTATGTTCCCAGCACCTACACAGCACACACGAGGGCTTAGTAAAAGTCTGATGACTAAATGACTAAGTTCTTAATCTTGGAGCATTACAGGGGCCCCATTTATTAAATTTTAATGTGTGTTTTAATTTTAATAGATCATCTGTGGATTATGTACAGATGCAGACTCTGATTAGGTATGTCCTAAGTAGGAGTGGGGCCTGGGGCTCTGCATTTATAACCAGTCCCCAGGTGTATAGATGTTGCTCATTTTGAGCTATGTATTAAGTGGCAAGGGTGTGAGGGAACAGTGCTCTTTCCTGGGTGCTGGCTATGTACCAGGCATGGCATTTGGGAGGATTACACATTATTTTACATAATCATCACAAAGACTTCTTATGTAGATATAGTGTCTCCATTTCCAGGTCTGGAAAGGAGGGTTTAGAAATGTTCAGTCAGGGAATCGCCAACAGTCCCAAAGATAATAAATGACAGAGCTAGAGATTACTGTGGAAAATGAAAAAGTCTCAAGTGAATACTAGGCAATATTATATTTTTAAAAACTTTCTCTATATTCAGGGTGGGTGATGATCAAAGATCACTTGGTGGTGCATTTGTTTACACCTGGAATTCATTAATGGGGCTTTAACTCTGCATTTTAATGACAGGTTATTTATCACAATGTCTCTCCCCATGAGAGAAATATATATCACTGAGGCAGGAAATCTAGTTAGCGGAGATCAGTCCTGTTGAAAAGATGTTCAGAATTGAAGCACTGGAGTCTACAATGCAGAACGTGTCACAGCTGATGTAATATTTGATAATTCATGATGGCCATCTGTCTCATCCCAGATGCTTGGGCTGGGGGAGTTGGTGGTGGGGAGATAGAGATGATAAACTCCGTATGAGAAATCGTCCACTCTTTGCATACACTGCAAAGCTTTTCATTAGCATCATCTCAGCTGGCAGTCAATCAACAGAGACTTTTCTCTTGCATAACAGTTGCTTAGCAATGAAAATGGGACTGGAAGGATTAAAGTCAATAGATAATAATTTTTCAGAGTCAAGATGTAAAGGATAAATCCAGTAATCATGCCTGTTTTCTTGTGGCCACTCATCAGTGACCCCCATGTTTGGATAGAATGCTAGAAAAGCAGCAGTAATGTTCTTTCCAGAAAGCTGGGATATGGTTTGTCCACTTTGCCATAGGCATCTGAAGTCCTCCCTTTGAGACTCATTAGTTTCATCATGTGTGAGGTCTGGGACTCTGCCTTGTTTTGAGTCCTTAGGTAATCCAGTGGCCCCAAGGAGAGGCACTGCCTTACCCCTCATTCCTGTCACACTCATCTTTAGCCCAGCTGTAAGCGGGGCATTGCTAAACTGTCAAGAATAAGTTAGATGATTCCACTGACCTGTTGGCTCCCAGGCCAAAGCTGTTTCCAGCTGGTCACTGGCTCTATTGCTTCAGGGATTCTAAAATAATGGTGAAGTAAGGAGGTGATGCTAAGCTTCCACCTTTCCAGAAAGAGTCTCACACTTTATCTCTTTTCAATACTCAGAGCTATTAATGCGTCAGAATGGGGAGAAGCGACCCTGCCCAATATACTGCCTGTTGGCTTGTAAACAAACGCCTTGCCCAGGTAGGCTCTAAATGGTAGCTGCTGCTTCTGTCTTGTGTCAATACCTAAACCAAGCAAAACTTACTTTCTTGGAAGTCAAAATCCATGTAGAAAAGATTGAAGTTCGTAAATTTCTGGCTGGTTGCAATTTTTTTCAGCGTATTGGAGAGTTGTTCTGCTCTCTGAATACAAAGGAAACAGGGAGAATTTCATGAAACCTAGACTTGGGCTTTAGGGAGACAATTCAGGCAGAACAAAGAAATCAATAGTCCCCACCCCACCCCGACTGCAAGTCACCAGCAGAGAGCAGCTCTGCATATTAAATTCCATTCATGCACAAATGGCCAACGAGCATACAAAACTGTTAAAATTCATTAGTAACAAAATCAGTGCAAATTAAAGTATTAAGATACCACTTTCTCCCCATGGGTTTGGCAAAGAAAAGATGAACAATCATGATAAAGAGTATTCCATGGGATATGTGATTGAGACTGTCAATTTGTTTAACCTTTCTAGAGAGCAATCTGGTGATAGGAATCAAATCGTTAAACATGACTGTACTCTTTGACCCAATAATTTCCTAGGAATTTGTCTTAAGGAAATAGACATGGTACACAAAGACATACACCTTCATATATACAAAGGTTCATCACAACGCTATTTATCATAGTGGAAAATTAGAAACAATCCATATGTCCAACACTAAGGGATGAAATAAATCATGGTACATTCATATACTCTATTTTCTAAAATGATTACAAAATTATGATGTGGAGGGCTTCCCTGGTGGCGCAGTGGTTGAGAGTGCACTTGCCGATGGCAGGGGACACGGGTTCGTGCCTCAGTCCGGGAAGATCCCACATGCCGCGGAGCGGCTGGGCCTGTGAGCCATGGCCACTGAGCCTGCGCGTCCGGAGCCTGTGCTCCGCAACGGGAGAGGCTACAACAGTGAGAGGCCCG
>NW_006770496.1:1866180-1869656 GCF_000442215.2 Lipotes vexillifer | reverse complement strand
CCCAAAAAAAAAAAAAAAAAAAAAATTATGATGTGGAGGAATGATTATGAACATCAGAAAGCACAAAACAATATGTGTGTTCTGATACTATGTAGGCAAAAACCCCAAAATAACTCTATGAAAATAATATTGGAAAGACATACATGCATATTAATTTTTGGTGGTGGGATTTTGAGTGATTTTTGTTTTTTTTTTTTGTATTTTTTACATTTTCTAAGGTTTTTAAAAAATTGAAATATGTTTCCCTTGTAAAAAATGTTTACTAAATTCCTTACAAAGAAATTATTTACCATCTGTGAAAGAAATGTGGGAAACTTTCTCAGAGAAGAAAGGAAGGCTCTGGGGCAGCTGGTCCTCCCCTACCTTGGGAGAATTCCAGCCCTGCGTACACCTAACTTTCATCACTTCTCTGACTCTACAAATATGCCTAGGACCAGCTTTCAAAGGCATGTGTGTGTTTGTGCATGTACACGCATGTGTGTGCACAAGAGAGACAGGCACACATAGAGACAGTGATCGAGAAACCCAGCAAGAACTACAGACTCAGCAAGGCAGAAGGAGGGAGACAAGGCACCCCGCATTATCCTGACTCCTCAAGCATCCGGGAGTTTGTTTCTTTTATTCACCAGTTTGGAGGCCATCACCCTGCCAAAATCCCATCCCCAGTGAAAACCCTGCAGCAAACACAGGGAGAAAATGATCAAAGACAGTATCAAAGGGCCTGCGACAGCCCTACCTCTGAAGTGAGAGTCCGGAGCGTCTTATTGGAAGACATCCAGCCGTGGCAGGGGCTGACCTGAGAGCAGGAAAACACTGATTACAGAAGAACAGTGCTGGTTGTGGGAACATAGCTTTGGAACAAGTCAGTGTGAGCTCACCTGGAGACAGCTCAGGAAGGAGTAGAAATGCGCGTAGGTCACGTCCTTGTTCAGCTGGCCTGGAAAAGAGAGAGGTCTGGCATGTTGCATTCACTCAGATATAGCAGCCACCTAGGGACCCTGGTGGGTGAGCCTGCCTCTCTTGCAGAAGGCTGGCGCTTCCAGGGACCTGCCCTGGCTATGCATTTAGCGTTGCTCTTGAAGATGCCTGTGCTTTCCTTCTTTCTGAGCCCCCTAGAAATTCAGACCTGGGGTTGGGGAGTGGCCCCAAGTAGTTTACTCCTCTCTCGAGCTCTTTGCATGGGCTAGGGCAGGGTGTGAGGGGCCTGACCTTATCTGGACCCCAGGTAGAGGGATTCAGGGCACCGTATGGACCAGAACACCACTAACAAAGGACCTGGCAGAGCAGTGGCTCTCTCCTGGCAATGGTATGAAACGCCAAGTCCCTGTGGGGTCCAGGGAGCATTGAAGGTGGGAGTTGACCAAATCCTCCTCCTTTTGTGTTTATGAAGCACTCAGGTCTGACCCGATCATCCCATGCTGAGGACCTGGCGGGACTCTGGAGGGTCTGAAGTTCTGACCATGCACTGTCCTGCAGTTTGGTGAACTGAAGTTTTCCACAAGTGCTTGTGTGGCTATCGGACGGGGGAGGCTGGCACGTTCGTTCTATCCCTTCATGGACCAGTGGTTATCTTATTTGAGCCGTCATTAGTAGATAGGCTCTATTTCTTTGGTGCAGGTTAAGGAAGTGCATATGCATGAAGTGGTAAAGCGCCAAATGTGAGTTCATGCAGAGCCTTTCCAAATATCAGCTGTAGACCCAGAATCTGGGGGCGTTGTTTATTCTCTCTTCTCACCTCCCACCACCGCCCCTTCTACCGTACTGTGCGCCCCACCCCCGAACCGAGGCAATTCAAGTTTCATGCTGTGGCTGAGACACAAAATCCAGGTTCTCCCAAATCTCAAGGGTGAATGACCGATGTCTTATCCATTAACACTTCTCATGCTTGAAAAAATAAAGGAAAATAATAGAGCCTATCTCGGAGCGAAGAGAAAGATTGAAGGTGATAGAACACAGTCTTATTTTTCACTTATACCTCAGATCAGTTAGACTGAAAGATAGATTCAATTTTCTTGTCATAGAGGAAAAATATATTATCTCTCTGTGTGGGTGAGTGAATCCCAGGACTGGAAAACTGCAGGCTCATTATCACCATTAAAGTCACAGTGACATGCTGGGTCTTCTCTGTGCTCCAAAGGTGTCTGCATTTTCACATTTTAGATGAATCCCAAGCCACTGGCTTCTGTCTTCACTTTCATTTTATGGGCTCCACATGGAGCCCTGAGCTCCATGATCCATCTTTCTCCAAGATCTTGCTTTCCATCACAGAGGCTGCTTTCCCTCTATTTTTTTTTTTTTTTTTTTGGTGTGTGCTTTTGTAATTTACCTCCTTTCTGTACGTGTTCCTGCCTGTCTCAGTCCAGCCCAGCTGCAGTGACTGACACCTTCAACCTGCGTTCCCCACGCTCAATCCTCCACTTGCCCGGAGGACTTGGCCCTCGCCCCCTGCTGAGCAGCAGCCTTCCCTCTGCCATCTTGTTTCTTTGTTGGGACGGGGGGCCTTGTAATAAACCTTAGGGAGCTTGGCTGGGGCCCTGACACCCTGCTTGGCCCTGACTCTCACCTGGTGGACTCTCTCTTTTCCCCGCCCAGTGGATGAAGTCTCTTCAACCTGCTGGAGGTGGCACCTCATGCCTGACCGTAAATAACACTCCTGCACCCTCTCCCTCCCCACCTGCAAGACTGGACTGCTCTGATATCCAGGGGGACTGGAGTTTATCCTGCCCCTGGATACTGGAAGCTCATCTGCTGGCTCCCCTTTGGGGGCTAAGCTGAGCCATAGCCTCGTTACATCCCAGCTTACTCCCCTCTTCCTACTGTCTTACTGCTGAGGTCCCAGAACACGTTAGGATGAGACCACAAGGCATATCCTCCTTCTGGACCAATCCCTGTTCCTCCCCCTTCATGTCCTTGCTATTCTGGCACTGGCTTTAATTGGACCAGGTTGATGGAGGGGAAACTCTTAGGTGAGTAGGTGGGTCTGTGGACAGGATAAGCACACATTAGCTGTAGTTAGAAGAAAACTGGGAAAGGTATAATGGGTTGGTTTCCCTTCTCTGTGGTACTTCTGCCTATTAAAAGTCAGGGTGTCTCTGGGGCTGGTCATGTGGAAGGCTGGCTGGGAGTGCTTGTGATGCGTTTATGACCAAGAGGGAAAACAGCTCTTATGCTTTTCTCCACTGATTGGAACTGTCAGTTAGTTATTCGCTCTTTCTTTTTATGTATGACTTTTTATCCTTGTTACTTTAATGGTATTCTTCCATATCAAGAAGCCCTGGTATAAAGACTGATCCTACCTACATGTTGTAGCTACGTGCAAAGAGTGGTGTCTGTGAATCCCTGGTTAGAAAGTGAGTCTGGTGAAGAAAGGTGGTCATGAATGCCCAGGTCAGGGGCAGAGGGCTGTCCCACAGTGGCCAGGAACCATCAGTGTGTGTGTGTGTGTGTGTGTGTGTGTGTGTGTGTGTGTGTGTGTG
>NW_006770496.1:1824213-1866133 GCF_000442215.2 Lipotes vexillifer | reverse complement strand
CATCTGTGTGTGTGTGTGTGTGTGTGTGTGTGTGTGTGTGTGTGTGTGTGTGTAAGGGGTGGGAGCCTGTGGGTTGGCCCAGTTGATACCATATGCTCCCTCTGAAGATCAGAGGGATCTACCCCAGCTCCTATAGTAGCAGCTCGAGTCTCAGTCATGTGTATGTTCTTTAGGGCAGAGTCTTTGGCATTTATTTAATGCTGGGACCACAATTGAAATTTTAGCTACCGTAAGAGCTTAGTGCTAACAAAGATCAGCCACACCTTCATGAAATACCAACTGAGTGTATTAAACCTTGGTAAAACCACATTAATTTAGACAGGGAGGAAGCCAGTAATAAAATTGAAGGTATACTACAAGGTATTTTAAAATACATTAGGTTTCAAGTTTAAGAGTAATTGGGACAAAATGGAGTTTTTGCGGATATTTTGTGGCAGAGGCCCTTCAAAGAAGCCTGACTTGCAGACTTATTTGTAGCCAGCACGCCCAGATTTCTTGATCATAGTGTAACCCTTTGGATATCTCCCTGAATGCATATGGCTTAGAGAAGTGTCATTGGCCCTCGGTAATTTCACTGTCAGGATCTATATACTATTTGTCCTTTCCTTAGAGGACAAGGACTTCATCTTAGCAACATTTTTACCCTCAAAGCACATAATAGTTATCTCAGACATATTAATGGAAAGATTGCCTTCCTTATAGACTGTGCCTGAGAGGACTCATCCCTGATCAAACATAAACTTTCTTGAAAGATCTATGAATGTATAATCCTAATGTGTGAGACTTACTTTCTGGTAATTCCTCAAAACGACAAAACATTCTCACCAGGAATTTTAACTGCTGGTAGAGCCTGTGGGGCTGTCACAGCCCTTGGCAGCCAGGCAGTGAGTGGGTCGTGACTCACAGACAAGGCTAAGAGGAATGATGTTAGCCCCTTCCTCCCCAGCAGGAGTCAGCAAGACACCCATTCTTGTTCTGGGCCTCCACTACCTGCAGATCTGATGCTGTGGCATTTAACCTTCTCTTTCCTGAATAGTCAGGCTGAATTCCCACCTGTTTACTGAGGCAGCAGAGAATGTCATCACTGACTCAGGGCTTCTCCCCTGACCCCTTTTGCTCCCTGGCCTCTTTCTTAATCCTTAAGGGGTGGCTGAAGTCAAGTCTACAGATTATCATCATCATGTTTCTTGGCTCAAAGGCAGAATAAATGGGAAACCCCTTTTATTTGCTTGCCCCACCCTTAGCACAGTGCCCCAGGAACCAGACTCAGGTGTGTGGCTATTGATTAAGATGAGATCCACCTTAACCTGGGCAGAGCAATCAAGCCTGGAGGCTGAGCTAGCATTAACCTGCTTCACTGCCGGTTCCTGTCTGTGGGAACGAAGACTCAAAGATTGGATGTGGAGCAGGGCAGAATGGAGGCAATGAGAGGGCAGCAGCCCCCTGCTCAAGCTTCTCACCTTATGTGAGTTAGGAGCCTGCCAGAGGAGGAGTGAGGACGCTGGGTAAATCCCACCTACTTCCCCAGTCTGTTCGGGAAGGACCCTGATGCTTCGTTGAGGAATTTATGATTTATTTCTCATGGCAACCAGGCAGCGGGGATAATTTAGGATGTGAATAATAACTGAAAAACATTCAAGAAATTTTAGGTGGTTATAACTTTCTCCCTAATTGGATTGCCCCTACCCCCAAACTAGAGCTGTTTATATAGAACACATTTGTTCCACCTTTTGCTCTCATGCTGTGAAGTGCTGGTCTAGATCAGCGGCTGGAGGGAGGCCATCTGAGGATAACGCAAAGCCTAGAGCAGCGTTTCTCAACCTTGGTGCTATCGACATTCTCGGTTGTAGGGGGCTGTCCTGTGCATTGTAGATGTTTAGGAACATCCCTGGATTCTACCCCTTGGATGCTAGTAGCACTCCGTCTCCGGGGGTGATATGATAATGGGCGGCTGGGTTGCCCCTGGATGAGAAACACCGGCCAAGAGAATCCACCAAGTGATTGATGAGTCCCCTGATCAATCACCCTTTTCCTTTCCTTGTTCTCTTCCAAATTACGTGGAGTCATTTTTACATACTATGGTTGAGTCAAGGGAACGGCCTGGCATATCTGAGAAAATTTATGGAGGCAGAGTCTAACTGCAGTTCATGGGAAGAGAGTGGGATTTAAAGTCAGAAAACCCAAAGTCAAGTCCCTATTGGTGTGACAGAAAAACTTGGGAGCACATCTCCCCTACTCCCAACTTCCCTTCCCCAGGCATTTCTTAGCATGGGAGAAATCTAGGAGTCTGAGAACATCTGTTGGGGAACTGAACTTTTCATCCCCAAATGGCTCCAGGAGACAGGATCAGCCCAAGTGGTTGTCCTTCACATGTCCAAGGCAGCCCAGAATGGAGTCAAGTTCACTGTGTGATCATGTTATCATTTCTTAAGGGCGTGGTCAAAGCCATGTGAATAGGAGGAACATGCTTTCCTCATGAGAGGCTGGACAGTGTTTCCTTGGAATAATAACATTTGTGACACATTTCATAATTGAAGGGGAAAATGACTTCAGTCGCATCAGTGGGGAGCCTGGAATGTGGACATGTTCCATTGTTCCCCAGTGAAGGGACCCCAGTGAAGGGGTCAGACGCCTTTGAGAGCTGGTTAAAGGGTCCCTGCTCTTATGTGGGGCGGTGTGGGACTTCCTGCGGGAGCTGGTAGGGAGGTTGGCTTAAACAGGAACTACAGGAGGAGGACAAGAGGGGATTGAAAAGACACAAGGATGTTATGTATGCAAGGGAAAGCTCTCCACCTCTACCCACTAAGGAGGGTGCAAAGGAAGGAGTTTCAGGTCTTCCCCCTCTGAACTGCTCACCTGACTCATAAGGAACTGCTTGGACCTCCAGGACACTGTAGCACCTGGGCACTGTCGCTTGGGTTGGTCTAAGGAGGTGGCTATGGCAATACCAGGGAAAGGGCAGCCCCTTTCCATGAGAGACTGGCACAGGTGCTGTCGATATGGGGCTGAGGGGATGGTCCCCAGGCCCCTCCTTGTAGATGCCTGTCAGAGAGGCCTGAGGCCAGGACTGCCCATCCTCCCTCCCTGCTTAATTTTCTGCAGTAACACTTATCATCCTCTGACTTTTGGAGTCTTTCTCCCACTGTAACATAAGCCTATGTTGGCAGAGATTTTTAACTATTATGTTCACTGATGGTTACACAGTGCCTAGAACAGCACCTGGCATATAATAAGTATTTTTGGAAGGACATTCTTCCCTGAAACACAGAAAGAGAGCCCTGCTACACCCGGCTTGCATATACAATAAGCTGTGCAACATTTTGCAAGCTACACAACTTCTCTGAGCCTTAGTTTTTCCATCTATCAAATGGAATTATTAGAAACATTTATCTCACAGAATTGTTTTAAGGATCAGCATGGCAGCCCTTCCCAAGGTGAATTACTACTACTTTCACAATGTCTGTGAAGCATCTGGCATGCTAGAGATTCTATTAGAAATTTCTTGGAACTTTAAAGCATTTCAGAGCCAAGGACTCCAAGAGGGTGTAGAAGCAGGGAGCAAGCCCTCTGGAGGACCCTGTTCCACAGAACTCTAACTGGCCACCAGGGTGCACAGACGTCATTAGAATCATGGCCACTAGGGGGCACTCACCACTGAGGTTTGGAGAAATCCTTCCCTTTGTCTCCTTCCTATCTCTTGTTTGGGCTTCATTGGCTCCTTCTAGATTTCACCTTCAGTGAAGGAGTTTTAAACTCTTACCTTTCAGTTTGTCCTAATTCTTTGCCAAATACATCTGCGCTTTCTGACTTTGGATCTGGTTCTGGCCACCTTTGGATACTGACCTTTTAGATCCTGTACCTGGGTGCTCTTCCCTTCATCGTTCTGGTGGCATTTTAGGTGTATTCCTATATGGTTTGAACTACATATATTTGAACTACGAATACATCAACATTGTTAAAGAGTAAAAACATCTTCAGACTGATACCGAGAGGATGATATCTGCTGTGCAAATTATCCCAGAGAAAGGTTCCATCTGGTAAGCCGTATAAAATAACATGGCTGCCATTTGGCAGGTGAGAATCTAGATACTGCAGAGTCTGCATGACCTTTGAGTACAATTTTTCAGGAGTGGTCATTTCTGGGACGGGATCAATCCTCCTGTTCACAAAAGAAACAAAATATCTTAGTATATTATAGGATAAATGCATGCAAATATAAGACCCACCCCCAAAACACACACACACACACACACACACACACACACACACAGTAGTTATTGGTGTTATTTGCAAAATATTTCTGGTTTCTGGACTCCCTTGTGGTTGGGTGGGCCAGGTCTGGCCTATGAGCTGTGAGCAGAAGTGACATGTGTCATGTTTGGTTGTATGAGAGCCTCCAGGATGCCCTTACTCTCTGCCATGAGTCTGGGCAATGTTCTAGAAAGCAGCTGCTTCACCAATCTGAGTCCTGGAACAGAGCTCCATGGCGATCCCTGATGGACAATGTAGTGCGAGTGAATAAATATTTATTGCTTTATGCTACTAAGATTTTAGGGGCTGTTTGTTCCTGCAGCATAATTTCACCTATCCTGACTGTTACACACAGTTAATAGAATCAAAGGGGTCTGGTATTGCTTATTATTTGTTTGACACTTTGAGCTCTGCAACTTGGTCTTTAAAACTTTGCGCATATATAACAGTCAGGGAGATGAAATTTCACTGAGAAATGAAGTGGCATTATGTGTCCGCATGACAACTTTCCGTTCTACAATGAATTTGAACTTTCATGAATTTCCTGATAGACTGCTATTCCAGGCTATACCCCTGCAACAATATCTGTCAACAGATAATTCCAGTTTGCATCACTGCCTTTCTCTATATAGAAGTGCGTGTGCTCTATAGAGGATATATGAAATTTTAAATTATATTTTTATCTTCTTGTTCCACAAAATTAGTGAAAAAGGAAGTGTTGAAAGTAGTTATAAAAGCACAGTCCTAAAATCAAAGGATTTAAGACAAAGATGTAAATCATAAGTGAAAGTAGCAAATCTTTAGCTTCAATTAGACATTTACTGAATTTAAGCTGCTGGTCTTATTTTCATTTGGTTTGGAAAAGAACAAAAGTGAGGCTTGTACAAAATACTAGAAATACATCATTGAAAGTTCCATTTAAATCTCCCTTCCTTCCTTCCTTCTTTCCTTTCCCCTTCCTTCCTTCCTTCCCTCTTCCTTCCTTCCTTCCTCCTTTCTTTCTTGTTATCTTTAAAAGGCAAGGTATACACCTGGAGACTGTCATACAGAGTGAAGTAAGCCAGAAAGAGAAAAACAAATATCGTATATTAACACATATATGTGGAATCTAGAAAAATGGGATAGATGAACCAGTTTGCAAGGCAGAAATAGAGACACAGATGTAGAGAACAAACGTATGGACACCAAGGGGGGAAAGCGGGGGTGGTGATGGTAGTGGTGGGATGAATTGGGAGATTGGGGTTGACATATATACACTAATATGTATAAAATAGATAACTAATAATAACCTGCTGTATAAAAAATAAATAAAATAAAATTCAAAAAACAAAAAAACATGGCTTCCCTGGTGGCGCAGTGGTTGAGAGTCTGCCTGCCGATGCAGGGGACACAGGTTCGTGCCCTGGTCCGGGAAGATCCCACATGCCGCAGAGCGGCTGGGCCCATGAGCCATGGCCGCTGAGCCTGCGACCGGAGCCTGTGCTCCGCAACAGTGAGAGGCCTGCATACCGCAAAAAAAAAAAAAACCCAAAACAAAACAAACAAACGAAAAAAGATTTAAGGGAATAAAGAAAACTAAGGAGTGGCTAATTAATTTACATAATAGCATTTCAGAGGGCAATGATAAAGACTGAAGCCCAGAACCTAAGTGACTGGCAAGTTTAACATAATAATAACATACTTTCTATTGAACTGTTTAATACAACCTTTCCTCCTTCCCTGCTATTAAAAAAACACTTTGATGACTCTTATCTACTACAGAATGAAATTCAAACTCTGTGGCTTAGCACTGAGACCCTCTACTGTCTGCTCTTCCCTATGTCTCATTTCTTTTGCTTCTCAGGACAGGATGAACTGTTAATGCCAGTGTTTGTAGATGACCACACCTCATGTTACCCATTTTCTTTATTTTTGAAACTGCTACCTGGCCAAATGCTCAGTACTGTGAACTATACTAGTAGTTGTAGTGGGTAAACTACACTCCATGTAGGCAGGGATTTTGTTTTGCTCATTGCTGTATTTCTAGTGCTTGGAGCAGAACATTGCATGTAGTAACTATGTGTTGAATAAATGATTAAAGGATTGAATCAATAAATGTAAATACAGGGGAAAAAAGGCAAGGTATAAATAGGGATTCTAGAATATTTTTTGGCTTTAATATGTAAGTCTATTATTGTTCATTTTTTGCACCGTTGACTTTTGTACAAGCCTTCAGGAACATATCAAATTTGAATTAAGATACTAACCTGCATTAACCTGGGAGTTGAAAACAGAATTCTCTTTAGGCTTTAAAATGCCTGTTGTTAACCTAAATGGAATCATGCTATAAGTTATTTTCTATTTTAAGTCCTTAAAATTCCAGATTTACCTAATGATCCTGGAGTGGATTGAATAGCATCCCTCAGAATGTGCCCTTATTTGGAAACAGGGTCTCTGCAGATGTAATCAGTTAAGATGAGGTCATACTGGATTAGGTTGGGCCTTAAATACAATGACTAGTGTCCTTTTAAGAAGAGGAGAGACCCACACACATAGGGAAGAAGGCCATGTGAAGCTGGAAGTGGAAATTGAAGTTATGCTGCCACAAGCGAGGAATGCTGAGGATTGCAGGGAGCTGCTAGAATGATGAAAAGACAGGAAGGATTTCCCCTAGACTCGTCAGAGGGAGCATGGCCCTGCTGACACCTTGATTTTGGACTTCTAGCCTCCAACACTGTGAAAGAATAAATTTTCGTTTTTTGAACTCACCCAGTTTGTGATATTTTGTCACTGCAGCCCTAGGGAGTTTGATACAGCTTCCAAACCAGAAAAAGTAAGTTTGTTACTCACGAGCTGGACCCGAGACACAAGAGACATGGGAAGAGGAGACAGAAAGAAGCCCCTAGGGGTATCCACTATTGTCACTTTTAAGGGAACTGCTCCTAAATGGAAATTGGTGTTGTCATTTTGGAAGGAATTTTTCAGAATGTGTCAAAACTTGAAGTTGGTTTAATTTTTTTTTTTTTTTGCGGTATGCGGGCCTCTCACTGCTGTGGCCTCTCCCGTTGCGGAGCACAGGCTCGGGACGCGCAGGCTCAGCGGCCACGGCTCACGGGCCCAGCCGCTCCGCGGCATGTGGGATCTTCCCGGACCAGGGCACAAACCCATGTCCCCTGAATCGGCAGGCAGACTCTCAACCACTGCGCCACCAGGGAAGCCCCTGGTTTAACTTTTGACCTTGACATTTCTCTTTTGGGAAGTTGTCCTATCATAACATTTCCACAAATGTGCAAAAATGTACATACAAGTATGACAACATTTCTTGGAATAGAATAAAATTGGGAAAAGCTAAAAAGCCTGGCTATATAAATTATAGTAGATCCATGCAGTAAACATCTATACAGCCATTAAAAAGAATGAAGTTACTAGATATAGGTGATGGTTGCACAACATTCTGAATGTACTCAATGCTACTGAATCGTTCACTTTAAAATGCTTAATTTTACATTATGTGAATTTCACCTCAATAAAACAAAATTTTTTTAAAAGAATAATCTGTATGTCTTAGCATGGAAAAGACTGCTAAAAAGTATTGTTGAGCGAAGAGAACAAATTACAGAGCAGTGAGCATAATATTATTTTATTTCAATGAATATTAATCAGTCTGTAAATTAGAACTTACATAGAAAAAATCTGGCTGCAAATACAGGAAACATCTCTATTGGTTAGCTCTAAGCAGTGGTGGTGGGGTGGTAGGGAGTGATTCTGGAGAAACTTTCACTTCCTAGGCCTGTATTATTTGAACTTCTCACAACACATGTTATTTTGTAATCAGAGAAGCAGTCAAAATGAAAGGGGTTCTCATATCATTTTTATTCTTTCTAAAATGAGGAAGAAAGCTAAATATTAATGGGAGGGGCAGAAAACATTGTAATTTTATGTCATTTCCCCTCCACCTATGTCACTTAGTGAAATAAAATGACTTTTCACGTTGTTGCTGTCCAGAGAGTGACAGGCCGACCATGAGTGTGAAGGTCACACGGGCCAGGTTGTGAGGGGCAATATGTCGCTTCACGGAGGAAAAGGTGGAGCAAGTCTGACGTTCGGGGCGTTTGGTGTGGTTGGTGTATGTGCTTCTGCACTGGGTCATGAGTTCCTTGGACTTTCTGAGAGAGAGAAAGAGATCGGAGGAAAGAGAAAGAGCTGTCCCCTTGTACAGAACCCCAGCATGTAGAATAAAATGCTATATTCATGTTTTTCATTACTTTGGGGAAAATTATATGACTTTATGAATAAAAAGCTCTCTAGCCTGCATAAAAAGCACTCAGAAGGATTTGAGAATAGGTTGCCTACCTACTAGGGGCCAAAGGTTGGTTAAGGCTTTGGCTTGATTTGCAGATGTACAGAAGCCCTAGAAGGACCGCGGTTTGTGAAGGGGATTCAGGCTGCCTTGTGCGTTTGTTCAGACCGGGAGAACGAGGTTCAGAGTGACCAGGTTTTATCTTCACTGTGTGTTTGGAGTGTGACTGCAGGGGTGAAACAAAGCAAGCTGGGTGTCTATATCCTGTCTTCTGTCATTGGTAAAGCTAGAATGCATGGCTATTAACTTTTGCCTTGGCATCTCAGGGTTTTGTGGGTTTTTTTCTTCTGCTGATACAACAACGCTTTGGCACAAAGCAATGATGCTGAGCTAAGACTCTCCAACCACCTAAAGGCAAGATGAGTTAAGATGGAACAAACTCTCCCACACTCCCTACTTAATGATTATTTTTTAGTTAGAGACACAACCCTGATGATAAACAAAGAATCTCAGCTAATTTGCATTTATGAAAGGGCACCTCACAAATTAAGCAAGCATAACCAAAATGGCTAATTGCTAAGCGAATGTAAGCCTTGGTATATATCCAGAGAAAAACATGGTCTGATAGGATACATGCACCCCAATGTTCATTGCAGCACCGTTTACAATAGCCAAGACATGGAAGCAACATAAATGTCCATCGACAGAGGGATGGATAAAGAAGATGTGGTACATATATACAATGGAATATTAATCAGCCATCAAAAAGAATGAAATAATGCCATTTGTAGCAACATGGATGGACCTAGAGATTGTCATACTGAGTAAAGTAAGTCAGACAGAGAAAGAGAAATATCCTATGATATCGCTTATATGTGGAATCTAAAAAGAAATGATACAAATGAGCATATTTACAAAACAGAAATGGACACACAGGCTTAAAGAATGAACTTATGGTTCCCGGGTGGAGGGAAGGGATAGTTAGGGAATTTGGGATGGACATGTACACATTGCTATATTTAAAAAGGATAACCAACAAGGACCTACTATATAGGTCCTGCTGGATCTACCTATAGCATAGGGAACTCTGCTCAATGTTATGCTGTAGCCTGGATGGGAGGGGAGTTTGGGAGAGAATGGATACATGTATATGTATGGTTGAGTTGCTTTGCTGTGCACCTGAAACTATCACAACATTGTTAATCGGCTATACTCCAATATAAAATAAAAAGTTAAAAAAAAAAAAAGAATGGAATCCTTGGTGTTTCTGCTGGAATATTCTCCAGTCATCTTTGCTCCATCACGTACAGCTAGATAATTTACATACACGCATCGCCAGGTAAACCCTGTAGTGTGTATAGCAAAACTAACCAATTCTTAGTTCAGGCAAGGGCAAAAGGGTCTTAGTGACAGGTGGTGGGTCACCTCCTTTGGACGCCATAGATGGTCCCTCTGACCCTGTCCCTGAAAAACTCTCAACACCCTTTGATCTGTATACTCTTTCTCCTCCTGTGATTTTTGAGGGGACTTGGCACTAGTACTTTGGGACCAAAGAGTCCCAGTGGTTTGGGAAACACCTCCTAGGCCTGCCTTGCTGTCAAAGGCTGAATGGGCTGAGCTGAAAGTGTCTAAACCTCTTCACGCAGGTGCTCTGGAGCCCACGTCAGGTTCACTTTGCCATCCCGCGTTTGCCTGCCGCGGCAGTGCCCTGCATCCTTCCTCACACGCTGGTGAGCTCACGCCGGTCAGTCCTAGAGAGGTGAGGGGTTGGGAGTGCAGGGCTTACAGAGGAGAACAATGAAAGCCAGGTTGAGAGACGTGATGCTCATTCCAGGAAAATAATGGGAGAGAAGATGGTGCCTAG
This sequence comes from Lipotes vexillifer, assembly GCF_000442215.2. NCBI lineage: Eukaryota > Metazoa > Chordata > Mammalia > Artiodactyla > Lipotidae > Lipotes > Lipotes vexillifer. The sequence goes on along the minus strand of NW_006770496.1, from coordinate 1,855,739 downwards.
CACCACGCTCTCACACGTCAGGAGCACGTGGTGGGCTTGGAACAGATAAAGAGCCTAGTGTTTCGGGTGGCTCAGAGTCTGTCCCTGTCCTAATGAATTGTGCCTGATCACGCAAGGTAAGCCTCATGACTTGGGTGCAGGGCCAGACGCGATCATTTCATTACCCTGGCGGGTGTTCCAGCCAGATTTCACTGATGGCTGACGGCAGGGGTGCCCCCCTCTCAAGGAAGAAGGCAAACGGCCTCTGCAGAAAACGTTGCCCAGAACCAGAGAGAAAGCCCAGAGGCCTGCTGTGGTTGAGTGCTCAGATTTCACTCACAGCTAGCTTTTGTATGTTTGAAGCATCCAGGTAATAGAGGTAGCCCTTGGCTTCAGGCCCCGCAGTTGTAATCACATTATTGACCTCCCACCCAACCTCCTTGAGGAGGCATCTTGACATAGACTGGGAATGAGGTGGGGTCTCAATGGGCCCACATTACCCAATGCATAGAGATTCTGGGTCCCCTAAAAGAGGATATGGCCTGGAATGTGCTGGCTGGTAGAGAAACTCATTATTCCCTCGGCTACCCACACCTTCACTGAGGAGGCTGGGAGAGAAGACTCCTCTGAGCAGCAGAGTTCTATCCATTCTCTTCTCTGTTGGTTTTCTACCCTTGACTGGATAGAATGGATTGTTTCCTGGCAGTTCAGGCTCCTTGGAGTCTGTGATCTACCAGCATCTTGACTGCTTCCTCTTAATGCAGTGCTGACCAGCTGCCCTAGGTGACAACTGAAACATCGGCATTGCAGAAAAACACTTGGGAGCCGGCGACACAGACAACCTCTGTAGGGCGGCTCTGGCTCTCTCCATTAGGTGAAAAATGTTCAATTTATAATGTCTAGGTCCACTATAAAAAATGGAACCACGTCCATTTCTGTGGCTAGTGTTAGACGCTTGTATTTTTTTTTATACATTTCCAGTAATTACAATGTTTTTTTCAGGGATGTTGTAATTGGATATTGGGGAAGGTTTGTCATCGCCCTTTATGGCTTGAGATTCTTGAGGCCATTCCCATTTCTCATTGCTGCCCTTGCTACCCAAGCCTCTGCTGCTGTAGCTCACTCATACTTGCCCTATTTCCAGGAATTTTTCTCCTTCTGTATCACTCACATTCTATAGCTTTTGAAGGCAATGATAGGAGAAGCCCAAAGAAGTTGGGTTAGCTTAGGCCAAATTGAGTAGAGGTACAACAAGAAAGCTAGGTTTGTCTATTTTACCTTTCCTCTTGAATTCCTGATGCTAAAAGCTATCTTGCAATCATGACCTTCATTCATTTAACAAGTATTTATTATCTACGTTTGTTTAGAGAATTGAGAAAGAAGCACATAGCTGCATTATTTTAGTAAAAGCTAGCATCGTTGTAAAAAAGAAAAGAGAAAAGTCCAGCAAATATCCTAAAAGTTTTTTCAGGATGGACTTATGCAATTCGTTGCTGGCTTGAGCTTTTATGAAATCACTTTGCTCATTTGGGGTAATCTCCTCGACATTCTGGCAGATGGGGAGGTATACTTGCCATCTGTCTTTATTTTTCTAACCCCTCCACAGGACGTTGCAAAGTGGGCACTGTGGGGACATCCCACACTGCCAACTCCATTCTTTCACCCAAATGCTTGCTGCTTCTCTGCCCGGATCCCCGGAGGGGAGAGAGGCTGGCATGGGTCTCTGGCTGATGTCTGCCTGCCCTTTGGCTCCTTGGAAAAGGAAGAGCAGGACTGGGCTGGAGGGGCCTCTGCGTGTACAGCTTCTGCTGAAAAAGTGCAGTTTCAGGGATTTTGGGCTCTTGGACGAAAAGACTCTTTCTGCAGGTGTTTTTTACACAGTATAACCAGCTTGTTCTCTGTCCCCTCCAGCAGGACAGGATCCAGAGGTTGGAGGGGCACTGGCTGACCTGACCATAGGTTTGTTCTGTTTTGTGATGGGACTGGGGGTTGAAGCTCATTGCTTCTCCTTCCATAAGCTCCTTGAAGTTAGGGACGGTGGCCTCTTTGCCATCATATCCCAGAGCCAGGCACACAGTTTGGCATTTCATAGGTGGTCAATACGTACGTTTAAAAGTGAATTCATAAAAGAAAGCAAATAAGGCAAGTGTGGACTGTAGAAAGAGTACAGACTTTAGTCAGAGAACCCGGAAGGGCTCTCAGCTTTGCTGCTCAATAGCAGCAGAAGCAAGTTCCTTACCTAACCTTGCTGAACCCCAATCTCCTCATTTGTAAAATGGGACAATCACATTTGCTTCTTAGGGCTGCTCTGGGGATGACCTGATATAGAGACGGGTGTGGCTCTTGGCTTATGGAAGGTTTTGGGAGTGTTTGCTATTTACTGGAGAGTTCCAGGTGGGTCATTACAGAGCTACCTTGGGTCCTCAGCATGTAGTCTTGGCCGACTTGGGGTTCTACGGACAGTGGTAAACCAGTCTAGGGGCTGCCAAGGCAGGGCATGTCAGTATCTCTGGATTGCAATGTGGTATCTCCTGCCCTGAGCTCACTTCACCGTTTAGGCCTACACCTCCTTCACCATAAGAGTTCTGGAGCTCTCATGGAGGTATCCGTGAGGGCAAACACACGTTCATAATATGGAACCATGTTTTTAGCACAGGCTTAGAAACTTGGTGAGTGAAGTGCGAGAAAGCAAAAGGTGGGCAGTGAACAGGGTGGCCTGCTTCTAGCACCTCTTGGGTTGGAGTCCAGCTCTGCCATCAGTCGATTAATTGGGCAAGTCGTGTCACCTCTCTTGGCTTTGCTTTCCTGTTTTACTAAAATGATGCGTGGGTGGCGACTGGGGAGTTGTTTTAGAGCTGATCTCACCTATTTTTTTTTTTTTCTTTTTGGCCATGATCACAGGACAGATGGCATTCACATGTGCAGCATATTCTCAGGGGTATGCACAGACTTCGAGAAGCCTTCCAAAATGTTGTGGGGGACTGAAGGCATTCAACATTTTGAAATCACTACTGATATTAGCAGTTTAGCAGAACTACTTTCTTACGATGGGCCATGGGCATAAATAGGATTGGCTGTGAATTATGCGCAGTTTCTTTGCAAAGTTCCAAGTCTATGCTGTCTCGACCACGTGGGTAAGTGAATCAGAATATGAGTGAGGAAGCTGTTCTTATGAGATAGCTGTGATTTTGCCTTATTTTATTTAAAAAGCCATGATTCTCAATCTTGGATTTTTGATTAGCACTAACATATTTCTTGCGGTATAACTCAGAGTTGATCATGACACACTCCTTTGTTATGAATCAGAGCAAAGAATTAATGGGTCAGATATTCTTAAAGTCTTTCTGCTTTGCAGCTTGGTTTTGTTGATTTCACATGTGTCTAGGACTTGCTAAGATAGGGAAATTCAGTTCCACAGCAGGCTACTGTAATGGAGTGGATCGAGTTGAGAGGACAGGGAAACTCAGAGTCAAAGAATTTTCCAAACCTTTCTCAGTAACTCACCTGTTGCAGACATCATTTCCAATCATGGCGTATATGACAATGGCTGGTTGGTCCAACAGCTGGTTCCTAGACAAACTGAGAACCCATAGATGGAATCTGAATGTCAAACACTTGGAAGCCTAGCTGTGAATCTTTGTACGACCATCATCTTGGTAACTTTTTGCTATTTTTCTTTCATTCCCATTTCCCTCTTCTCTATAAATTTTAACCCACTTTTCCATCAGGAAAAGACCACATAAATGCATAGAACTAAAAGAGTAGATTGAAGTCTCCCGTAGGGGGACACACTACTGTCTTTATAGCATGTTTCACAGAATTTGTCATGAATAAACACAGGTGAGTTATCTGAGTTACTTGTGTCCAGACGTGTAGGACATTATTACAGCTGTGGACCTGTGGTCAACTTTGAAAAATCAAGGGTTTATCAAGGTTTCTATTCTGGACACCCAAGGCCTTGCTTCTGAATTTTAAGTCCAATACAAGCACAAAATTGTTTTCTTGTTCATAAAGCAGGATTAAGAAGCAATACTTTGGCCAGACCTAAGTTTTACCCACGTTGTATGCATTTTTATGGACACATGTAAATTTATCACTTCCTATGGTCACTGGCCCAAGAAGTGACAACTTCCAAGTGTACGGAAAGTGACTAACAAGTTATGGATGCTCAGTATATGTGGTTACTGGGTAACAACAGAGAGTTTTTTTTTTTTTTTTTTTTTTTTTGCGATACGCGGGCCTCTCACTGTTGTGGCTTCTCCCGTTGCGGAGCACAGGCTCCGGACGCGCAGGCTCAGCGGCCATGGCTTACGGGCCCAGCCGCTCCGCGGCATGTGGGATCTTCCCAGACCGGGGCACGAACCCGTGTCCCCTGCATCGGCAGGCGGACTCTCAACCACTGCGCCACCAGGGAAGCCCCAACAGAGAGTTTTTATTCATTTTTCAAAATAGAAACCTAACTTAAAAATGACTTCTTGTATCCCTCCCTTTTCCACTTACCTTTCTATAAATCTCTCCAGGCTTTGGGAAGATGCACCTTAAAATTAAGAAAATAATTAAAGTTAGTAACTTCAATTCAGCACAATCAGTATTAGAGTTTTTGTTTTGTTTTTTTTTTTGGTACGCGGGCCTCTCACTGTTGTGGCCTCTCCCGTTGCGGAGCACAGGCTCCGGATGCGCAGACTCAGCGGACATGGCTCACGGGCCCAGCTGCTCCGCGGCATTTGGGATCTTCCTGGACCGGGTCACGAACCTGTGTCCTCTGCATTGGCAGGCGGACTCTCAACCACTGTGCCACCAGGGAAGCCCCCAGTATGAGAATTTGATTGATTGACTGAAATCATGGAAGAAGCATCATTGTACACTCAAAGTTCATCCAAACCATCATGCTGACGGGAATGACTTCATCCTGCAACTCTCCTTAATGGGTCTTCTGTTTGCTTGGCATTATAATTAACATAATCCTAAAAATTTTAGATTCACAGGTTTCAGGACATTTCCTAAGCATGAATGGGTACACTTTCTAGTAGATGTGAGAAAAAGGTATAAATCTATCAGCAAAGACAGATACTACCCAAAGATTAAGGAATGAGTTGAGGGATGAGAGGTACCGTAAAAAGGATTATTTGAGAACTGCCCATCTCCCTAGAAATCCCCATTTAATTGCCTGCCAGTATTCCTGCTCACTCCTGAGGCTCCTCCTGACTGGCTGGCCTGTGCAAGGTTTAGATTGTAGACTTGAAATATTTCAGCTCCTGTAGTGACATGCATAACCATCCTTCCCTCACCCTTGTTACCACCTGTCATGCATCTCCTATATGAAAATTATATTTATTGAATACTCATTTTATTATAGACACTCTGTTAAGCACTTATATTATTAGTTCATTTAGGCCTTAGCACCACTGTATGAGGTAGGCATAGTAGTATTCCCATTTTATAGATGAGGAAACTGAAGCTCACTTAAAGTGTCTTGCCCATAGCCACACAACTAATCATTAGGAGAGCTGCAATTCAAACTCAGTCCTTTCTGTGAGGTTGAGCTCTGGTTCCTAGTGTGACAGTGCTTATCTAGACTGGGTGTCTAGAAAGGGTGAACCCAAATAGGTTTAGTGTTTCTTTGTCCCTTGGAAGATAGTCTGCAGCAATTAGTGAGTAATCCTCAGATGGGTGGTACAATTCAAGGGGCAAGGAAGATTTTCCTGTAACTTTCAGCTTTGGAAGCTTGGGGGGAAGGCCAGTGGATGTTCCTGCAGATCCACATGGGAAAAAGGGCAGTGTATACCCATGAGGAGCGTGCTGGCCCATGTCCCCTCAAAACCGTGTGACCATGCAGGGACTGCTTCCTTTTCCACATACAGCTAGATGCAAGCTGTATGGGCAGCACTGATGTTCTCTTGGCTGATTCAGGACTGTTAGTATGATAAATGAATATCGCTTTATTTCCTCTCTTATTGTGGTAAAATATACAACACATAAATGTAACCATTTTAACCCATTTTGAGTGTGCGATTCAGTGGCCTTAAGTATCAATACATTCTTATTGCTGTGCAAACATCACCACTATCCGTCTCCAGAATTTTTCTGTCATCCCAAATTGAAGTTCTGTATCCATTAGAGAATACCCCTCCCACAGCCTCTGATAGCACCATTCTACTTTCTGTTGGTATAAATGTAACTATTCTGGGTACCTCATATAGGTGGAATCATACCATATTCGCCTTTTTGTGTCTGGCTTCTTTCATTTAGCATAATTTTTTTTGTTTTTTGTGGTTTTTTTTTGCGGTACACGGGCCTCTCACTGTTGTGGCCTCTGCCGTTGTGGAGCACAGGCTCCGGACACGCAGGCTCAGCGGCCATGGCTCACGGGCCCAGCCACTCTGCGGCATGTGGGATCTTCCCGGACCAGGGCACGAACCCGTGTCCCCTGCATCGGCAGGCGGACTCTCAACCACTGCATCACCAGGGAAGCCCTAGCATAATGTTTTTAAAGTGCATCCATTTGCAGCATGTGTCAGAATTTCCTTCCTTTTAAAGACTGAATAATATTCCATTGTATGTACATACCACATTTTGTTTATCCATTCATCTGCTGATGGGCATTTGGGTTGTTTCTACATTTTGCTATCGTGGATATGCTGCTATGATCATTGGTGAGCAAGTATCTGTTTGAGTCCCTACTTTTTAGGTAACTGAAATTGTTGGACCATATGGTAATGCTATGGTTAACTTTTTTTTAGGAATCATCATACTGTCTTTGTTTCCTTTTTGTAGTGAGGAGGGGTAGTATTAAATATGCACACAGACATACAACTTAAGGGTGGTCATTTCATCTCAGCATGAATGCATTCATTCACCCTCTCCATTCATTTGTTGAGCACTTGCCATGTGCCTTGCACATAGTAGGGAATTAGCAGGTGAGTTGGACACAGCCTCTATACCTGAGGATTAGCATCTGTGGGGTTAGACATATAACCGAGCACTGGTGAAAGGTTTAATGCAACCAAACCCAGAAAACTCAATGAGATTTGAGCCTATTATCTCGGCTCAGAGAAGGTGCCAGATTTCACAACACCGAGTCATAAACATAGAGACTCAAAGTATTTCTGGGTGTGAGATGGCTCCCTCTTGCTCCCAAGAGAGAAGAGAAGGAGGGCAGCCATTGGGATCCTACGGCGGCTCTCACTCATCTCATCGTCCGGGCCCTTCACCCAGTGCCAGTCCCAGGACTCTCATCTTCCCATTTTCAGTAAACTAATAAATCAGGAGGTGTTTAATTCTCACTCTTTGATTTTTCTCTTAATGAGAACTGAAAACTAATGAAAGCTCAAGCCATGAGTGGGAAAAAAAATTAAAGGACCAGGTCAGGCCAATAATTTTCCTCATTATCCAGAGTACAACTGGGAATGTGAGGTGTAGAGCACCCACAGAGCTTGAGGAAAATGGAAATGAAAACCTGTCATGGCATGCCACATGGGCAGCCCCTCTCTGGACCCACATCCCTACATCCCTCTGATGCTCAGGGCAAAGACGGCAGGCCAATGGGAATGGCTTGCGGTGGATTTGAAAGTAGCAATCACAAACATCCACCCAAGGAGAGAGGAAGTGCCCACTCTTCCTTGCCCAAATGTTTATTTTTTCTGGTGGGTGTTTATAACAGGAGCACAGAATTTTCTTTGCTCCAGAGTTGTGGCACCTTCCACGATTTCCATTTCCTTTTGGAAATCTCAGTTTTATGAGATTATGTAATGAGTTTATGTAATTCCCATGTCACTTTCTCTTCTTAGTCCCCCTTTCCTGTTGTTCTGCTATCCGTTTGCCAGCCCCATCATCATTTGCTGTCTCTCTCCCTCCCAAGCTCTCTTTTCTCTCTCCTCCTGTATATAGACTTCCTCTCGGCTACTGATTTTGTTGTGGCTGCTGCTACTATTACAGAAAATACTTAATAAAGTAGTGGGAACAGGAAGATGTAAGCAGGAGAGAAAGATAGCTTCTAGCCTGTGGGATGAGGCAAACCAAGGTGAGCATTTGAAGAACTGGTGCTACCCTTAAGAGGTCCATACCTGGTCTCTACAATAATAGTTCAGAGAAATGGAAAAGTTTTGACTCTGAAATATGGACATTTAATTTACTTGTCAAGGTGGTACAATGGAGACTCTACCTGTCCCCAATTAAGAAAAGAATAGGGTCCTTATTGGCCACAGAAGTCTGAATTTTGGCTCATTCAGTCCCTTTTAAATAAGGCATAGTGCATTGCAAGTAAAGAAGGGTTTCCCATAATCTCAGCACTGGTTGTCTTTCATGAGTAAATTTCAGCTTACATTCCCACTGCTGGATCAGCGTTGACCACAGCAGCAAGTGCTTCATATTCTGGACATTCGAATCAACTGGTAAGACGCTCTTAACGGTCTTCTAAATAAGCCTGGAATCGTTTGGTTTTGTGCCTGCCTCAGAGTAAGAGCTCAGTCTCAAATTCTTCATGGGGTATATTTAAGTATAAGTATAATAGGTCTTCTTAACTTCATTCATTCATTCAGCAACATTTATGGAGTACTTACTATGTGCCAGGCATTGTAATAGATGCTGGGGACACATCAGTCAATAGAAAAGATATGGTCCCTGTTTTTGTGAGGCTTAGAGTTATTCGTAAGTAATGAACATCAAGTGTTAGGGATTCTGAGAAGCCCTGAAGAAATGGTATTAAGCTGAGCACTGAAAGAAAAGTAGATGCTTCTTCTCTTGAAGTCCTAAGAGAAGAACTTGGCAGCTAATTCCCAATAAAATATCGGATGCTTTCTAGACACGACTCAGAAACAAATCTCTAGTTTAATGCCATCTTTGTTATAACTCTCTGAATAGGACAGGGGCAGATCCAGGTTTTGGGTTCTGAAGATTATATAATTTGGAGGACCCTCTTTAAGGAAAAGAACACAAAACACAAAAATGAGACCTGACACGAAGAGAAGCCAGAGTGCAAAGAGACACAAGTCTTAATCAATTGTGGTTAAATATCTCAAGTTGGTAAATTTTACAAATCCATATGGTTACCAGGCAAGTGAGGGGCCCTCAGGCTTCAGCATCACTAGCCTTATAACTCTGCCTCTTGGCACTCCGTAGACGTCAAGTGCAAAGCCTTGGAGCATCAGTGCTAGGTGGGATCTTTGAGAGTATGTGATCAGGTAGCCCACTTTACAGATGAGGCCCAGAGAGGGAAAGAGGCTTGCTCAAGGTCTAACAGCTAGCAATCAGCATCTCAGCTAGTAACCCATTTCAGGTACCAATTACTAGACATTAGTAATGACTGAAACAGATTATTTCAGTTCTTAAATGAGAATATGTGAATTACAAGATCTAGTTCTTATATGAGAACCTGTAAAAAGGACTTCGAGGTGCATTTTGCAACCACTGCTATAAAATTTTTTGTCAGATAGTTCCAACATCTGACATCTGTTAGTTTTCTTTTCCCATGTGAGTTGAGATTTTCTGGTTCCTTATATGCTGAGTAATTTTGGATTCTATCCTGGGAATCTTGGATATTATAAGACTCTGAGCCTTATACTTTTGTCTTATTAGGCAAACCCACCCAGTTAGGTTCAGGTGGCAAGTTCTAACTAGCCTTCTGAGGAGGTTATGATTTCAATGTCAGTTCCACTCTCAAAGCCTCTGTAGTGTTATTCTGATTTGTCTCATGTCTGTGCCACTGAGTGGCCATTCTGGGACCTGGGCAGTGGTCTATGTCCAAGTTGAGGTCTCAGAGTCTTCGGTATGCAATTAAGGATCAGATCTGTGCATGTGCAGCTCAATAGGAAGTCCAGGAGTTCACACACAACTTTCTGGGGTTGCTTTCCCAAGCTCCTCCCTCTCTAGGAGTTCCTCGGTCCTTTCTAGTTCCTTGCGCTCCCCTCTTTGGTCCTTAAGCCCTAACTTTCTTTCCCCCACTCTCCTGTGCACATCTCACAAATTAACTAGAGATGAGAGGACAGAGTGAGAAAATAAGCAATAGGGGATCTGCTCCACCCTCCTGGGAGCACAGCTCTTCTAACTGGAGAGACTGTCCCCCAACCCAGAATCTAGACACCTCCTCACTGCTGCCCTGTCACTGCAAAGAGACCCCTTTCCCACTTCTAGAGTGAGAACTAGAGGGTTTCTTCTGATGCCATCTCTCCATGCCACTGTCCACTTCTGGGTTTGGGGCAGCAATTGAGTCTAGGTTGGGAGATATCATAGGACAACAAAATGCCAACGGCTGGTTTGGCTGTACTCCTCATTCTGGTTTGCTTCTTCAGTCAGCTACTATTTTCTTTCCAGCGTCCTCCAATACCTTTTCCATATCTTTTCCAGGTTTTATAGCTGCATTCAGTGGGACAGACAGGGTGGAGTCTGCTTACTCCATTATACCCGGAACCAGGAACCAAATGCATTATAGAGAGTATAAATAGTTCAGGAAAAATGTGGTGTCATACATTGACCTAAAATCAATCTAATAATGCCATTTAACTCTAATTAGATTTTAAATAACGCAGATTTTGCTTATAAATTTAGGAAGCATTTTGAAGAGTGCGATTTGTATAATCCAGTTAAAAAATCAGCCATGAGAAATTTAAATTCCTTATTTTCTCTAAAAATCTTTGCTTGCACTAAGCAGAAATATTCAGACCAATACACTGACCTTCAGCTCAAAATAGTAGGTACTTAATAACTGTTTGTGGTGACAATTTCTGATGGTGTTTCTACTACCAAAAATGCTTTCAAATTCACAAGCGTGGTTCTGAATTTCTGTGACAAACTAGATAAATGATTCCCCCAAACATATATTTTTAAGAGAATATAACAGCCTTCCCAAAGTGGCTCTAATCTACCTCCTGGTCTCAAAACTTGACATAATTTCACAAGTAGCCTTCAGCCGTGCTGAACTTCTCTCTCGTTCTTCCCTAAAGATATTTTGCCCTTGGAGCATCAATGCACTGAGTCACCATCTCCCCGTGGTTTTTGGATTGCTATTTTTTTCTGCAAGGCTCTCTGCTCAAATGTGTCTTCTCTGAAGTTTTCCACTCCTTCTCCAGGCAGAGCTGTGTCTCTCATCTCCAGAGACCTCAACCTACCTCTATTTATTTTACAAGAAACATAATTTTTTCCTTCTTTGTCTCTCTTTTCTGTTTACTTATGATCTCCTTAAAGGCAGGGACTTTGTCTTGTTCACCTTTCTGTTTCTAGGAGCTATTGCAATATTGGAGAGGAAAGAGAGGGAGTGGTGGGGCAAAATCAAATGGAAAATGAGAGGAAGGGAAGTAAAAGAGAAGACCAGAGGTAAAAGGCACCTCCCAAGATGCTTTGAAACTGACAAAACCCCCCGGCAAGTTCCTTTAAACTATCCACACAAGTAGCAGTGAGCTTTCCCTATGATGTCCTTTATCTCAAGTCCTAAACAAAAGGGATCGATTGAAAGGAGACCCCTTAGGATTTCAGGAGCCCTTGCCATTGACAATTGCATACAAAAGTGTAAGATATTTGCTTCTGAATTTGCCCTCTGCAGGTGTGCTGATTCAAGAGGTACAGGATGAAAATCTTGATCTAACAGAAGAATAGAAAGCATACACTCTTCATATTATAATCATTGTCAGATGCCTTGCTCCTACTTGGATGAGTTGCATGCAACAAGCAGAAGCCAGGAAGGGCTGCATAAATAAGTCCTAAGAAAGAGTCCCATTGGAATCAGAATGTCTCCATGCTTTAATGATTCTTTGGAATTCCAGAAAGTATTAAAAATTGGAATGATGTCCTCTAATAAAAGGAGGGAAATGTGTCCCTCTGTATAAAATGTGTCACACTGAAATGTTTCTCTTTCAAAAGTTTCTATTATAATTAAACATTGTATCTTGGAGATACTTTTGGTCTTTGAGAGAGATAACAAGTTTTGATGGCTGTAGCCCTGTAAGAATTTGCCTTTTAGATCAAGCATCTCAAAAATCGGTATTAAAGTCTTTCTTTGTTGTAACCACACTGGATCATGGCTCCCAAACAGAAATGTCCTAGTTGTTTTGTTATAAGTAATTTCTGTTATCTCCTGTCAACATCTTGGGTTGAGACCAAATATTCTACCCAGTGGTTGGGTTCATTAAATAATTACTGAGGGCCTATTTCTGTTTGGCAAAGGTGACTTCTTTGCTTCTTCTAATACTCTGTGCCTTTAGAAAATATTGTCTTAACATTTTCATTTTGAAATGATTTCCAAAAAGTTGAAATAATTTCCAAAACTCAAAATAATTTACAAAAAGTTGCAAAAATAGAACAAAGGATTTGCACATACCCTTTCATCCAGATTCCTTAAATGTGAACATCTTTCATAATCATAGTGCAATGATCAAAATCAGGAAATTCACATTGGTACAATATGTTGTCTACACTAAAGACCTCATTCATATTTCACTATTGCCCCATTAATGGCCAGGGTCAGGATCCAATTCAGGATCACATGTGTTTAGTTTCATGTCTGTTTAGCCTCGTTTAATCTGGGCTGATTCCTTAGTCCTTCTTTGTCTCTCATGACCTTGACACTTTTGAAGGGTACTGGCCAATTATTATTATTATTTTTTTTGTGGTACGCGGGCCTCTCACTGTTGTGGCCTCTCCCATTGCAGAGCACAGGCTCCGGATGTGCAGGCTCAGCGGCCATGGCTCACGGGCCTAGCCGCTCCGCGGCATGTGGGATCCTCCCGGAACGGGGCACGAACCCGTGTCCCCTGCATCGGCAGGCGGACTCTCAACCACTGTGCCACCAGGGAAGCCCGTGGCCAATTATTTTATAGAATGTCTTCAATTTGGGTTTGTCTTATGTTTCTTCATGATTTAATTCAGGTTATGACTGAATAGAGGCAAGAATACAGTAGCAGTTGCTCAGTTAGTTTAAGGTACAAAACATTTTTTCTTCCAATACAGAGATCTTACGGGGTGGGAGGGTGTATAAAAATAATAAGCCCTTGTATGTATAATTGAATTCAGCTAAGTCTGGATTAATACTCATTTGCAGTTTTTCTCTTCATCCTTCTTTTACTTTTTCCTTGCCTCTATCCCTTTCTGAGAGGACCACTTTTGATAAAGAAGGCTGACACAGAATGCTGGATCAAGGTATCTAATTCTGACATTCACCTGCCTCCAGGGCAGGTACTGGCTGTCCTAGACAGCAAGATAGTGGTTTTAGCAGCTAGAATCCAAAAGGGGGACAGTATGGCATGGTGGGGAGCAGGGACAGACATGCTCTTGTGTATCTGGTAGGAGACGGAGATGAGTTTAAACTCTACCAAGCTAATGGACCTTGGGCAAGTTACTTAACTTTGCTGTGGGGTTTAAATGGGGATAGAGTATGTAAAGTACTTAGCATAATGTCTGGCTTAGAGAATGTACTTTCTATGGACCGAATATTTGTTTCTCTCCAAAATTCATACATTGAAATCTAATCCCCATTGTGATGGTATTTGGAGGCGGGGCTTTTGAGAGGTGATTAGATCGTGAAGATGTGCCCTTATAAGAAAAAAATGCCGTTCTAAGAAGAAGCCAGAGAGCTGGCTCACTCTCCTTCTGCCATGCTGCCAGGGGATGCAACGAGAAGTCAGCAGTTTGCAACCTGGAAGAAGGCTCTCATTAGAACCTGCCCATGCAGGTACCCTGAGCCTCCAGACCTGTGGGAAATAAATTTCCATTTATAAGTTACCCACTGTGGTACTTGGTTAAAGCAATCTGAACTAATTAAGCAGTACTTAGCATTAGCTAAAGTCTATAAAAGTAATAATAACAATAGCCACTTCAAACAACTCTCCAGCTGAATCTGCCCATCCTGCTAACAGATGCCTTAGAGGGCTGTGCCCTGACCAACGGTCCTTGGCAGTATTTCTGAGAGAAACACGATTAGCTGCCTGGATACTGGAAGGACATCAACCTGTTCCTTCTGGCTTGGAGCAAGGCCTGAAGAGTGGTGTCTCTGTGCCCAGGACAAGCTCCTTCGACAGTTCTTGCGCTTGTTGAGGAATCAAAATCCTCTCAGTCAGGCTTAAGAGCAGGATGGATTTCTCCCCCTGTGTCTACTCTTGTTAGAACACCTCCCAGAGGCAGCTTCTGTCCCTCTGCTGGACGCCCAGGGCCTGGTCAACTCTCAAGAGCTATTCCTCACTTTCGCACCCTCTGACCTGTTGTGCATCAAAGTCCTAGTTCACTTTCCCTTGAATAGCTGCTGACCACTAGACTTGGGATGGGGTTGAACTCTCAAATGGCCACAGGGGCCAGGTAGCTAAGTCCACGTGTGAATGGAACAGAGTGGGAACCTCGGCCAAACACACAGCCCATGATCCACCTGAAGGGGAGGCCACTACTCAGTGCCAACCCAATGTTGCCAGGCAGGAGCATGGCTGTTTACCAGAACTGCTGATTTTCTAAGATAAACAGGAAATTGGATTTTTATGTAAAATCTCTTGATTATTAAACATAAGCAATAAACCACATTAAAAAAACAAAAAACTTAAACATGGAGTGAGTCTGAGGATTGCTAGTCTAAGACACTCTGATTTAGGATTTCAGAATCATAGAGCTTGGATGGACGTTGATCATTCTGTTTAAGCCCTTCATTTCAGGGAAACTGAGGCTCAGAATGGGGAAGGGACTCACTGAGGTTATAGAACCAGCCATTGAGGGGTCAGGTCTTGAACATGGTCTAGGCATGCATTAACGTTTAGTCTTTTTATCCTCTGTGTCTATTACAGCGACTGGTGCTCAAAAATAACTGTAGGATTAATGAAGGCATGAAGGATCATTCTCATGAATCTGGGGCTCGCCTCTCCTGATTTTTCACTGCAGAGCAACAAGAGAGAGTTGCATTATTGTGTGGGATATGAATAAGGTTGTTTTCTTTGCTCATGTGATTCACATGTGAATCTCATATGATTCATCCCAGAGCAGCGATGTGTAGGAGAAACAGTCCAAGAGTCATGAGAAGGAGCCCTGAGTGGACTCATAGTTGTTATGGACACGATGTGATGTCCCGCATCATGTAGAAACCCCCTCTCCTCTGCCATCCCCTCCCCTCACTCTGATTCTGCTCCAAGGCCTCCTCCTCCATTTGCCTTAGAAACACTTCCCTCACCCCTTCGCTGCCCAACTTTCCCTTCTCTTCACCCCACCCACTTAGACTTCCTGAGACTTTATCCTGTAGATGGTCTGAGTATGAAGTCCACAGGCTGCCCTGAATTTTGCCCCTTTTTTTCTAGTTTCTCCTGGTCTGTCAGATTCTCTCCCATTCTTCAGATGGTTTAACCAAAGGCTAAACAAGGGAACCAGCAAGATGAAGTTGCTTTTTTGGGGGTGTGGGGGATGGAGGGTGGGTAGAGAAGAAGTTCAAGACTGAATTTGGTTTGTGGCAAAGGGATTGGGGTGAGGCTGGGTAGGTGAGGCTGCAAACACATGCACTTTCGCAAGTGTTAAAATTCTCCCTTTTTCATATCTATATACTTGCAGTTAGTCCCTTACTCCCCACTCTCCCCTAAGTGGGTGAGCACATGAGTGCACAGAGAGGGGCGACCTCTCACTGTATGGATGGGCCCCTCCAAGAAGGCACGCTCTTTGGCACTTTTGACTTTCTGAAAACAAAACCACCCCAAACAGGTGTTGACACCAAGGTTTTGCTAAACTTGCAAAAATAAAATGAGGAAGGCTGCAAGTGAAAAAGACATTCTGTTTCAAGCCAGTAAAGTCCTGCTTGCAAACTTTAAAGAGATCCTTGGTGCAGCTTCTAAGACCATCAGAGTGCCCTTCTCTATAGGCTGTGCGGCCATGGAGACTCAGGGCTGGGGTTTGCTTGTTTCATAAGCAGATGAGTCTTGTTTATTTTAGAAGTAGATGCCTTACGAATTTTTCTTTACTTTAAAATACATATTGATATTGAATATCATGTTAACATTTGCTTTTCTTCTACCCTTTATTTTAGATGAAGCATAATCTTGTCACTCATGGTTTTTGCCCACCGTGGAGGTATTCAGGTTGGCAAAAGATTACGGTGTGTGCTTTTCTTCTCTTCAAAGGTTAAATGTAACTCCTGAGAGTTATTTAGTTTTAAAAAAAAGCGTGTCAGTTTGACAAGTCCCTACTATGGGCAGCAGAAGCTCAGCTCAGGGCTGGGAGTACAAATTTGGTTCCCATGCAGCTTGTCCTCACCGTCAGACTGGGAAGCCAGACTTAAAGCAAATGACTCAGCTACAGGCGAAGAAATGCAACAACAGAGGCAGGGACAAAGGGTTTATGTGAGGGCTGAATAAAAGCTAATACTGGGCTTCCCTGGTGGCACAGTGGTTGAGAGTCCGCCTGCCGATGCAGGGGACACGGGTTCGTGCCCCGGTCCGGGAAGATCCCACATGCTGCGGAGTGGCTGGGCCCGTGAGCCATGGCCACTGAGCCTGGGTGTCCAGAGCCTGTGCTCCACAACGGGAGAGGCCACAACAGTGAGAGGCCCGCGTACCACACACACACACACAAAAAAAACAACAAGAAAAAGCTAATACTTACTGAGTCCTCTCTGAGCATGAGGCCTAAGGCCCGAGACCTTTGATGAGGTCCCAAAGATTGGAACGTGCAGCACGGGTATAGGAGGTGCTTTGGGGTCCACGTTTGCTGTGTTGGCCTCCCCAGCTGAATATTGACTGGCGTCCATGCCTAAGCACTAGTCTCTGAGGGGTGATCGTTGCTAGGGAGAAGATGACACCCCTCATCTGCTTCTGCCCCTTCCAACATGTTCTAGAGCTTCCAGCTCAAGCAGCCAAGGCTTGTTCTCCAGCCCCTTCCACCCACAGCTTCCACCTCTTGCCTCACCCATCAGCAGGGGTCTTTCACTGCCCCACCCTCAGTCCTCACACCGTCGCCTTAACCCTGCCCTTGCCCATTGTCTCCTCCAGCCTCTCTAGGGGAGCCCCGAGCCTGCTCCCCAGGCTGCACCCGCCTCCCATTCCCCAGGGCTCCCTCTGCAGTCCCCTCATTTCTCCTCTAGCCTTTGCCCCAGGTCCCCTCTGTCCATCTTAGATCTGCCAGCTACCAGTTTCCATCACTGCCCACTCCCATCCCTAGCCCAGCTTCTTCCTCCCAGAGGAAGCCCCTCTCTTTCTGCCAGATTCTCCCGTTGGGGCTGGCAGCCCCTCCCCATCCCCATTACCTTCCTGCTAGCTACTGCTCCCAGGAGCCAGGAAGCTCAATGTTAGATGTCCCTCTTTCTGCCCTTGAACTCTGGGAGCCACAGGCCTTCCCAACATGGACATGTGTTTTTTAAATTTATTTTTGATTTTTCAAATCTACTTGCTTCTTTAAACAAAAATTTATATTGAAAAAGTGACTGATTTTTTTTAAAATGCTGAGTAAATAACAGGACAGGTGGTGGGTGAAGTTAGCAACAAAGATGGACGATCAGGAAGCGCTGTATTTCCCCATTCAACCTTACCACGGCCCAGTGAAGTTCACGTATGGACTGCTATCACCCCCACTTTGCAAAGGGAGCCCCATCTGGGTTCTGTGATGAATTCCTTCATGTCATATGACATAGTTTAAGGAATTGGCTTTATTGGGGAAAGGACAAACTTACAAGGCTGGGCTTGTCCCCTGAACCCCATCATCCCACTGAGTTTGGGTGCAGCCTTTCCCCCAGGAGGGTGGGGTGAAGAATCCCATTGGAGCTGGCTTGTTGCAATGGCAACAAAGAATGAGATCCTGGCGTCGCCTTGGGCAATTGTGCTCATCCAACCATGATCCCCATTTTATAGATGTAGAAACGGACCAGAGAAATTTAACAATTTGTCCAAGTCACAGACCAATTCCAGGGCCTAAATTCAAAACCAGTCTGCTATTTTATACACAAAGAAAAAAGACTTTATGAAGTAACAAGGAGGGGAAGACCTCTGCTCTCTGGGCTTCACCTTGTATCTCTGAGAAGTGAGGTGATATTCTGTGAGGACCCAGCCAACCCCCTGGTGTTTTGACCCTTTCCCCCTTCACCGCACTCCCTTCTGCTCCCCACCAGAGCCGTGTTGGCACGTTGGGAGCTGTGAGGGCTGCTGCAACCCATCTCCTTTGCTGATTGTAAAGAAGGCTTAGCAAGAAACTTCCTACGCTTAACCCTCTATGCCAGAGAATTAGTACCCAAATTAAAATGATTTCAACAGTTTACATTTTAAAATACCTTATAATCACTGGCAATGGTTCATGGTAGAGCTATCTATAGAAATTTTTGAGATCTTGTACATAAGCCTCAAGAGGAAAATAGGAGCTGTTTCTTTAATTCTTATTACACAATTTTTAAGAAACGCTTTCATATTCCATTCAACTCTTTCTTCCCTTTTTCCTTTCTCTCTCACTGGTTCTGAAAAATAAGTGTAGACATAAAAATGCAGGCTATAGAAAGCTGACTTTTTCTATATCTAATAAAAACCTTGGGGAGTAATTGAAATAATTTGGCACTGGCAGTCAGGTTACATGCTGCATAATATCAAAGGAAAAATCCGTAGTGAGGAAAGCAGCAGAAAACAGGAAGATGTGCTGGAGAATAAAGCCAGGACATTAAATAATGAGTAACTATGAGAAACTTAAAAAATTATTTTTATAATTACATCCTTAGAAAAATAGTCAAGAAGCATCTTCAAAGAAGTTATACTAGACAAAGTGTACACTCTCTGTATTTCTAAGGATTTTGAATTTAAAGAAAAGAACAGAAATACTCCTCACCCCCAACTCCACCCCGGCATCTATTCATTAGATAAAAGTCTGACAGAAGCCATGGATTTCAATCAAATTTTGACACACATGTTTTTTCGTGATTAGGCTATCCTCCCATCTCCTTTCTCCTTTTTTATCTCCACGATCTGAATTTTAAAGAAATGCTGTCAAGACAGTGTACCACAAAAGGAGAGATGTCTACTATAAATTGTACTGAGTACTTTTCAGAGAATTTTACTTTGGTCTTTTAGATTTTACAGAAGATGGCTGCATTCATTGTGGGAGAAAAGTGACGTTGAGATGGCACGTCTGGGTCTTGTGAGAGAGAAATGCTGGTGTCACAGGCACATGGGGAGAGTGCATCTTCCAGCCTGCATTTCTGGCCAAATCCTATTCCTTATTCTGCACCCTAACATGGACTCTTGGCTGTGGACCTTGGGCAAGGTCTTTACTGTTCCTTCATTCAGTTTCCATCTAGATCTTTTTTTTTTGGTTGTTATTTCTATATAAACCCAAAATCTGTGGGAAACAGAAATATTTTAAAAAAATGAAAGCTATCACCCATAATTTATCAAACATAATGATTTTGGTGTATTTTCTACCAATTTTCTTATGTACTGCTAGTTTTTTCTTTTTTTTTCAAAATACAGTAGATATTAAATTATACTATCCAATTTTATATGCTAATTTTTCTTTTGGCAGTGTTTTGTCTTTCTAAATAAAAATATATGGACTTTTAGTCCTCATTTTCTAGAGCTGCATAATATTCCACATGGTGTTTTTGTGTTCTTTGTTTTTACAGTCTACACCAACAGAGCTTTTGACAGCACTGGGACTGTTTGAATATCTCATTAAAGGAGAAGAGAGAGAGCAACAAGGGGTCAGTATTCACTTTGTGTCTATGATGATTCTTAGCCAGGTTGTATGACAACTTTCCAATAAACTGTTGGTCATGTTCATACGCAGAGAGACAAGGTTGATTTCTTTCTGTGGGTCAATCTCGGATCATAGACCGGTGACTGTATTATCGTTGTTGGTGTCTGACTGGAGTGAGATAAGCTGGGTACAAATTCCAGCTCTGCAACTTTCTATTCTGTGATCTGGACAGGGCTCTTGGTTCTCTCTATGCCTCTGTTTTCTCAGCTGTAACAGTGTAGATATCATTACAAGTTTCCAATTCTGAGAAACGTATTTTAATACATTTAATACTGGGTTGAGCGCTGTAATCAATGTGTACATTGCCATTTTTCTTTCCTTTTTCCACCGTTAACACTCTCCAGAGCTAATACAATCAATGATATCTTAGAATTGAATATAATATGTAATATAATAAATACTTGCTTTATAGTTTGTTGAAAGGATTAGGTGAAATATTATACATAAATTGTTCTTAGCGTTTGGTAAGAGATCAGCAATCAGCTATTATTTTATTAGTAAGAAAAAAACTATGTTGTCCTTAGAATAGAGCATTTGTTCTGTGTAGAATATATATGATAAACAATACATTATTTGTAGGTCATATATTTAGATAAAACTTGTACTGCTTGGAAAATTCCTTAATACTCTGTTGATTAGAGATGGCATAGATGGCAAATAGGTTTAACTTTATGTGCCAAGTCTAATCTGTTGATGATGATTGTCAGGTGTGCTGTGCTGTGAGAATCACTGAAGCAGAATAGCAGACAAGAGTGCTAAGGTGGGTTAGTTAATATCTTCCCCAGACTTTGGAAGATGGAGTGGCAACACACAGACTAAGTGTTTGCCATCTCTGCATTATGTGTCAGCTCATTAGGTACTAGCCAGGCCATGGTTTATCAATCAGGGGTTTCATCAAAATCTTGTGGACTGAATCTGGGTCCAAGGTGGGAGGTGAGAACCACACAGGTAAGAAACAAGCCCAGAAGACACAGATGTCTGGGAAACATGGGAAGCTGATGGAGACAATACCCTGAAAACACGTTCCCTTTTAAAATGGCTTTGGGGGATTTCAGCCACAAACTTTTAGCTATTTTTCGTGAAACTCCAACCCCAGTAGAAATGTGGGAGACTTTGCAACATAAGGGAGGGCAGAGTCTTTGCAATGACCTTGATTTCGCTCAGCCCTTGTTCTGCAAATGCTCACTTAGGTCTTGCTTCCTGAGCCTTGATGCCCTGCACCTTGGCCTTTCTAGAGCTTTGCTCTTGGATGACTGAGGTGCCCCTGTGGTCTCTACCTTAATGGCATCTTGTCTTGTTCTCTTTTGCTATGGGTAAAAGGCTTTAAAAGGGCCCCTCTCTCAGAAAAGGAAATGGTATTGAAAAGGGGGACTGTTCATTTTATTCTATGTTCATTATTATCTAATCCTCTGCTTTTGTGGTACTTATGAAATAAAACCAATCATTAAAGGCACATTGGTGAAAGTTTAAATGGAACACTACATACCATTTCTTGAAATGTTCTGGTAGTCCCTGTGATTGCAGTGGTTTCTTTTCCATAAACGAAGGTAAATAGAGTTTTCTTTAACTCTGAAAGAAATATATATGTGTATATTTAATGACAGGACATTCACATGATGGAGTTAAAAGAAACATGGTTTTATTATGAGTTTTTAAATGTGAAAATGAACTCAGAAAATCAAATCTCTGCAGGCACATTTTCTCTAAACTGTCAATACATTATTAGGAGTTGTTATAAGAAACAGTTCTACAAAATGGGTTGCACTGATGTGATAAGATCAAACTTTTTCTTCTTTTTATGAAGACTTCCAGTCATCCCTTTCTAACCTTTTAACCAAGAGCTGCTGTAAGGCTCTTGAGCAACTGGTCATTTTTACCAACTTGGTTATTTTGAATCTGATCATGTTCCCTTTCTTCTTTTGGTTGCTGTGAAGCTGTGGCAGACACTCCTGTTGTCTTTCAGATCCATTTCTCCCCCTTCATCCATTTTAATAGAAGTTTCAATAGGACATGTGTCTGCCCCGAATGATGACTGCTTTACTCAGCTTCCCTTGCAGTTAGGAGTGGCCACTTCACTAAATTCTGGACAATAAGATGGAAGGAGAAGTATCCAGTGACAATTTCTGGGAATGTTTCTCAGGAAACAATTGGCAGGTGACCCTTGCTTAGTCCTTTTTCTCCATTCTGCTGCCCACAATAGGAATGCTGTCATCTTGGACTATGGGGATAAGTTCTACACTGAGAAAACAGAGGCGTGAGCTGGAAGGGCCCTGGATCCCTGAGGACCAGTGGAGTTGACCTCCCATATCAGACCTGGACTGCATATGCGAGAGAAATAAACTCATCTGTCATCTTATTTAAACCACCCATACGCTGAGTTTGTCCGTTACTTATAGCTGAATCTAATACTAATGGACACAGATTTTAGAGACAAATTTTCAACCAGCATCAGGCTGTAACTGCACATATTTTAAGTCACTTTATTGGCTCCTCTTTGTCCCATCTTTGATCTTCTATCTTCTTTTACCAAATTTTAATTTAATTTAAATGGAATTTAATGTCATGTTCTCTATACTTTTATAGGCTTCCTAAAATCCATTTTGAAACAAGACCAGGTATAAACTAATGAATAATAATTAAACTCAGATATATTTGATTATTCCTCAAGTGTATTTTACCTTCTCTTCATTATAATAAACTTCATATCTCACAACCTTACATAAATCATCACTTATTTTTAAGGTTATGTAAGTCTCACTCATTGTATTGTGGTGCTTTGCCTACTGTCTCAGTGTTTCAGGTTTGGGCACTTAGAACGCACTGTAAGTATCGTTCTCTCTGAAGTCTGAGGAAACCAATAATAATAGAAAAAAAACTTGTGGTTATCAAAGGGGAAAGGGGGAGGGAGGGACAAATTAGGAGTTTGGGATTAACACGTACACACTACTATATATAAAATAGATAACCAACAAGGACCTACTGTATAGCACATTCTTTTCTAAGTTATTTCGTAATAACTTATAAGGGAAAAGAATGTAATGAAGAAGCTAATACAACACTGTAATCAACTATACTTCAATTACCACCCCCCCAAAAAAAAGAAACTACTAGTAACAGTTCTTAATAGAAGACCAAGATCTCTGAACAATATTTTAATTATGGAATTTTTGCTTTGTGGTAGAGTTTTGAGGTGAGTGATTTATTTTACTTTTGAAAATCAAAGCTACCCATGCGCATAGTTTTAAAAATCAAATTCATTTTACTTGAATAATGTTTAAGGGGCCTTACTATGTTCCAGGCACTATTCGAGGCACCTGGGTCCTACTGGTAAATGAAAAAGATGAAGATCCCTGCCCCTGTGTCATTGACATTCTGGCAGGGAAAAGGACCCACTAAACATCACGAATAGGCAAATTATGGAGCATGCTAGAAGACAGTAAATGCTATGGAAAAAAGGGAGGCAGGGGAGCTAGGATTAGAGTGGTCAGAACAAGGCTTATTGAAAAGGTGGATGTGAGCAAAGACTTGAAGTGGTGAGCCTTACAGAAAAAATAGTTGAACTATTTTCGTCTATAAGGCTTGTAGTGATAAACAGCAAGCTCACACTCCCCATTCCTCCCCATTTCTCCATTCCCAGAGGCAATTAATTTCAACCTTATTTGACTGAGTCTCTTCATATTTTCTTTCTTATCTCTAAATAACATACTTTCAAGGCTACTTCTTGATTTTCAGTCTTTGGCATTATCTATTCACTTCCCACTATCAAGAGGAGGATTTAGCTATTCACAACAGATCTATGATTGCTTTTTCTTCTCTTTACAACGCTTTCATTTCCCTGGAGTTAATAGCTGCCTTTGTTTCTTTGTTTAATTTTCTTAAGTGTTTATCATCAATTCACCCTTAAATCTTTTTTACAGTTGTTTGATCTCTTTCAATATGCTCTGATGTATCAGATAGTTGATTAATTTCATCTCCTAGTGGAAATCTCTCCTGGGTCCTCTTGCCCTGCTTAATCAGGACTTGTTGCCCTCTCACTCTGCTGCAGAGCAGATATCCTATTTCCTGGAAGACCACATTTTTCTTATATTTGATGGAGAGTACTTTTACGTAACGTTTGAAGGATGTGTGTGAAGTAACATTACTTTTTTTAGCATCTGAAAATGTTTTTATTTTTGACTTAGTGAGGTGTAGGGTGGTGAGGTATTGCTGGTGAGGTGTAAGGCGGGCCCAGAAACACAGCTTGCACCATAAATACAAACACAAATAAGGGTTAATAGGACTTGTTGGGGACGAACTTCAAGTAGAGAAGTAACAGTGTTCACCTGGTCCCTGAACTCTCATTATCTCATAGAAAAGTGTCTTAGACAGGACATAGCTAGACTGGACACATATGGGACACCCTATATATTTTTAGGGAAAGCAGGTTCTGGTGTTTATAAGTTGCTATATAATAATAATAATAATAATAAATTTCAGGGATAGGTAACTGTTTTGTTAAAAAGGAGGAGTTCCAAACAGGATGAATCAGCTTCCTGTTAAGTACCAATAGGAAAGAGGAAATGGGTCTCCAGAATTATCAGTTTGCCTCTTGTTGACTGGTGTGGTAGACTTAAGAATAGCCTCATTATCTTTGACACCCCTACCCTTAAATGTTGGCTGTCTTGTTACTTCTTTGACCAAAAAGATATGGTGGAAGCGACACTATGCCAGTTTTGGCCTGGCTTTTAAGAATCTTGGCAACTTTGGTCTCTTGGAGCCCTGGTCCACCACCTAAGAAGTCTGACTATCTTTCTGGAGACACCATGTTAAAAAGGCCCTATAGTGGAAGCAACAAAGATGTCCTTCAATAGGTGAATAGATAAACCGTGGTACACCCATACAAAGGACTATTATTCAGCAATAAAAGGAAGTGAGCTATTACGCCATGAAGAGACATAGAGGAAGCTTAAGTGCATATTGTTAAGTAAAAGAAGCCAATCTGAAAAGGCTACATTCTGTGTGATTCCAACAATGTGACATTCTAGAAACGGCAAAACATGGAGACAATAAAAAAATCAGTGGTTTCCAGGGGTTAAGAGGAGGGAGGCGGGTATTAGCAGGTGGAGTAACAGGGGCTTTTTAGGGCAGTGAAACTAATCTGTACAATACTGTAATGATGGATATATGTCATTATGCATTTGTCAAAACCCATAGAATGCACAACACAAAGAGTAAACCCTAATGTAAACTATAGACTTCAGTTAAGAATAACGTATCAATGTTGGCTCTTCATTTATAACAAATCTACCACACTAATGTGAGATGTCAATAATAGGGGAAATTGAGGAGATGAGGGAGTATTTGGGAACTCTCAGTACTTTCTGCTCATTTTTTCTGTAAACTTAAAACTGCTCAAAAATTAAAATTTATTTAAAAAAAAAACAAACCCTACCTGGAAAGGAAAAGAGATCCAGCTAAACCCAGGCTTCTGGTCACCCCTTGTCAGGCACCCACTTCATGTGAGTGAAGCCATCTTGGACCCTCCAGCCCAGCGCTAAGTGAATACTGTCATGTCCATGGTCAATATTACATGGAGAGGAAGAATTAGCCAGCCAAGCTCTGCCTGAATTCATGACCTCCCAAACTGTGAGGTATAAAAATGCCTTGTTTTAAGCCACTAAACTTTGGAGTACTTTTTACACAACAATCGATGTGCAGAACAGATGCTTATAGAATTCTGGGTTAATATCGTTTCCCCTCAGAAGTTTGAAGGAATCGATCCATTGGATCCTGACCTACCTATGTTGTTGTCTGAAGCCATTCTGTGCCTCAATCCTTTGAGAACCTGAGTAGCACCTGTTCCAAGTGTTCTGAAGTGTCATGATGACAGGCTTGGTGTGGTTCTATTTCCATTCAGTGTTAGACACACTTTCAACCTGGAAATTCATGTCACTCAGTTCTGAGAGGTGTTCTTGAATTATTCCACTGATGATTTCTTCCTTTCTTAGAACTCCTATTATTTGGATACTGGGTCACCTAGACTGGTCCCCTAATTTTCCTAGTTTTTCTATCTTAGTTTCCATCTCTTTGTCTTTTGCTCTATTTTCTGGATGATATCCTCAACATGATTTTTCAATACATCCATGAAATTCATCTTATGTCATTAGTATAATCTCCCAATGACCTTTTTTGGTCTCTGAATATTTCTTTAATTTTAGTATAATGTTTTAATTTCGTGACTGTAATATCTCCTCTTATTTTTTTGAAGATATCATTTTAATTATTTTTATAAGTAGGATATTAATTAAAGTTAAAAAAATTTCCCCTTGGAGCACTGTCTCTGTTATCTTGAAGTTGTTTTTCTGTTTGTTTTTGTGTTGTTTTTCACATTCGAGGTTGGTCTCAGATATCTGATGATCTTGGGTTGTTGGCTTATGTGTAAAAGTGGAAACTAGCTGAAAACTCAAAAGCTGATTGGAAAGTGGGCCTGCTGGGTGTGGCTTGCTGTCTATGGCCCTTACTAGAGGGTGGACTGGCTGGGCCTTTCTCAGGGAACCCCTGCTGTCCGAGTCTTTGGGGCTTTCCTCTTAGGATGTGCAGATTCCCCAGAGAAGGGTCTTCTAGTGTCCAGCTGGGTTGCCAGCCCTCTGGGTCCAGGGGTGGGTGGACTTCAGGTTCAGCATGCTTGTGTTTTAGCACAGTGCTCCTACTTCCCCTTGTCTGCTGTCTTCCAGTCCAGAAGCTCTTGATTTTAGCATCTGCAGAGAAGAAACCCTAGTCTTATATCAGAATAAGGGAGGGGAAGAGATCCGAGGATCTAACTACTTTTTCAACAATCTTTCAACCAAGACTTGTTTTTAGCCTCACTTTCATTTCTAGAGCTACCATACGGAGCCAGTTCCCAAGGCCTCTGGGGTTCTGTGGTGTAGACTGGGTTGCTTCTCAGCTGTCCCTCCTCCTAGTTTAGGATGCAACTTTCTTGAATCGACAAAGTCAGTTACCACTTGTCTTTCTGCTTTCTGGCTCCCAACATTTTGTGGCTGTTGGCTCTTCCTGTTCTCTTTGTCCTCGTGGACAAATTCATTTACTGTCATTTTAGTGGGGTTTTCTCAAGGAAGAGAAGTAAATGCTTTGTTCAATCTGCTATCTTACCCAGAAGGCTGAAATGAATACTTTGTACACTGCATCATCTACACCCTCTGCCATGACTATTTTATTACATTTTGAAAAAGCAGATGGGAAATGGACACTAGATCTGAGTTCAATACTAAAATAATTTCACAGTCAATAAAGAGGGGTTATTTTCCTTTGGGAAAGTAATGATTACCAATATTTAGCCAGAAAGGTATTTTTGATAATTCTAAAAATGGAATTTATGTACTGAAATATTGTTTTGTTCTTGACCTCCTCATGGAGAGTAAACAGTGTGGATGTTAATATTATAGATACAGTTAGTCACACATTACAGAAAGAACATAGAAATCTTTATCAATAGGCAAAGAGCTCCATTACTATTTCTGACCAGAAACAGCATCTAGAATTTTGGGATTAAGGTTTTGTAACACTAAGTACTAGAAACTATTTCACCTAAAAAGTTACTATTTTCTTTCATCCCCATTCTCAATACATAACCTCTCTTTTAAAT
Source organism: Lipotes vexillifer (assembly GCF_000442215.2). Classification (NCBI taxonomy): domain Eukaryota; kingdom Metazoa; phylum Chordata; class Mammalia; order Artiodactyla; family Lipotidae; genus Lipotes; species Lipotes vexillifer. The sequence continues at coordinate 1,828,465 of NW_006770496.1, read as the reverse complement.
CTTAGGAACTGAATTTCTCATGCAGTGCTCAGGAATTCTGAGAAGATAGAGGGATCAGTACAATATGTTGAGAAGCTTGTAATACAATATTTGAGATGCCTATAAATGGAGAAGATTGCTTAATAGAAAGCTATTTACATACAGGGTCAGTGAAACTTGAATTAATAGGCTAAACTGAGGATACCGTGCATAGTAAGGTTAACGGTGATCACCATTCTGGTTTCAAATTCCCCTCTTCTCGCTCCCCTCTCCCTACTTGGACTCCAGTTTCCTGTATGATCTTTATTTCTCTTTTTCCTCTGTTGTGCATCAAAACCCAGTCCAACGGGTTAGTAGAAGAGGTAATAGCTTCAGTCCTGTAATTTGAGGGGTGCAGAGAAGGAGTGTTTGAAAGTTCTCTTCCTCACACATTCCCCAGTGTCTAAGGTAGGATTGCCCTCAGCATTGAGAGTAGGCTTGGAGGTTCACCATTTTAAATTCCCAGTTTTATCAGCTCCATCTATTGTAGGGCCTGGGAAGTATAGCCCTTTCACTGAGGACACACTAGTCATATTTTGATTTCTAATACCAAAATTCAAAACAGATAAATCTCAGAATGTCTACTAGTTGCTTTCCCCAACATGGGCTCAGGTACCACAAAAAACACTTTCTCCGAGAGCCATCTAATGACCGCCCCCCCACCTCATTTCGCTATGGCTGAAAGAAAAACAAAACAAAAGAAAGAGTAAAATTAAGAACAAGCCTCAAGAATAGTGCAGACAGGGCTTCCCTGGTGGCGCAGTGGTTGAGAGTCTGCCTGCCGATGCAGGGGACATGGGTTCGTGCCCCGGTCCGGGAAGATCCCACATGCCGCGGAGCGGCTGGGCCCGTGAGCCATGGCTGCTGAGCCTGCGCGTCCGGAGCCTGTGCTCCGCAACGGGAGAGACCACAACAGTGAGAGGCCCGCGTACCGCAAAAAAAAACAAAAACAAACAAACAAAAAAAGGAATAATGCAGACAAATTAAAAGGGTTGTTTTAAAATTGAAAAAATTAGCACCTCCTATGTTGATTCCAAGCAGAATCCACTTGGAGGGAGGCAACAAAACAGTTTCCCAAAGGGCTTAGCATATCAGAGGTTTTTTGGGATAAACCAAGTGAAATATTATTCAAGCAACAGTGATGTATCAGGTCCTGTTTCTGAGTCTATTTCTGACTCTCTTTAGCAGCACAGCTAGTTTGGGTATAAATTCTGAGACCCTGTGAAGCTGAATGGGAATAAGTCACACAAAAAAGACTGGGGCTTGGAAGGTGAGTGAGAGATAAATGGTAACATTTGATGTGAAGGGTTAGGACAGGGGAGTGGATTGGGATAAAGTTGGATAATTTAGAGACTAGACAGGCTTTATTCAGGGACCTCTACTGCTAGGAAGTTTTAAGACAAGGGTGGATAATTTGCTTTCTGATGTGCATGGAGGTCAGGCCAGCATGGGGCCAGGGAGATGGATTAAAGAACTTTTAAAATTCCTTTTAGCTCTTTGATACTAGCCACATCCCAGAGCCCTGTGTAACCCCTAATTCACTGCAACACAGGAGAACCAAGATTTCAGCCTCAGAGAGAGATAAACATGCAGAATATGACTCGCTGTGTATTCAAAGAGCCTGGCAATGGGCTAATTATGCAGGGGGGCTTGCAGGGTGAGGATGACTGCAGAGGAGGTCCCAGGAGTTCAGACATGAAAAGATTAGCAAGACAGCATGATAGATTTTTGAATTTGGCGCAGCAAAATAGTAGAGGGAAATAGACTTCAGGGGCATCGTGTTCAATAATTCATAAGCTGCTATACTCACACAAGGCTTCTTACCTGTTAACTTTCCACTAAGATTCCTTCCTCTGCCCTTCTCTGAGCTTGTGGCATTATAACTCTCTCCATCCTGGCTTTTGCCAGCCTCAGATTTGATTCTAGGCCACTGTATCAGGGTAAACTTTAAACTGTGATAAAACTGAGGGATTTAAGCCTGTGGATGCTTATAAATCTGAAAAGATCATTTGTAGCATAGAAGATTGTTTTAGTAATCTCAACAGTATTTCTCAAAGGATGCTCTGTGCAACACTAGTTTCTTGAGACATATTTTTCTCATAAAACAGACACACATTCTACATGGTTCTGTGGTCAGATTAGTTTAAGAAATGTTTCATATTATACCTTGGAGCTATACACAAAACTTTTGGGGCTTACTGAAGGCTCTGATAAGCCTTACACTGAATAAACCTGTTTCCCTTTATTTAAACCAGCATTTCCAAAACTTATTTGGCCTAGGAATCTTTTTAAAAAGCGTGCATAATACCTTTTAACATCTTGTGGAGCTAGCGTTTCACAGAAACAGTTTTTGAAGAATACTGATGAACTATCTCTGTGATCTATATTTGAGCTTTATGAGATGGCCTAAAATCTCAAGTTCAGTTGGTTACAAGAATTCTACTAGAAAAATTTGGAGGTTGTACATTTACTTTGATCAATCTAGATTGCTGTAAAATTATATCATTCTGGACAAAAATTCACATCAATGCTTAATTTATCTATTATTGACCAAATAGCAGATCTCTCCTTTGTTTTACTCTTTCTACCTGACTACTGAATTGATAATTTTACTTTAAACTTATTTTCTCCAATTTGTTGACTGTGCATTTACTTTAATATTATGATGAATTTTGCTAATTTCTTGTAGAACATTTATTATCGAACCCACTTAGAAGTCCAAGGGCTTAAGTTACACTGATTTATTTTTATATGCGTCCCGTTATGCAGCTGGTGATCAAATTCATGCTGTTTATACTCCTCCTCCCGTGTTCCTGGTGTTTTCCCTGAAATGTTAATTCCTGAAAATCTGATTTGATTTAGGCAATCTGAGTAAATGCAAGGGAAGGATGTTTGTAGATCGTACCACACTCTGCAAATATAAAGTGATGTCATTATAAACTTAGTGATTCTTTTGTTGAGTACCTACTATGGTGCCACACTCTGTGCCAGGGGCTAGGGCTCCAGAGCGAAGTCAAGCTGAATTCTGGAACTCGAGATGCTCAGAGTCTGGTATGGGGTGGGTGGAGTGGGGAGACAGTGAGTAAACAGTTATGACAAGTGAGATGACATTGGTATTGAAGGCACAAAATAGGAGCACAGGAGAGAATCGTATAGTCAGATGGGGGTTAGTATGGAGAGGCCGTCAAAAGGAACTGACCCCTGACTGGTGGTTGTTGAAGCATGAACGGGGGTAACTAGATAAGACAAAGCTGAGGTTCAATACCTATGAAAAATGCTCAAACTCACTAGTAATCAAGAGGTTACATATTAGAAGAGCAATAAAATACTTTTTGTTAGATCGGAAAAAAATTAAGAAGATATTTGTCAATATCCGGTATTGACAAAGGTGTGGGGAAACAAGTATTCCTTTTTTTTTTTTTTTTGCGGTACGCCGGCCTCTCACTGTTGTGGCCTCTCCCGTTGCCGAGCACAGGCTCCGGACCCGCAGGCTCAGCGGCCATGGCCCACGGGCCCAGCCGCTCCGCGGCATGTGGGATCTTCCCGGACCGAGGCACGAACCCGTGTCCCCTGCACCAGCAGGTGGACTCCCAACCACTGCGCCACCAGGGAAGCCCAAAACAAGTATTCTTATACAATATTTGTGGGACTGTAAATTGGTGTAGCCATTTTGGAAGGATTATAAAAAATTAAAAATATATACATTCTGATCCAGTAATTTTTTTCTAAAGACATCCTCACATGTAGTCATAAAGAGAACCATAGAATGTTCATTACAGCATTATTGGAATTAATGAGGATTTGGAATTAAGTTGACTGTCCATCAGTAGGAGAATAAAACAACCATACTATGAAATACCATTCTGCACAAGAATGGAAAGTGTTTCAAGAAGTATTGTTAAAGCATTAATTTATAGTATGTTATGCATAGTATGATGTCATTTATGGGAAAACCCCAACAAAGCATTTATTTCTTTATGTACAAATACATAGAAAGGGTCTGTAAGAAACCACACTAAATTGATAACAGGACTTTCTTCTGAGAAAGGGAATGAAATTGGGAGAGGGCTTTGGCTTTTTACATTATATAGCTCAGTATTTTTTGTAAAATAAAAATGTATTCATGATTTGAATAAATTAAAAAATAAAATTAAAAACTAAGTAGGGTCAACCCCCCCCCCCAAAAAAAAAAAAAAAAAACTAAGTAGGGTCAAGGGAAACATCACCGCAGAGG
>NW_006770496.1:1810205-1823955 GCF_000442215.2 Lipotes vexillifer | reverse complement strand
ACCCCCCCCCCCCAAAAAAAAAAAATAAAACTAAGTAGGGTCAAAGGGTACATCACCGCAGTGGAGAGATTTGTCAGTATACAGCAGGAAGAGTCCTGGGCTAGCAGTCGGTGTCTCCAGGTGGTCCTTCCTGCCCCAGGCAGCCTCCCTGTGCCTGCATTCCATCCCTTCTTGCCTTGTCTAAGACCTGTTCCTTCCTTTCTCCGCCTTTCTCCCTCTTTTGCCCCTTCCTAACTCCACAAGCATGCTGCAGGATTTCTCATCTAAAAATGTCTCCCTCATCTTTTATTCCCCATCGGCTATCACCTCACTTCTCTGCTCCCTTTGATAGTAAAACTCACTATGAGTTGTGTATGCTCACCTGCATTTACTTCATCACCTCCTGAACCTATTCTCTCCAATCAGACTTCCATCTCCGCCCCACTGAAATGTTTCTGGTCAAAGTGTCCCCGTGATCACCGTCTGGACACCCAGTGGTCCTTCTCAGTTCTCATCTTCCTCTTCCTCAGGCACCATCTGGCTGATGGGCACTTCTCCTTTGGAAACACTTTCTTCACTTGGCCTCCAGGACACTAAATGCTTCTAGTTTTCTTTCCCTGTTGAGGGCAGTTCCTTCTCTTCCCTAACCTCTACGTGTTGGCATCCCCCAACCACTCTCCTCAGCCACAGTTCTTTTCTACACTCACTCCCTATAACAGAAATTCTCAATTTTTTTTCTCTCAGGACCACTCTATGTTTTTTAAATTATTGAAGAAACCGGAGAGCTTTTGTTTATGTGAGTTATAGCTGTCAATATTTATATACTGGAACTTAAAACTTAGAAATTTGAAAGATCATTTGATTATTAATCATTTAATATAATAATAATAAGCCCATTACATGTTAACATAAATGAAATATTTGTTTTCTGAAAAAAAAATATTTTCCAACCCCTCCCCCAATTAGTGAGAAGAAAAGCATCATTTTACCATTTTGCAAATCTCTTCAATGTCTGACTTAATGTCAATAGAAGACAGCTGGGTTCTCACATCTGCTTCTGCATTGTCTGTTGTGATATGTTCTTTTAATGGAATTATATGAAGAAAATCTTGTCTTAAGTATATATTTAGGTTGAAAGTGAATAACATTTTAATATCCTTTTCAGATAACAACCATAGCCTTCTTTGATTCTACACCAAAACTCAACAAGCAGTTGTTTCTTAAAGGCTGATTAGTTGCAATATGGAATCTGAAATGGACGTTTTGCATGATGTTGCATTCAAGTGCATTGGTCTAGCTTGTACTTTGAATGGATCTTTCACCCAGGCATGATTTCATATATCACAAACTTGTCATTTAGAAAATATTGGTTTACTGAGCTATGCAGATATTCCAAATGTTGATGCATCTTATGATACAATATTGAAAAATCATACTTGTTGCAAGCACCACATATCTCATTAGAAAGGACTTGGAGTATTAGGAAGCTGTCAAGTTTATAGTGGAAGATACAACTTTTCAAAATTTCTAAATTTTCTCTGAAAGCTCAAATTTTATGATTGGTAATCAATACTGTCAGTTGTTTTCCTTGAAGTGACAAGTTCATTGCATTCATTTTAGATATAATACCTGCCATATATCCAAGTCTAAATAACGACAACTTGTTTTCCAGTCTTTTTCAGTAAGAAAAGTGTTCCATGAAAAACTGACTAATTCAGTTCTCAACCCTCTCACACAAGTGCTTTTCCTTAGAATAACTATCATATTTTGTTATGCAGCAGAAGTGCCCTATGCATACTTCCCGTTTCATCAGATGAAATCATTAAAAATCATGTACTTACTTTAATAAAATTAATAATTTTTTTCTTACCTTATAGGTGACATTTTCAAGGGAAGATATCCCCTCTTTTTTTTTTTTTTTGATATCCCCTCTTTTTTAATCCAGGATGTGTGGAGGTGAAGACCACAGTGACTACTAATATAGTTTGGTGCTACTGCTTTGATTCATGCTCAGATGTCAGCAGTTTTTTACCCACCATTGCTTTTTCACCATCAGTTCAAAGGGCTACACAGTGCAAAAGGCAACTACTGTTTTAGCACTGTTGTGAAATAGTTTTATCCTGTGGACCCCCTGAAAAAGTCTTAGAGACCCACCCCCAGGGGTCCATGGACCACACTTGGGGAATCACTGATGTAGACTATCTCTCACTCCAATCAGCCTCACCCAACCTCAAAATGACCAACTCTTTGGCTAATTATTTGTTTTGCAAAGTATAATTATAAGATGGCTAATCATTTGCGATTATATCACATGTAATTTTTGAATAATGGTTTTAATAAGGTTATTAAGCCTATTAGTGCTTCGTACTTACATGTCTTTTTTTTTTTTAAACAGGAAATTAGGTTGGTAAATGTTAGTTGCAAATCCCTTCTCTCCAATTTTATGTTTTTAATGCCCCAAGTGACTTGGTTTGGAGTTATACACTGCTTTTCAAAACTGTTCTCTCATATAATGTCTATTGGGTTGGAGAGAATAGATAACCTTTAACACTCAGATTCTAGGACACCTCTCATCAAAGATGTGTGTTTAAATGTCCTTGAATAGCATTACTGTGCCACTTATAACAATGGCTTTGTCTATTTCTTTCTAAGCATTTGCTCTGTTTCTGGCCCCAAATAGCAAATTTAAGTCAGAGCAGAGGGAGCAACAGTTACTCTGGAAAATTCCATCTAGTTTGCACCCACTTATGTTGACCCACTGGTCTCACTCTTAACTCTCTAGCTTGATATGGTAACTTTGGTCATTGTTTTTGGTTCTTTTGGCTTTCGTGGCTTTTGAAGGCTAACTACAGGCTTACTTTATTTTTTTTAAGTTGTGTCTGTTGTCCTGCTCTTCCTCCCAGCTTTGAAGAACTTCTCTATCATTTAGCCCCGGCAGGCAGAACTCCACTGATTGGACCGACTCCTGGCCTCACTTTCAGAAGGGGATTTGGATAACCATAAATTCTCAGGTTAGAGGTGTTGGGTTCAGGTGGTTATTTCTGTTAAGGATTTGGAGTCATCTGTTTCCCTCTCTGGGGGTCGCTTGGAAGAAATAGTATGCATAAAGGATTATAATGGAGAACCGCTTTAACTAATAAGCTGGTCAAACACCTAATGCAGGGCTTACTATGTATGAGCTTGACTTCTATTGCACAGTATCCCTGGCCCTAGAGAAACATGGTTTCTAGAACATTTCAGGCTCTGACCCATAAACTTAGTCATATCTTTTCCCAAGGCACGGCTAGTTAAGTGTTGGAGGAAGCATATTTGGTGGAGAGAAGCAGGAGCATCTCTCTCCAGCAGTTTTCCCTAATGCTTCTAAATCAAGCAGCAGCATAAAGTAGGATGTGGACTTGAACATCATGTTGCCCTACAACAACCAAACCTGAATATCGGAGAGAACGTCAGAGATCGGCAGGTGGCACTCTACTTCATCACATAAATGAAGTCCAGGGATGCTAAATGTTCCACCGAACAGCCACACAGAACCAGAACCCTTTCACCTGTAAACACAGACTTCTTTCTACTCTACCACACGGACTCACAGTGCTCTGGAATTTTAGATGTTGCATTTTGTTCTTCCAGTCTCATTGAGATATAACTGACACACATCACCATATAAGTTTAAGGTGTACCGCATATTGATTTGACTTACATCCATCATGAAATGATTATCATAATAAGTGCAATGAACAGCCATCATCTCTTACAGATACAGCATAAAAAAATTATTTTCCTTGTGATGAGAATTCTTAGGGTTTATTCTCTTAACAACTGTCATATATAATGTGTAGTAGTGTTAATTATTTTATCATTTCGTACATTACATCCCTAGTACTCATTTATCTTATAACTGTAAGTTTGTACCTTTGTACCTTTTGATTGTCTTCATCCAATTCCCCCTCCCCCTCTCCTCTGGTAACCACAAATCTGATATTTTTCTATGAGTTTGTTTGTTTGTTTTTGAAGTATAATTGACCTATAACACTCTGTTAGTTCCTGATACACAACATAGTGATTCGGTATTTTTATGCATTTCAAAATGATCACCATGATAAGTCTAGTTACCATCTATCGCCATACAAAGATATTACATAGTTATTGACTATATTTCCCACACTGTACACTTCATTCCTGAGACTCATTTATTTTGCAGCTGGAAGTCTGTACCTCTTAATCTCCCTTATCTATTTATGTATTGTTTTTAAGCAAGAAGTTCCTCCTTCCTGAAGTTTTGGTATTGTTTTTTATCCTTCTACATGGGTTACTGGGCCTTGGCTTCTTTAACCTAAATAGGATTTTCCTGTTACATTAATTGCTTTTGAAAGTGATCTGAACACAAATAACTATTTTTAATCTTTAAAAAATACTTTTTTCTTCTCACTTATTGTTAGAGTTCTCCCTATTGTCAGGGTCCCAGCCCCCAAGCTGCCAACCTCACAGAGGGCTTTTTGTTTTTGCCTTTGAACTACTCAATTTCTTTCAGAAAATACATGGTTTTAAGGGATATAACTTTTTGAATTTTCTGAAGCCTGAGAGTCAAGAGAACAGATTTCATTAATGTTGACTCAACTGAAGGATGTAAAGATTTGTAAAACTAAGTGGTTACGTTTGTCTTTTAATACATGCATGTAATTTCAATTAGAGTTATATTCATCTCATATAGGAGATACTAAATTTTGAGGGGGTGGAGGGCATAATGGAAGAAGGAAAGGAAAGCAACCATCTTCTCTTCCAAACTTTTGCTTTCAAAGGTACATTTCCAAAGAACATTGTTAATACACAAAGCATGAGGCTGATCACAGATAATAGGAGGCACTTTCTAGAGATCCAGTTGAATAGAGAAATCCATAAATTCTATCCCATGTTGATAAGCATTTGGACTCAAAGGGACATTTGCTCAAAATGCCTATGGCAGCTGCCACATCTCTCACAAACACTGCTTCTAGGTCAATGTTCTATTTATTCTCCTGATTCCACCAGAAGAGGACCCCCATCCTATGCCAATCTCTCTTTAGTAATTGTTACACACTTGATAACTCTTTGTTCTTTTAAGAAGCCTGGACTAGCACAGGTTATCTGCAGGTACAATTTACATGAGAGTATATGAGAGTTTAATAGGAGTTACTGCTACAAGGGACATACTGGATGGTGACACACAGGGACTGTCATGCTGCTGTGTTTTTGCTTAATGGAGGATCCATTGCAACTCTGATTCCAGACAGAGAATTTCCTTTTTTATCAAAAGGAGTTAAATATATTCTTCTCCATTCCAGCTAAACGGCAGAGAACACAGGCACAGTACACAGAAACAGGTGGCAAAAGAGCACTAAGAGAGAGATAACTAGATAACTTGGGCCCACAAAAGCATAGAGAAAAAAAACCCTGCAGGGCAGGTGGCCAACCAGCTGAGGTGCGCATCTCCTTAGAAATACAGCTGGTAAGGATAATGCTTACAGTCAACACTGAGCAAGTTGTATGAGCAGACTGTTTTGTAAATAGCAGTACAGAGCCTAATACAAGAAGGTGCTATGTCAGCATAGACTAGCTCACGATAGAGATGATTTTCACATAAGCTGCACCTAGACGGTTCCCTCCTTCGTGCCGTGTGGTCAGAATCTCTCTGCATAGCCCTCATAAGAATTATAAACCATTTGTGTCTGATGACTTACAACTTTACCTCTGCATAGCCCTCATAAGAATTATAAACCATTTGTGTCTGATGACTTACAACTTTTCTCTCTGCATAGCCCTCATAAGAATTATAAACCATTTGTGTCTGATGACTTACAACTTTTCCTCTCCCTTTTCGCCCGCTGCCTTTCTCCTAAGGAAGATCTGTCTGCCTGCTGGGCTCTCATAGGATGATGGGTGGAAACTGCAATAGGACTGGCGAGCAAGCAAGATTTCACACTGATAAAGGAGGAACCCCCTGGTCTGAGGACAGAAGAGAGGCAGAAAAGAAAGAGGGACACTGGCTCCCGCTGCCACCACCCAACAAAAACTGAAAACAACTGAACAGAGCCTGCTTGGGAGCAGTCGCTAAGTTTGGGTAGAGATTTTAGGAAAATTAGATTTAGGACATGTGGGGCAACTATTGGTGGGTATGAGCTGTAAGTGGAAAAAGATGAGGAAACAAGTTTTCATCATTTTAGCTGCACATGGGAATGGATTCCCCTTTCATTCTTTGAGTGTCTCCAGTGAAGGTTTAAACTATTTAACAATTAATTTTAAACATCAGACTAGTATTTCTTCAATGGCAACTTCATGAGGCTTTAGGTCAAAAGGTGGGGTTCATATGTAAATTTAAGCTTCCATTAAAAGTATGGTAAACTGTGTCCATTTCTCAGTCATAACTAATTCTTTTTTTTGTCATAAAAGCCTGGATTTAGAGAAATTTCCAAGTACTTTTATACATAGATAGCTGGATTGCGTGGAGGGTACTTAAATAATATTTTCTCAATTTTGATGTTGACAGTGGGGAGATAAACAAGACTGTTGTCCTGAATGCTGCTTTAGGCAGGCTATCTCTGGACGTGTTCCAGGTGACAAAGACCACCTTTGGTCTTTGTCAGGGACCCCAGACCACTGGGAGTATGGGGGCCCTAGGAAGGGACAATGGGCACATGATCAACGTCTGAAACAATGCATGCCACCTCTTCACGTGGGGAGGGCATCTTTGGTTCTTGGTCATTTCCTCATCCCAGAGCTACACTCTCAAACACAGGGACAATGGCTAAAGGGGGTCGCGTTCCCACAGGTAGAATAAAAACAGCACATAAAAGTTGGAAGTTGTGAGCCAGGAGTGCCTTGGTTCACCAAATTATTCTCTGGTTCCATTATTCACAAGGTTCCATTATTCACAAGGTTCCATGACGGCGGATCCTACCACTTCTTATTCACCTGTGGCCTTGGTCAAGTTTCTTAGCCTATCTACTTAGCCCTTAGATTCCTCAACTTTGAAATGCAGAAAATAATACCACCCACCTCACAAAGACATGAAATGAGAAAACCTCTAAATAACGCTCAGTACAGTGCTTGGTATGTAGGGAATGCCTATGAAGGTTACTTCCTACTATCTCTATTAATCATACTCTAAGTATTGTTACACTAATGACAAGGACTGACCTAATTTTTTTTTACATGATTAAACTTGAAAATCTACACCTAAACTTGAAAACACATTTTTTTTTTTACTTTCCCTTGTATTCACGAATATAAGGGAAATTACGATTTCTATATAAATATGAGCGCCATTTCCTGAAGTTTGGTTATCTTTTCTAGCTTTTTCTCTACCTTTTTCATTGTCCCCATCTCCTAAATCCTTTCAGGGTTTGAGCCCCTTGCCAAACACCCCAAAAGGAGCTGGCTGTTGACCATTTCCATGAATTCTTCTTTCATTATTGACCCCTGTAGCTCTGTGTTGACAGTTGTCTTTTGGCACATTTAACTCGTATTAACATTGTTTGCACATTTCTCTCATCTGCCCTCCTTGATTATAGTTGACTGCAGAGGCAGGATGAGCCTTATTTATCTTTGAAATAGCTATGGCATCTGTGCCTTATTAGGTAGTAAGTATTTAATAAGTATTTTTAAAATGAGTGAGTAAAGATAAGAATAAATTATTCAGGATATGCGAGGTCGTCTATTAAATTAAAAAATGGGGTGCTCAAACTCTAAATGGCTGTCCGCAGGCCCCAAGACAACACCCAATCCCACACAGCACACTGGGTTTGTGTTCACTCAGACTCACCATGCATCTTCTCTACTTTCAACTCCAGAGCATTAAAACCAGGATGATCCTAAGACCTTGAGACTTGCCTGTTGCCTTTTTTTTTTTTTTAAACAGCTCATGCAGCTCAATATCAAAAAAACAAACAACCCAATCCAAAAATGGGCAGAAGACCTAAATAGACATTTCTCCAAAGAAGATATACAGAGCGTCAACAAACACATGAAAGAATGCTCAACATCATTAATCATTAGAGAAATGCAAATCAAAACTACAATGCGATATCATCTCACACCAGAATGGCCATCATCAAAAAATCTACAAACAATAAATGCTGGAGAGGGTGTGGAGAAAAGGGAGCCCTCATGCACTGTTGGTGGGAACGTAAATTGATACAGCCACTATGGAGAACAGTATGGAGGTTCCTTAAAGAAGTAAAAATAGAATTGCCTGCTGCCTTTTAAAATGTTAATATATGAGAGTAAATAAACAAGTAAACTTCTTTGTCTCTTGAGGCAGAAAAATTCAGTGATGTGCTTGAGTATTTTTCATAGGAGGTCAACTCTAGACCCCCTGAGCAGGAATACCCTCTCCTTGCCAGCAGGGGTAAAGTCTAATTTGCATAATGCCCCACCACTCGGTAGACTCTATGTCAGTGGTGGGTTTGTTGTATGTCACTCATGTTCCAGAAGCAATTTCTAATAACTCTCATTTCAACATCTTGGGGACAAATCTCATCTCCTGTTGTTTCCTTACAGAGACATATTGAAATGTTTGAAGGTGTGCAAACACACATACCTGCTAGTGGAGTCCAGAAATCCAGTAGTGCCAGAGAGTTGGGGCCAGTCGAGCTCATTGGTAAGAGCTGTTGGTAAATTGAAGAAGGATTTCTAAAGGGAAAATAAAGTAGTAATTCTCAAAATGATCCCTTGTTTTCTATAAGGAGTAAGATTATCTATTGCTCAGGCATTGTGATCTGTCTGCCTCTCTCTCACTCTCTTTCTTAAAGGGCCTTTGCATTTAAAGCATATACCTCTTAAGGTTAACCATCATCAGAAAATTAACAAAGGTCAGCATCATTCATGAACTGGCTTCCATTCAGCTCCTGGGAAAAATGTAGAATGCATGGCAGCTCACATTCACCCCTCATCTGAGAGACAGGTAAACTTTCCACTCTTTAATTTCTGAGATTTTCTCCATTTCTAAGGCTAGATAATCAGAAAATTGACTGTCTGGAAAGTAATAATACCCAAGCCTCCAGCAAATATGCCTTCCCTGAGTTCAAAGCTATGCCTTCCGTCATTAGGATGTTGCCTCCTGGCCTCCTTGGGTGGGTGGGGGTCCTCAGACACCTTTGAAAAATCTAATTATGGTTCCTTTCTTCATGAAGATGCACATATACTCAACATGGCCTGTGATTTCAAGGGGTTCACAGAACTCCTGCAACTCTTGCATAGACTCCTGCTCAAGAACTCCTGACATAGAGTGTTGACAAAATTAGAATTCCTTTGAACCACATTCTATGACTTGCGCAAAATCACAGAAGAAAAATGTTGCCAGCTGTGTCTCCTGACTGTTCCTCCTCCCCTCTGGTCTAATTTCTAGAAAAACAGTATCTAGATTGATGTGTTCAGAATAGGGTTGCCAGATATAGCAAATAAAAATACAGATGCTCAGTTAAATTTGAGCTTCTATGAACAAGATGTGGTATATACTTACAGTAGAATACTACTCAGTCTTAAAAAAGATGGAAATTCTGACACATGCTACAACATGGATGAACCTTGAGGAAATTATGCTAAGTGAAAGAAGCCAGTCACAAAAAGACAAATACTGCATGATTCTATTTGTATGAGCTATCAAGAGTAGTCAAATTCACAGAGACATTAAGTAGAATGGTAGTTGACAGGGACTGGGAGGAGACGAAATGGGGAGTTGCTATTTAATGGGTATAGAGTTCCAGTTTTGCAAGATGAAAAGTTCTGGATGTTGGTTGTATAACAGTATGAATATACTTAACACTACTGAACTGTATGTTTAAAAATGGTAAGAAGGCAAATTTCGTGTTATGTATATTTTACCACAATTAAAAAAAAGGAATATGCAAAAAGTTGAATTGAAATTAAACAGGGGATAATTTTTAGTATTAGTATGTCCTGGGCAATATTTGGAACATACTTATACTTAAAAAATTATTTGTTGTGTATCTAAATTCAAATTTAAGTGAGTGTCCTGAATTTTACCTGGGAATCCCAGTTCGGATAAAATCTCGAAAAGCCAATGATCCCTTTTTGCCTTGGCTGACAGGAAAACTCAGTGCCTCGCTGCAGGAAGCAGTTTATTTCAGGAAATAATGTCATCTCCTCCATGTGCTCTGTGTTTCTCAACCTTGAAAACCCATGCCCCCTTTGGATGAACATGAAAGCCTTGAGTCCACCTTCAATCATTTTAAAATGAAAAAGAAATGAAAGATAATGCCTAAGACAAATCACATCAAAGCAATTGTAGCACTGAATAGGACTTTTCAAATGGCCTATGGTCCTGCCCCCTGCTCACTTTCTCACCCATGATCATCCTTACCTTGTCTCCTAGAGAGACTCTGAATATGGAGGCTGTGAGGGAAGGAAAAGCCACAATGTTCTCTCTCCTTAACCATTCAAAAATGTATCTTCATTGTTTTTTCTGATTACAAAGTAGTACATGATTCTTTTAAAAATTCAAACATCATAGTAATATACAATGTGGAAATGAAAGTCCCCCATCACCTCTCCTTAAGAGATAACTATTATGAGATAACCACTATTAACACTTTGTATTATTTATATGTATATGATATATAATGGAATCTACTCATTCTTCCTACTTCAGAGTGTGTGATAGTTCCTACTCTCATATAGAGAATGAGTACTCAAAAGAAATAAAATAAAATTTGTATTTCTCAGTTTTGGACTGCTACTAGTTGGATGTGTTCCCCCAAAAGTTGGGTTAAAGGCCTAACCATCAACATCTCAGAATGTGACTTTATTTGTAATTGGGTCATTGCAGATGTAATTAGTTAAGTGAAGATGAGGCTGGAGTAGGAAGGGCTCCTAGTCCAATATGATTAGGGGTTCTTATAAGAAGAGGAAGGAGAGAAGCTAGGAAAGAGGCATGGAACAGATTCTCTCTCAGATCCCTCAGGAGGAACCATCCTGCTGACATCTTGATCTCCAACTTCCAACTTCCAAAACTATGAGAATAAATTTCCTTGGTTTTAAGTCACCCAGTTTGTGGTACTTTGCTGTGGCAGCCCTAGAAAAAATGAGGACATGGCCTGAATTGGACAATTTGCTTATAGTTCTTATGAGTCAGGGGTCCAAGATATAAACCCTTCTATTATGCTGACTTCTCAAAGTAAGTCATGTAATAAATACATTCCACATGCACTGGTTATCCCATGGTGCCTTGCACTCTTTTCCATGGCTCTGTGAGCTTCCTTCACTCCCCTTTCCTCAATCACCTCCCCCTTGCACATGTCAATCCCAAGGTCCCCAGCCTTATTCTTAACCCAAGTGTGATTTCCAACACAGTAGGGGCTGGAAGTGGATGGGAGGTGGTTGGGAAGGACGGCTTCTTGGGATACATCTGTATCATTATGATTTATCCCCATCAAAGGAGCAGAAACAAACTCATGGAAAAAAGGCTCCCAATAAGTCTCAGAGCACCATGCAATTCCAGTGACTGACACTTTGTTCCCCCTTAGCAAGAAGCACCCGCCACATTACCATGGTGGAGTTTTGAGCAGGAACTCTCTTTTAGCTTTTGTTCCTCCTGGCACTATAACTCAAATGTTTTCTCTGTTTGTTTATCTTATTTTTTTCTGTAGGCCTTTCTGCTTATAATGTGTGCTTATATATTCAATTCTGCTGGAGAAGACAAGAAAAACACATAGAATAGATGAAAATCATAATCTGTGGTAAGTCGAGATAGCAAGCAAGTGGTTTGTGAGATGCAGGCAGAATTTATGAGCTGTGTTAAGTAAGTTAGCAACCTGTAAAAACATGTTAAAACTTAAAAGAACGATACAACACTCCCCCACACCACCCTCTCACATTTTTCTCAGTCATCCGCACAATGACAAGCCCAGATTTGGGAAACTGGGTTTGGAACTGGGCTTCTGATTCTTGGTGGGTCTGCTCTCTCTTTCAGAAGAAGTTGTTAGGCAAGAACTCTGCTGACATAGGGAGGTGTGTCTGATACCCTCTGCAGCCTGGAATAATAATGGCGGGGTTGGTAGTTCTGAAGTGTGCCAGCAAAGTGGGGAAAGGGCTCTGCTCTAGGAATTAGGAGATCTGACTTCTATGTCTGGCTCTACAAATACAGTAAAACTTCATGGTTTGGATATGACACTCTGGAAATAGGTTCCATACTTCACGCTGCCCCCATTCTCAATCAGGGGTGGGTGAACAAATTTATCTCCCTGGTTGGGGAAGAAAAGATGTTGAGAAAGGGGTAGGACCGGTGAGGAAATGGCCAGCCACCCTGTCTTGAGAAGTGGGGTCTCCATGTCCCCAGCATTCTCCCAGCTCAATCTCTCTGGATCAAGCTGAAGAAATGGTCTCAACTACCTTGGAGAATCCTGGACCCTTTGCTCTTCAAGAAGCCCCCACCATCTGTGGAAACATCCCTACCAGGTGCTGAATTAGAGCTGGGATCAGGGTGGGTTTGCATTCCATAGTTTGAGCCCTAGAAGGCCCAGGAAGGTAAACTGCATAGGTGTATCCTGGTTATTTGATTCACCTTGAAATAACACAAATTTGTGTTTTCCTGGTTAAATATTTTCGACTTCACTTACGGTGTTATGGCAAGGTTTTACTACTACTAACTGTGCAAAATCAAGGAAAATGTAGCTTTACCAGCGTTCCAGCTCTGACGCCTCTCATTATATCCTATCCACTTCAATAAGACTGTTGGGAGGATCAAAAGACAGTGAGAGAAGCAGGTTGACAAGAAGAAGGTCTACACTATGTAAAGCATCATGTTTAGGATGTGGATCACCTAGTCTCTCCCTTTCCAAGTGGATTGTCCCAGGTTTTAAGAAGAATAAAGTTTATTGCCAGATAATAGAAAAGATTTGAGCAGAGAAATGGAAGCCTCAACATATTTGTTCTTCCTTAGGAAATTTGGTAGCTAAAAATGAGAGGTAACAGCCAAAGGTTTTACAGACCTTAGCAAAAAGAGAATGTTTAAGTCCTATCACGTTAAACACTAAAAGCTGTATTTAAGCAACATTATACTCAAGATATTTCAGGCATTTAAGGCAGGAAATATGCAAATTAAGATCTCCCTCATGAACTCCTGCTTATTCCTCTTAAGCATTTATGTTCTCAGGAAACTCATCTTAAATGCACCTTAAATGTGCATATGTGGAAAGACTTTATATTTACCAAGAAAAATTTTCCAGACTTGTAAAGAGCATCAGAAACTCAATGAGTATTAAATCAACTGCTGCATTGCTTCAAGTTTTCTTCTGATCTTATCAATGACATAAAAATGTTTTATGTCATAATTAGCAAGTATATACCATTTTTTGTGTAATCACCTTTTGAGCAACCACTGTGTATCAGAAGCTGGATATTACCTCTTAAAAAAGAACAAGTACACAGGTCTATGGCTTTCCTGGTGGCACAGTGGTTAAGAATCCGCCTGTCAATGCAGGGGACACGGGTTTGAGCCCTGGTCTGGGAAGATCCCACATGCCACAGAGCAACTAAGCCCGTGTGCAGCAACTACTGAGCCTGTGCTCTAGAGCCCATGAGCCACAACTACTGAGCCCACGTGCCACAACTACTGAGCCCGCACGCCTAGAGCCAGTGCTCTGCAACACGAGAAACCACCACAATGAGAAGGCCGTGCACCGCAACAAAGAGTAGACCCCACTTGCTGCAACTAGAGAAAGCCTATGCGCAACAACGAAGACCCAACACAGCCAAAAATAAATTTAAAAAAAAAAAAAAA
>NW_006770496.1:1787202-1810149 GCF_000442215.2 Lipotes vexillifer | reverse complement strand
AAAAAAAATTTAAAAAAAAAAAAAAAAAAAAGGAACAAGTACCCAGGTCTCATACAAACAGCAGTAAATTAAATGACCATACCTCAACCCAATTGAGATACTGAAAAAGGTCCTTTTAAGATAGCACCTCCCATCACTCATTCTGGTCCACGGAGGATTTCTGTATTTTCTGTTGGTGGAAGAACCCCTTACATTGGGCAGCAGGGCCCAGAAAAACTATTGAGAAGGGAACTTAGAGGGAATTTGGATAACTTGCCAAAGTCACAGAGCTGGTAAACAGTGGTGCTGGGATTTGAACCCAGGTTCTGGTGGAACTAAGAAAGGAGAGGCTTGGAACAGGCAGGGGTCCTCATCAGCTCAGCTTTTGATAGCCCTATTGTACCTGGTCCTTGCTTTTCCCTTAAGCTGCCAGATCTCCTGGAATCACAACATTGGCTAAGCTGGGTTTGCTAGTTTTTGAAAATGAGGCTTCCTGATCGCCTGCTGAGGGGACGGTCTCTCAGACACTGCTTCGGGTAAGAAGTTCAGAAGCCTATAGATATCTCTAGAGTTGTCTCCAACTTTTCCTCCTCTGTATTTCTCTTTTATGGAAGCCATGCATAATTTATAAAGAATGCAGAATGAGTGTTCTGGGGATAAGTACTGAAATGATACGTGGACCCTACACAGACACCTACACACACACCCCACTCACATTCCCAGGGCCTGTTCTGGCCTGACACATGCTGGGGAAAGGCAGCCACAGAGAACAGTGCACTCTGCTGCTCTGGAGGTTTATCTTCCAGCGGGGCGTGGCAGATGAAGTTCTGGGAGAACAAGGAGAGAACAAATCATTGGGTTTCTGCCTCTGTAATCTCAGGCTTAACTAGAGCAGGCAGCACTGTTCACTCAGCTAATGCTTTGATATAGACAACTTTAAGAACATAATGTAACTCTGAGTTAGATTTGTAAACTTTCGCAACTCATGTGCAGCGAGATGGGTCTGCTGTTGAGGCCCCTGTGGCCCTATAATTCAATACATTCAGAGAGAGAGAGAGAGAAGGAGATTGAGAAACACAGCAAGTGCCAGCCTGGCATTCTGTTGACCACTGTGCCTTATTCGTGGAGCTCACAGTCTAGAGGGGCACAGAAAATAAACACTTCCCAGCTGAGTAACCTGGAAGACTTTCTTTAACTCCTCTGTGTCTCACTCAGTTTCTTATCTATAGAATGGACAAATAATAGCACCTATATCATTGGGTGGTTGAGAGGATTAAAAAGATAATCTGTGCCTAAAGTTTAGAATTGTAAGTGCTCAATAAAAGTTAGCTATTAGTGGTATTCATAAGAAGTCCAGGATAATAGAAAAGATACCTATTCCACATGTGGAGATTTGGGGAAGGAATCTTGAAAGAAATGTTATCCAGTGTAAGTCCTGTAAAGTTAGTAAGAGGGAGCCAGTGGAAGAGGGGTAGGGAAAAAGAGTTTAAGCATTGGCTATGCCACATGTAAAACCACAAGGCTAAATCCATCATATTATATACAAGGAAGACCAACAAACTCCCCCACTCTGACCAACCCCAAACACAAAATTGGCCAGTTATCTATTGCTATATAACAAATTACCTCTAAATTCAGCAGCCTACAACATACTACCTACAAGCAGATCAGTAACAGTAACTGCTCAGCCCCAGGGATGATGTCTATTCAATGCACATTTAAACTTTGACTTGAGCTAAATAAGTGATTTTCAGGGAAAAGGTATAGCATTTCATCTTTGACCCTATGCCAGTCCAAAAACTTATGGAGCAGTGAAGATAATGTCAAATAAAGAATTCTAGCAAATATGACCAGTAAGTATAAAGAGGACAGAATGGCAGGCAACAATCTTTCATCGTTTTGCCTGAAAATAGCTCTTTTTATTTTTACCTTGTCAGCTCCACTTAGTCTTTTCCTTTTTCTATTATTTACTATTTAACCTCTAACCCCATGATTTATTTATTCAATGAATGAGTGGAGGGATACTTTTATCTAACTGCCCCATATCCAGTGAAAATGCCTTGTGTAGTTGGACATTTTCTACAAATTCAATTCCTTCCATCATCATTTCCAGAGGGATTGGAGACCTGTATGCAAATTCATAAAAGTGGGAAAACAGGAGTTTAAAATGTGAGCCCGCCTGTCGCAACTAAGACCCGGTGCAACCAAATCAATCAATCAATCAATCAATCAGTCAATATTTTTAAAAAATGTCATGTTCACAAATCAGTCTTTCATGGGGTCAATGAAAAAAATTCTTTCACAAACAGAAAAAATAACTCCTCTAAGGGCCAGAAACAGCAACAAAGGGTGCTTATCATAAAAGTCTACTCGAGATACCATCGTCGGATTTTGCTAAGGTTTAGTCATTCCTGAAGCAGTAGGGCTGCTATTTGTCTGAAGCGGGGGTAGTTTTCCTTTGAGAGGTAAAATCCAGGCTTAGATTCTAAAAGAAGCCCAAAGTCCACATTCAAGCTACGGAGGTGAGGACACGGGAAGCCGTTACTGGGCCACCTAATGACCAGGCCTGAGCTGGGCTCTCCAACCCACTATCTCACTCATAAAAATGATCTCATTTTCTTTTTCTCCTCTGTTTCACCTTCTACCAGGAAGCTGTCACAAAACCTCGCTCTTTCTATCCTTCCAACTTGAGTTAGTGCCACAGTCTTCAGCGGCGCATCCCAGAATCTCGTGGGGAGGTTCTTTAAAATATGGATCCTGTTTGGGTAGGTTTGTGGTGGGGCCCTAGACTTCTTATTTTTAAGAAGTGCCCTAAATGGCTGCAGTGACTGGCCAAGTTTGGGAAAGGCTGCTCTACAGACTACAGCCGCTATTCAACATCATCCTCCATGTGGCACCACCAAGTGCCCCAGCCTCTTCTCCCCGCCCTGTCTCTCCCACCACTCAACCACCTGCAGCCCCTCAGACCTCCAGGCTTGTCACAAGCTCTTCCTCTTCCTTCACTGTCTTTATTGATCACTTGCTACTCATCAGTCAAGCATTAGCTAAATGCTGACCTTCTTGACTGCCCTGACCTTCCTCTGTGAGGTACCCTCCTCCGACTCTCGTCACACCTTATCATATGAGAGGAAAGCACATTTCCATCTTAAGTCACTAATTTGGAGATTCTTTCTTTCACAACAGCTGAGCCTATACCCTGCTTGATTAACAATTAGTCCTTTAAAAAGTGCTGACCTACCCTCCCTTCTTGCTAGCTAATATGTTATCAATGTGAGAGCACGACCTCTTTGGGGCTTCTTTTTTAAAAAAATTGAATTATAGTTAATTTACAATGCTGTGCTAGTTTCAGGTGTGCAACAAAGTGATTCAGTTATACATACATACATACATACATATACATATGTACACATATATATTCTTTTTCAGATTCTTTTCCATTATAAGTTATTACAAGATATTGAATAAAGCTCTCTGTGCTATACAGTAGGTCCTATTGTTTATCTGTTTTACATATAGTAGTTCGTATATGTTAATCCCAAACTCCTAATTTATGCCCCCCCCATCCCCTTTGGTAACCATAAGTTTGTTTTCTATATCTGTGAGTCTATTTCTGTTTTGTAAATAAGTTCATTTATATCATTTTTTAGATTCCACATATAAATGATATCATGGGATATTTGTCTTTCTCTGACTTACTCCACTTAGTATGATAATCTCTAGATCCATCTATGTTGCTGCAAATGGCATGATTTCATTCTTTTTTATGGCTGAGTAATATTCCATTGTGTATATATACTCTTTGGTTCTTCTTGATCTACTTACCTTTGGGTTCTTTATCAATCAGGCTTTAAATTCTTGGTGATGCTGTCCTCAATTTATGCTTCTGGAATCTTTGGACCTTGTATTTCATAATTTCCCTCTAGGAATGATGGTTTAGCTCCTACCTCTGACCAATCCTCCAGTCATTGCCTTAAGCAGGAAATCCCCAGGGTCACACAGAAGCCAGTCTTGACTCCCAGACCTTGGCAAGGGCTGGGCTGGGTAATTGCTGTCCTCATCATTCCCCCAGGAGTGGCATAGAGGGAACTAGTTGAAGGGACCAGTGAGTGAATGGTATGTAGCAATCAATTCCAACTATCCAAAATTATTTTTAAATGCTAGGATTGTCCTCTTCCCACATGCCAGCTGATTTGAGATTCTAAGTGTCCCCCTATGAAGAGTCACTTCCATGAAACCTATTTTATGGCTGAGGAACTTGAGGGAGAGTGTAGCAAAATGGTAGATATAATTAACTAGAGGGCAAGAGATTGTCCTCTGGTTTTAGCAACACACTGGATTGCACAGGTGTTTACTGACACACTATCTATACAGAGATGTCTATCTAATGTGCTGGGGGAACAGGCATGTGGGCTGAGTAATTATAAATGCCTTTCAGAAGTATGGAGCTTAAAATAATTTCCTCTTGTAGTTTTTCATAACAACCAGTGTTTATGTCCTTTTAATTCTTGCAGAAGGCAGTGAGGGCTAAGATCACTGATGTTTTCAGAAGAATGAGCCTGCAAGAGCCCCGGACTTTGCTGGCAGGTAAGAGACCCAGATGCTCACCTTGAGCAAGAAGAAAAGGGCATTGAATTGATCAGGACTCAAGACAACAGCCCGTCTGGGCTGTGCCCGTGAACAGGGAAAGGGAACACAAGAACATTCTGTCTCTTGTGGCCTGATTGCTATTGGAGAAAAGGATTCACCATGGGGCACACAACTCTCTTTTTCTGACAGAATAATGAGAAATAACTAGGATTGGGGCTTCTCTCCTCATTGTTTAGCATCTTTAATCTGCCAGCCTGCAAGATGTCTGAGGAGCAGAAAATGTAATTTTGTCCAGTTTTACTAAACAACAGCTTTTCCTCATCGGAAAAAATAATAAAAAAGTACTCTGACTCTTAATATTTCTGGAGTTGACATGACGTTAGCAGAGATAGAATTTCCATATTTTATTATGCACCATGAAAATCAGCCTTTATGCTTAATGGAAGCTTTATGCTCACTGCTAAATCCAGAGAGCGGAGGCAGGGCGGGTTAGTGAGATGCAGGGTGAGAGCTCAGATACTGCCTGTGTCACCTGTGGGCTAATAAAGAGTAGCCTAGGCTGATTTACAAAATCATCTCAAAGAGAGGTAAAAAATGCATAGGGGCTTGAAAGATCGGAGTTGCTTTTCTCTCAGGTGAATATGCATTTTCTGCAGCCAGATTAAGGATACATTTTGTCCTTGACACACAGCACGAAATTCAATCTGTGCCTACTTACCCTACAGACAACAGCTTGCCAGGGGTCGGGCTAAGATTTTATAATAGTACAGGCAACAGCCTTTGCTAGCAAAATAAACATTTGGGAAATTGTATTTCAGAATCACTTCTCTTTCCTTCCTGTCCGCCTCCCTGCAACTCGACATGCAATTCTGGTTCAGTGAAATGCAGCATTTAATATTTTGGAAATAATTTTCAAGCAGATGGGGAAGAGGCAGGAGGGCAGCATCTACTGCTGGCCTTGATGATCTCTCTACCACCCCTTCTTCTGCAACAAAACAACTCAAGCAGTGATTGTTTTTCCTTTGAAAGAAAAAAAAAATAAGACAGCATGAAAGTGTTTTCAGATTTGCTGAAACCTTTCTAAGTTGAGGTCTTCTGTGTGATATGGGAAGCTCATGTTGAACCTGACTGCTAAGGACATCTTGGAGAGACGCTAAGGTGTTTTTAAGGAGGATGAGGGCAGAGTGAGGCTCAGAACCCTTAGTTTCTGTGGAACCATGAGGGTGATTCTTCACACTCTCTTTATTGAACTACAGATGTCTTTCCAGATGAACACACTCCTAATCTAATTAGCTGTAAACAGGCCTCTCGGGTGCTGCAATTTAATTAGAGGATGGCATGAGCAGGAGGGGAGTGGGGCTGGTGCAGGAAAGATACCCAAGACTGTGAATTCCTTTTCGATGGGCACAGTTGGGATGGGGTGATGTATCGGCAGGAGTGTTTTCTGCCTTATAGGGAGACAAAAGCAAAGACATGTTGACTAGTCTCATAAAGGGCAGAATGGCCTATTATGAACATTGAATACTTGTTTTTCTACAGCACTTACTGCTCTTCCCAGAATATGAATTACTACTTGGTGCAGCAAAGGAATGGCACCAAACACGCTGGGGCTTCCTGAAGGGTCTTGGTTGATAATATGCATTCCCACGGTCAGGCCCCAGCCAAGTGTTCACTTTGGAAGAGGTGGTCCCATTACTATTCCTCATGGAACATGAGATTGTGGAGGGATTATAGGGTGGGGTTAGGGGTCAGCAGGTACTTTCAAGTTTCACAGTCAGTGGTACAGAATCCAAATTCAGAAACTCTTTCTGCTGAACAGGTTGGAAAAAGGTCACACAGCTTCAATTTAAAAGACAACTTCTGGCTGTTGCCCTCTTCTGTCATTTCGGGAAGGATTCCTAAAGGCAGTTGAGGAGGGGACGAGCTGGCATTAACTGAATAACAACCAGTGTGCGTGCTCCCTGGGTGAGGCGGGTCCCAGGTTAATAAGGACGTAAAGAAACAAGGCTTCACTGGGTTGAGGTCATGCTGACCACCAAGCAGGCCTCTGATTCCACAGGGCCCATGAGGTTGAGTAATCAGCACTGGCCTCTGACAGCTGTTTCCCTCCAGTCACCCAGCCTTGAGCCAACACATAAGATTTCTGCTGCACTTCAATGCCTTTGGACATCTTTGCTTTCTGGTGCCCAGTGCTGGCTGAAACTGATTCCAGACTTGATCTGAAAGGGTTTGAGCAGCATGTGCTGGGTAAACACCAATGACCTCTGGGCTCCAAGCCCACCCCTCTAATCTTTGCTCTGTGCTATGGAGCTGGACTCTGAAAACTACACTTCCCAGATTCCTCTAAGTGTCCCTGCCAATGAGAGGTGCAGGTGGGAGATGGGCAAGTAGGGGTGAGAGAAGGAGAGGAGGAACTATTTTCTGGCGTCTAGTTGAGGTCGGCATCCCCCAGCAGCCTCCAGCCTCCAGCCTTCTGTGTTACTTCCAGCTCCTCTCCACACTCCTCAGTGGTTCAGTAGCAGCTGGTTTGTGTGCCCTTGGCAGTCCAAACACCAGCTGCACCCCTCCCTCTAGCTTCTGGTAATACCTCTTCCTCCTTGTTGTTCCTTAGCCCTGCAGTCAGCAGCTGCTTTTTGCAATGATTAATCTCTGATAACTTCAGCATCCCGCTTTTTGTTCTAATACCTGTGTAATAAGTTCACTGTATTAAATCTACCAGGGTAGCCAATCCCCTATATTAAATCTCCCCTGTTGGAATGCTTTCATTTTCCTGACTGACCTCTCATAAATGGTGACTCTGACAGTGACAAGAAACCCAGTTTAAAAGGGTTCCACATGCTGAATTAGCCAAAATATTAGAGGCTTTCTCTCTTTGCGGTGACATCACTAAAAGCCTCTCAAATAGGGGAACCTGTGGGCAGAGTGAGGACTGAGGATAGTCTGATGGGCGGAGATGCTCTCTTGGGGAACCTCGCACATTCCAATGTGCTCCAGAAATACTTTGGTTGAGGGACTAGCCCACACCATGCTGATGGCTTCCCCATTTTGCCCTGCAGCGGTCTGTCTTAGAGTGAAAGCTCTTCCCTGACATGTGAAGAATTTTGAAAACTACACTGCAGTATCCCACAATCACATCTTTCTTTTGTAAATCCTCAAAGTTTGGACATTGGAGGCAGTGGGAAAACGCTATGACAGTGGTTCTCAAAGTCTGGGGACCCCTGGGGATCTTTGAGACCCTCAGAGAGTGTTCATGAGATCACTATTATCATCATAATACTAAGACTTGATTTATCTTTTTTATTTTAATTCACTCATAAGGGTACAATGGAGTTTTCAAGAGGCCGCATACATGGATACAGAAATAGATTGAAGGCAGAAGCAGATAGGGGAATTTAGCTGTCTTCTATCCAGATATCAAGGAGATTCACAAAAGTAGAAAAGAATGCTATTATTTTAGCCTATTTTTTTTTGTTTCAGAAAATAAAGTTGTTATAAAAATATGTTATTTATGTTAATGTGTTTCTTATTGTTATTTTCTAATGAATTAATAAATCCCATTGTGGAGTTGGTACATTCCCTTCACCCTCACTAGTCACTTAAGTTTCATGCTCCAGCCCCTGGTCATCTGGAGTTTAATCCCCACACTGAGGTCAAATCCAGGCAATCCTCTCCAGGATTTTCAATGGCCCAGGTTGGCTCTCCCTTCCTGGAGTCCATAACCTTGCCCCAGGACACACACTCTTTCTGTCCTGATGACTCAGTCACCACCCTTACATTACTCACAAGAGTCTCAGACTCCAGCTTTTTTGACCCCAGTCTCCGAAGACACCTGTCCAAGTCTCTTAGTGGCCTCCTACAGTGAGGGGAAGCACCCTGCCCTTCCCTCATGGGGACAGTGCAACCCCACTGCCATACTGACACTAGCGATTCTCAGCCTCAAGCTACAGGTTGCAGAAATGGTTTTCACTCCCTTCTTCTGCAGGCCCTGCTGAAGTCCTTCTAATAATTGACTGGAAGGTGGGACTAGTTGGCCCACATTGTCTTAGGCTCTCACTTGAAAGTTAGGTAGAAATAAATAGTCCAGTTTTTAATATCTGTTATAAAATCATCCTGAATTTCAAATGAAATATCTATCATTATTTATATTTTATACACAAGGAAATTAAAGCTCAGAGAAAATAAGTAAAGGTAAGTGGCTAAGCCAGGATTTGAACACAAGTATGTCTGATTCAAAGCCCAAGAATTTTTTATACAGAGATAATTTAGGGGCTTGAAATTCCCCTCTGGGCTCATGGTGTCAGTTTCACAAATGGCTTCCGCGCCATCAGTAGGGGGGCTGTATATCCCAATATGTCTGGGCTGGTCTGGGTTAATGCCTGTTGTCCTCACATAATTAACATTAATGATCCCTCTTCTCTCAAGTTTGGGCAATAAATTATAAGACCACCACAACCGCTAGGGTTAGGGGAGTTTGCTGCAGAGGAACCAGAAGCACCAGAAGTTTTGTAGGAGGGCAGACTCTTCCAGTAGAGTCTCCAAAGCCTGGCTTAGACCCTGCAGGGAAGATATGCACTGGGGAGATGAAGTCCAGGCAGCCTCCCCAGATGCAAGGATGCTGGGAACAGCCCTGGGTTAACCGCAGCCTGAGATATCTGGCTGGAGGAGGGTGGTCTATTCAGAAACTGGATGTGAAGTCCACAGAGCAGGCAGGGTGTGAGAAAACTTCATATCCATTGTTGATTTTAGATAACTTCCGAGTTTGTCCATTTCTTTTCTTCCCAATGTACTCTTCTAGCTTAGGACACTTTTACTAGAATAATAACAAACTCCTAGCTGAGTTTCTTGCCTGCTCCCCCTTCCTCCCCCATGCCCACCACCAATGTAATCGATCCTGCCCATTGAAACCTGAGTGATTTTTCTGAAATTCAAGTCAGACTGCTGCTATTTCTTAGTTTAAACCCCTTTGACGGCTTCCTATTGCCTTCAGAATAAACTCTGAGTTCCTTAATGTGGCTTTGAGGTCCTTTGAGATCAGCTCCTATTCACCTTCCTAGGCTCTTCTCTTACATTCAGACCTTGTGCTGGATCAATGTCAGTTCAGCCCCACCAAACTTCTCATAACTCTGCACCCTCTTACTTGTGAGCCTTTGCACGTGCTCTTTCAGCCCCTAAGACACTCCTTCCTAGGTCTGCTGGGATGGATGCCTCTGATGCCTCCTTCCTCCCAGTTTGGGAAGCACGCGTGCATCACAGCAGCTCACACTCTGGAATTGCCTATTTGCTTACTTGCATTTCCCCACAAGGCCTGAAACTCTCTGAGGAGCTGGGCTCTTTCCATCCTTTTTACCTCTGTATCATTAGCTCCTTTCACAGGGTTTGGCACGTGGTAGGTCCTGGGTTAGGATTTAGTGATATTTTGCTTACAAACATTAAAAGCCAAATAACCAAAACAGGAGACATCTGAGCTCAACATACATCATGGGTGTCCTCTAGGCGTGGTACTTATACCTAACCTGATTCTCTGTGCAAATGAAGAGACTCTATAGATAATGTTTTAAAAACTGGAAGTCTTTTTTAAAAAGGAGCATTTAAAAAATATTCCATATATGAGTGAAATCATATGGTATTTGTTTTTTTCCATCTGACTTATTTCACTTAGCCTAATACCCTCAAGGTCCATCCATGTTGTGGCTAATGGCAAGATTTCATCTTTTTATTTTTATGGCTGGGTAGTATTCCATTGTATATATATACCATATCTTCTTCTTTTTTTTTCTAATCATGGTTTTGATCTTCATTATCTGATCGATTTTGGGCAGGATACTTAAGTTCTCTATGCTACCATTTCTTTCCTTTTCTTTTTTAACATGTTTATTCGAGTATAATTGCTTTACAATGTTGTGTTAGTTTCTGTTGTATAACAAAGTGAATCAGCTCTACGTATACATATATCCCTATATGCCCTCCCTCTTGCATCTCCCTCCTACCCTCCCTATCCCACCTCTCTAGGTGGTCACAAAGCACCGAGCTGATCTCCCTGTGCTATGCGGCTGCTTCCCACTAGCTATCTGTTTTACATTTGGCAGTGTATATATGTCAATGCTACTCTCTCACTTCGTCCCAGCTTACCCTCCCCACTCCCCGTGTCCTCAAGTCCGTTCTCTACGCCTACGTCTTTATTCCTGTCCTGCCCTTAGGTTCATCAGAACCTTTTTTTTTTTTTTTTAGATTCCATATATATGTGTTAGCATATGGTATTTGTTTTTCTCTTTCTGACTTACTTCACTCCGTATGACAGACTCTAGGTCCATCCACCTCACTACAAATAACTCAATTTCGTTTCTTTTTGTGGCTGAGTAATATTTCACTGTATATATGTGCCACATCTTCTTTATCCATTCACCTGCCGATGGGCACTGGGTAAAGGGGTTCAACTGTATGATGATGGATAGAAACTAAATTTTTGGTGGTGAACATGCTGTAGTGTATACAGAAGTTGTAATATAATGTACATATGAAGCATATATAATGTTACAAACTGATGTTACTTCAATAAAAAATAATAAGTAAAAAAAAAAAAAGGAGTATGGGGCTTCCCTGGTGGTGCAGTGGTTGAGAGTCCGCCTGCTGATGCAGGGGACATGGGTTCGTGCCCTGGTCCGGGAAGATCCCACATGCTGCGGAGCGGCTGGGCCCGTGAGCCACGGCCTCTGAGCCTGCAAGTCCAGAGCATGTGCTCCGCAACGGGAGAGGCCACAACAATGAGAGGCCCGCGTACCGCCAAAAAAAAAAAAAAAAAAAAAAAAAAATGGAGTATGATCTATACTGGCCAGAAAATTAAACCATGAATCAGCTTAATTTCCAGTCATGGATTATGGCTTGTACACTGAAAAGGATAGTATGAAACACTGACAGATATAATGAGTAAAAAGACTAAGTACTGAAAAGGATAGTATGAAACACTGACAGATATAATGAGTAAAAAGACTAAGTAGCAATGTGGAAAATTGATTATGATTAGTACTAATTTTAAAAACAAGGAGCATTACCAATTGCTTACTTGCTATTCTTGTGACTACATAGTGTGTGCGTGCATGTGTGTGTGTGTGTGTGTGTGTGTGTGTGTATGAGTAGTGAGGGTAGAGTACTGGGGAAGAGAAAAGTTTAAGATAGTGGGGATAATTTTTTTTAATATTCTCATAATTGGTTCTAATGTTGACTTTATATCTTCTTTTTTTCCCAATAAGAAGAATATTAAAAGAATATTTCAAAACAAATCTGATACTCCAAAATGTTAAAATGATTCTCTCTGGGTGGTAGCACAAGGGGAATTTTAATAATTTCTTCATAATTTCTGTATTTGCTTATTTTTCTCCACTGAATATTTAACATATCTGATTAGATAAAAGCAACAGAGCAAACATTCCCTCTCTTCCCTCTTTCACTTTGGGCAGATTACTTCCTTCCCTATTGGTCCTGGCCATGTGACTTGCTTTGCTTATGGGTTGATGGTGGACATGATGTAGCAAATATGTTTGTGTGAGGGCCTTGCCCTCTTGCACTTCTGACATTATCATGAAAAGTGCACGCTCTGGATAGATTGCCCAACCAAGGAAAAATGAGAGACACATGGAGCAGACCTGGACCCAAGCTTCAGCTTGGAGCGAAGACCAACAGGGCGCAGCCTAGAACAGCTGTGTGAGTGAGAAGAAATGACGATTGTTTTAAGTCATTGAGATTTGGGTGGTGTATACAGCATTATTTTGACAATAACTCAGTGATAAATCTTCATTTTCAACATCAACTTTCTGATCAAAATCTCTGTCTTTTATTATTCTTGTCCCATCTTTCATTCTTATCAAATGGTATCCCACAGAAGTGGCCCAGGCTGGGAGTGCCCAGGCTAACTTTTAGCTTGGAGAGGAATGTTAACCTGGAGAGATTTTTTTTTTTTTTTTGCGGTACGTGGGCCTCTCACTGTTGTGGCCTCTCCCGTTGTGGAGCACAGGCTCCGGACGCGCAGGCTCAGGGCCATGGCTCATGGGCCCAGCCGCTCTGCGGCATGTGGGATCTTCCCGGACCGGGGCACAAACCTGTGTCCCCTGCATCGGCAGGAGGACTCTCAACCACTGCGCCACCAGGAAAGCCCCTGGAGAGATATTTTAAGAATCCTAGAACATCAAAGGCTTGAAATAGATGACAAACTAACACTAAAACTGTAGTGTTGTCTCTACCATCAATAACATTATTGACACATTGATGATACTAATGAATCCCAATTACCATTATGCCCAATATGGGTTCCTCATTGCCATTCTCATAGTCACTTTTCAGAACTACTAATTTACTGCCAAAAAGGGATGGGTGTGGGGTGGGAAATAACCCAAACCCAAACCAACAACTGCTGATCTGCAGTTATTTCAATTCATTTGTTGCTGCAAATAGCAAATAAAAAATTGCTACAATCCAAATTCCAATTGTCTGGATTCCAGGATGGGGCTGGCTACTGGGCTTGTGGGAATGATTTCTTTAAAGCATCTTCTCAATGGGTCTTTCTCTTCCCCAGAGACTTAGCACACTGCGGAGAGAGCTGCCAGCTCCAGTGAGAGGCTGCCCTCCCCAAGGGAACCCTAAAGCGAGAGGCACCCCTCACCTCAGCCTCCAGAGGCCAGGTGTGGGATAGGAAGGTCAAGCATGAGGACATCGACCAGCCTGGTTTGTTACCACCACTGCACTACGTGAGCTGTGTGTCAATCGACTTTTGTCTGGTTTGAATCCAACATACAGTTTCTAAAGCTTTTTCACAGACCTCAGCTCACTGAAGCACATGGCCTTCCTTCATCATCTACAGAGTTTCTGATTAGGTGGTTTGTTCAAGATGATACTGACAGGAAGTGGTTCTGCACCTCTTAGCTGTGTGACCTTCGGCTATCTACTCAACATTTCTGAGTACTTGTCTGGAAAGTGAGGCTATGTTGTAATAACACCTACCTTAGAGGGCTTTTATGAAGATTAAAAAAGTAATGCTTTAGTATTCTTTAGCTAGTTTCCTTAGCTATTTGCTTAAAAACAAAACAAAACAATCCCTCAAATGTTTGGTACATACATAACAAAAATTCATTGAAGAAAAATTAGAATAAAAGTTATCCAGAATTCTAGAGTCCAAAGTTAACATACTGATCTACAACCTTCAAATTATTTTCTTTGTCTGTACACATGAACACACATATATTCATTAAAAACTGGCCCATATATTACTATCTTGTAACCTGGTTTTGCCACCTAACAAATTACCATAAACATATTTTCTTGCTAAGAAATGTGTCTATAATATATGTATTAACAGTTGCATAATATTTCATTTTGTGAATGCAATATATTTTTAAATATCTAATCCCCTTTTTTTTAAAACATCTTTATTGGAGTATAACTGCTTTACAGTATTGTGTTAGTTTCAGCTGTATAACAAAGTGAATCAGCTATATGCATACGTATATCCCCATATCCCCTCCCTCTTGAGTCCCCCTCCCAACCTCCTTACCCCACCCCTCTGGGTGGTCGCAAATCACCGAGCTGATCTCCCTGTGCCATGCAGCTGCTTCCCACTAGCTATCTATTTTACATTTGGTAGTGTCACTTTCTCACTTCATCCCAGCTTACCCTTCCCCCTCCCTATGTCCTCAAGTCCATTCTCTACGTCTGCGTCTTTATTCCTGTCCTGCCCCTAGGTTCATCAGAACCACTTTTTTTTTTTTTTCGATTCCCTATATATGTGTTAGCATATGGTATTTATTTTTCTCTTTCTGACTTACTTCACTCTCTATGACAGACTCTAGGTCCATCCACCTCACTACAACTAACTCAATTTCATTTCTTTTTACAGCTGAGTAACATTCCTTTGTATATACATGCCACATCTTCTTTATCCTTTCATCTGTCGATGGACGCTTAGATTGTTTCCATGTGCTGGCTATTGTAAATAGTGCTGCAGTGAACATTGTGGTATATGACTCTGTTTGAATTATGGTTTTCTCAGGGTATATGCCCAGTAGTGGGATTGCTGGGTCGTATGGTAGCTCTATTTTTGGCTTTTTAAGGAACCTCTATACTGTTCTCCATAGTGGATGGATCAATTTACATTCCCACCAACAGTGCAAGAGGGTTCCCATTTCTCCACACCCTCTCTAGCATTTATTGTTTGTAGATTTTTTGATGATGGCCATTCTGACCGGTGTGAGGTGATACCTCATTGTAGTTTTGATTTGTATTTCTCTAATGATTAGTGGTGTTGAGCATCTTTTCATGTGTTCATTGGCAATTTGTATATCTTTTTTGGAGAAATGTCTATTTAGGGCTTCTGCCCATTTTTGGGTTGGGTTGTTTGTTTTTTGGATATTGAGCTGCATGAGCTGCTTGTGTATTTTGGAGATTAATCCTTTGTCAGTTGCTTCATTTGCAAATATTTTCTCCCACTCTGAAGGTTGTCTTTTTGTCTTGTTTATGGTTTCCATTGCTGTGCAAAAGCTTTTAAGTTTCATTAGGTCCCATTTGTTTATTTTTATTTCCAGTACTCTAGGAGGTGGGTCAAAAGGATCTTGCTGTGATTTATGTCAAAGAGTGTTCTGCCTATGTTTTCCTCTAAGAGTTTTAGAGTGTCTGGCCTTACATTTAGGTCTTTAATCCACTTTGAGTTTATTTTTTTGTATGGGGTTAGGAAGTGTTCTAATTTCATTCTTTTACATGTAGCTGTCCAATTTCCCCAGCACCACTTATTGAAGAGGCTGTCTTTTCTCCATTGTATACTCTTGCCTCCTTTATCAAAGATAAGGTGACCATATGTGTGTGGGTTTATCTCTGGGCTGTCTATCCTGTTCCATTCATCTATATTTCTGTTTTTGTGACAGTACCATACTGTCTTGATTACTGTAGCTTTGTAGTATAGTCTGAAGTCCAGGAGCCTGATTCCTCTAGATCCATTTTTCTTTCTCAAGATTCCTTTGGCTATTTGGGGTCTTTTGTGTTTCCATACAAATTGTGAAATTTTTTGTTCTAGTTCTGTGAAAAATGCCAATGTTAGTTTGATAGGGATTGCACTGAACCTGTAGATTGCTTTGGGTAGTATAGTCATTTTCACAATGTTGATTCTTCCAATCCAAGAACATAGTATATCTCTCCATCTGTTTGTATCATCGTTAATTTCTTTCAGCAGTATTTTATAGTTTTCTGCATACAGGTCTTTTGTCTCCTTAGGTAGGTTTTTTCCCAGGTATTTTATTCTTTTTGTTGCAGTGGCAAGTGGGAGTGTTTCCTTAATTTCTCTTTCAGATTTTTCATCATTAGAGTTTAGAAATGCCAGAGATTTCTGTGCATTAATTTTATATCCTGCTACTCTACCAAATTCATTGATTAGCTCTAGTAGTTTTCTGGTAGCATCTTTAGGATTCTCTATGTATAGTATCATGTCATTTGCAAACAATGACAGTTTTACTCCTCCTTTTTGGATTTAGATTCATTTTATTCCTTTTTCTTCTCTGATCACTGTGGCTAAAACTTCCAAAACTATGTTGAATAATATTGGTGAGAGTGGGAAACCTTGTCTTGTTCCTGTTCTTAGAGGAAATGCTTTCGGTTTTTCACCATTGAGAATGATGTTTGCTGTGGGTTTGTCATCTATGGTCTTTATTATGTTGAGGTAGTTCCCTCTATGCCTACTTTCTGGAGAGTTTTTATCATAATTGGGTGCTGAATTTTGTCAAAAGCTTTTTCTGCATCTATTGAGATGATCATACAGTTTTCCCCCTTCAATTTGTTAATATGGTTTATCACATTGATTGGTTTCATATATTGAAGAATCCTTGCATTCCTGGGATAAACCCCACTTGATCGTAGTGTATGATCCT
Source organism: Lipotes vexillifer (assembly GCF_000442215.2). Lineage (NCBI taxonomy): Eukaryota > Metazoa > Chordata > Mammalia > Artiodactyla > Lipotidae > Lipotes > Lipotes vexillifer. The sequence continues at coordinate 1,793,683 of NW_006770496.1, read as the reverse complement.
TTTACTGTGCTGTTGACATCTAGTCTCATAGTATTGTGGTCGGAAAAGATACTTGGTATGATTTCAATTTTCTTAAATTTACCAAGGCTTGATTTGTGACCCAGGATATAATCTATCCTGGAGAATGTTCCATGAGCACTTGAGAAGTGTATTCTGTTGTTTTTGGATGGAATGTCCTATAAATATCTATTAAGTCCATCTTGTTTAATGTATCATTTAAAGCTTGTGTTCCTTATTTATTTTCATTTTGGATGATCTGTCCATTGGTGACAGTGGGGTGTTAAAGTCCCCTACTATGATTGTGTTACTGTTGATTTCCCCTTTTATGGCTGTTAGCATTTGTTTTATGTATTGAGGTGCCCCTGTGTTGGGTGCATAAATATTTACAATTGTTATAACTTCTTCTTCGATTGATCCCTTGATCATTATGTAGTGTCCTTTGTCTCTTGTAATAGCCTTTATTTTAAAGTCTATTATGTCTGATATGGGAATTGCCACTCCAGCTTTCTTCTGATTTCCATTTGTATGGAATATCTTTTTCCATCCCCTCACTTTCAGTCTGTATGTGTCCCTAGGTCTGAAGTGGGTCTCTTTTAAACAGCATATATATGGGTCTTGTTTTGTATCCATTCAGCCAGTCTATGTCTTTTGGTTGGAGCATTTAATCCATTTACATTTAAGGTAATTATCAATATGTATGTTCCTCTTACCATTTTCTTAATTGTTTTGGGTTTGTTATTGTAGGTCTTTTCCTTTTCTTGTGTTCCCTGCCTAGAGATGTTCCTTTAGCATTTTGTTGTAAAGCTGGTTTGGTGGTACTGAATTCTCTTAGCTTTTGCTTGTTTGTAAAGGTTTTAATTTCTCTGCTGAATCTGAATGAGATCCTTGCTGGGTAGAGTAACCTTGGTTGTAGGATTTTCCCTTTCATCACTTTAAATATGTCCTGCCACTCCTTTCTGGCTTGCAGAGTTTCTGCTGAAAAATCAGCTGTTAACCTTATGGGGATTCCCTTGTATATTATTTGTTGCTTTTCCCTTGCTGCTTTTAATATTTTTTTCTTTGTATTTAATTTTTGATAGTTAGATTAATATGTGTCTTGGCGTGTTTCTCTTTGGGTTCATCCTGTATGGTGCTCTCTGTGCTTCCTGGACTTGATTGACTATTTCCTTTCCCATGTTAGGGAAGTTTTCTACTATTATCTCTTCAAATAGTTTCTCAGACCCTTTCTTTTTCTCTTCTTCTTCTGGGACCCCTATAATTCAAATGTTGTTGTGTTTAATATTGGACCAGAGGTCTCGAGACTGTCCTCAATTATTTTCATTCTTTTTTCTTTATTCGGCTCCCTGGCAGTTATTTCCACCATTTTATCTTCCAGCTCACTTATCCTTTCTTCTGCCTCAGTTATTCTGTTATTGATTCCTTCTAGAGTATTTTTAATTTCCGTAATTGTGTTGTTCATCATTGTTTGTTTGCTCTTTAGTTCTTCTGTATCCTTGTTAAATGTTTCTTGTATCTTCTCCATTCTGTTTCTGAGATTTTGGATCATCTTTACTATCATTACTCTGAATTCTTTTTCAGGTAGCTTGCCTATTTCATCTTCATTTATTTGGTTTTGTAGGTTTTTATCTTGCTCTTTCGTCTGTAACGTATTTTTTTGTCATTTCTTTCTTTTTTAAAAAATTTTTTGATGGGTGGTGCTGTATTCCTGTCTTACTGGTTGTTTGGCCTGAGACGTCCAGCATTGGAGTTTGCAGGCAGTTAGATAGAGCTGAGTCTTGGTGCTGAGATGAGGACCTCTTGGAGGCCTCACTCTGATTGATATTTCCTGGGGTCTGAGGTTCTCTGTTAGTCCAGCGGTTTGGACTTGGAGCTCCTAACACGGGAGCTCTGGCCCAGCCTCTGGCCTGGGAACCAAGATCCTGCAAACTTCGTGGCATGGTTAAAAAAAAAAAGGAAGAAAGGAGCAGTACAATATCAAAGAATAAAAAACGAAATAAAATTAGAAAGATAAAAAATATATTAGGAAAAATAAAACTATAATTGAAACAACTGCAACAAGGTAAAATAAAACCAAAGCAGAAAAAAGAAAAAAAAGGGGGGTGGGCAACAAGCCAAAAGGAGAGATCACCAGTTGCTGGGGGTTCCTCCTATCCCCTTAGGTGTCTGTGGTCCCCCACTGGTGCCTGGTAGCTGCCCTAGTTGTGAGGAGACGCAAATTCCACATCCTCCTAGTATGCCATCTTGACTCCACCCCTAATCCCCTATTTTTTTTTGAATTTCTTTGTTCATTTTTGCTCTTATAAATAACTCTTTGATGAATACTCATGTACATAGATTCTTGAGCAAATGACTGCTTAGTTTTAAAGAGAAATTTTCAGAAGCAGAATTACTTGTTAAAATCACAAATGTTATAACGTCACTTTTATGCATATTGTCAAGTTGCCTGTCAGAGAAGTTCTAGCAACTTAAACTCTCATTAGTGGTGAAGGAACATGTCCTCTTCACCATATTCTTGTTAAAAGTAGGCCTTTATCACTTTTTAACGTTTGCTTATTTGACAGATGATAGATGATACCTCATTGTTGTTTTAATTTGTTTTTCTTTGATTACTACTGAAGATGAAACTGTTGTTTATATTTATTGGTCACGTTCTTGATCATTAAAAAATTAAATTGTTTTTTCCTTATTGCTATGCAGGAACTCTTTGTTATTAGAGAATTTAAATCTTGTCTTATATGTTATAAATATTGCTCTAGTTTTTCATTTGTCTTTTAATTTTATGAATTTTTGGACATTGTATACATTTGAAGATTTCATGTAATTAAATCTAGTAATACCTCTTTTTGGCTTTGCTTTTATATCATGCTCAGAGAGATTGGAATACTTCTTAAAATAATCTTTTTCAGGAAAGCATAAATCTGTTATATTTTCTGAATCTTTGAATGACTGAGAATACATTTCTGCGGCCTTCATGTAGGAACCATATCTTGGCAGCTGGAGCAGTTTTGACACACTATCCTCAAAATGTTGTAGAGGTCGTTCCACTATTTTCTGAAATTTATCATTGAAAGATAAGTCTGATGTCAAAAGGATTTTTCCTCCTAGTATGTCCCCTGGTTGTTTGTTGGGCTGAATGATTGCAAGATTTTTCTTTATATTTGGAATATGATGGAAAAGCAAGACATGACGAGGAGAGTCTCTTTTATATTCTCTGGAGTTCAGTGGGGTTTTGGATTAAAGTCAAGGATTTCTTCAACTCAAGAAAATTATCTTTTGTTGTTTATTTGGTCACCACTTCCTCTCTGTCTGATGTGTTCACCTCCCCGGGGTTTCCTATTCAATCTCCTGGACCTATCCTATATGCCTCTCATGTGAGTTCCAGAATTTGGCTGACTGGTTTTCTCACCCTGTTTTTTACATTGTCCAACTTGCTAGTCAGTATGGCCATCACATTTTTATATCAGGTCATTATTGTTTCACCTAAAAGTAGTCTTCCCTAACCTCAGATTGTTCCTTTTTCATGAGTATAATCTCCTCACATTATTGTTGAGAATCTGGATTTAATATCTTACAAAATTCACTTTCCTATAGCAAGCTTTTTTCAAGAGTTCTTTTCTTTGGAGACCATGAACATTTTTTCTATGTTCAAATGTTTCTCTGTTTGCTCATTTTACAAGGGAGGTCTGTGTTTGCCCAGTTTTAGAACTTGGGAGAGGTTCCATCAGAGAGTATTCAGGTTCATGTCTGATTTCTTCAGTGTGAGAAAAGGGATCAAAGAAGAATGTATGGTTCTTGTAGTTTAACTTCCCTGGATCAGCGTTTTCATTTTATAGGAGGTTGAAGAGAGAACTACATCCCGAGGTGACTGTACAACAAGGGCTTCCCCACTATGCCCAAGTTTCCTTTCCACCCAGCAGGGGCACCATCCTCCTTCTCTAATGGACGAGATAGCTCTTGTTATGAGCCTGTTGTTCGTATCACAGTGTTTGAACTGAACTGAACTGAAATGGCTATGGATGTGCCTTTGATGGCAGATTGTGCTGAGAAGGGAAATTTGCACCTGTTTGGATTTGGCATCACATTTATAGAGAGCAAGGGGGAAACAAACACAGAGGCCAGCACATCCCGCATGATTACTGCCAAAATTACTTACCAAAGACATCTGTGAAGCTGTGATCCAATCGGGAGGGATGTGAAAATGAGCCCCAGCTGAGTCTCCCAGCAAAATGATTCCCCTGGGCTGTGAACCTAGGTGGCACAATTTATTTGCATTATTTATGCGTTCAAGTAGTTTGGAGCCTCCAGATTGGGTAGTTAGGTGAGCACATACCCTGGTGTGTATTCTGTGCATAGAGCATCGTAACAGTGATGCATTGCCACTTTTCGAGTGTTGGAGAGTGAGGGGCATAGCATTTAGGAGCTGAATGAGATTTCCAGGCCATTGAAACTGCCAGCTAAGCTGTGCAGATGCAGGTGTGCTTCCTAGCTCAGCATAAAACAAACTCCTGTGCAACATCTTGAGTGAATGATAGATGAATAAAAGCATCAAAACATTATCTGAACTCAGAAATATGCCCTAAATTTTGGTTCTGAAAATTGCTTCCTTGGAGAACACACTCATTTCTGCTAATATCCACTTTAGGAATCAGTAATCTCATGGAGCAATTTTGATTTTTTTCAAAGATGTTATGGTCTTTTAATATCCTTTATATATACAAAAGCACTGGATGGATAATTATGGTTGATTAGTGGGGAGATGGAGAGATAAAATCTCTCTGCAGCCCTATATGTTTGGAGGTTAAGAATCACTTAATCTGATTCTAAGGCCCATCTACATGAATCATTCATCCATGGGTGATGCATGAACTCTTCCAAATCCCTTAAGATCCTGAAAGAATCAATCAGTGCCTCTCAGAGTCAGAGAGGAGAGCCTACCTCCTCCGCCTCCAAAGGCCCCAAATCAAGCCAAGGATGGCCCAGCCTCACTCCAGCGGCTCCCTATCTTGGGACTTTGTGACAGCTAGCACTTGGCCACACAAATGGGGACTGAGAAGGCCCAGGACATTGAGGAGGGGTTGGGATTTGGGGAATCCAAGAGGCTTCCCACAGTGAACCCAGAGCCTCACACCAGGATTTCACTTAGATCTGAGTTTACTTATTCATTTGTCTATTTGTTAATGCATTCTTTTATTCATCCAACAAGCATTTCTAAACTGCATTACTATGTGTCGGGTCCTTACATTTTCTACCTCCATCCTGTCCTTCTAATAGCTTACAGACAATTAGACTTTAAGCTGATTGAGGGCAAGGACTGTATCACGTCTGCCCATAAAAACTCATAGCCAAGTATAGCCCTTGGTGCCTAATAGGAATAGGTGTTCAGGAAATATCTGTTGAATGAATGAATGAATGAAATGCTTCTAAATGTTAGGGGAAAGCATTGTCTAAACTTAAAACAGTGATGCTACCATAGGGTCTTGTTTGAGACTCTTTGGGCATCACCAGTACCATGTTTTCAGTATTATGTGGGTGGTAATAGGTTCCTCCTAAGAACACTGGTAGCCCAGGTGTATGTGGCATTGGGCATTTAGAATACAGAGCTTTTGCTCAGGCATTTTTGGGAACTCTCAATGGCTGTTGCTTGGAGGTCTCCATCAAGTCACCCAGATATGAGTCTTCAGCCCAGTCGACACAAGGGCTCTGTCAGTACAAGTCTAGACATCTGACCTTGTAGTGTATGGAGGAGGACACAGAGAAGACTGAAAATTATCACCTCCACTTATTTTCTTATTTGGAGAAGTGCTGGATTTCAGTTACCCTGTTATCTCTCTTACAGCCTTTTCTAATATTATCATTAAAGTTTCCAATTCCCCCAAAAAGGAATCAATTAAAAAAATTCAGTTTTGCTTTGTCTTGGTTCTGCCTCATTTGTCTATAATCTTTTTCATGTCATTTTCTAATTTGTCACGAAAATAAATGTAAATTGGTCAACATTACGTTGTAGCATCAGGCACTTCCTCACTTGGATGGTCTGTTTGCTTCAATCTGACTCAGACTAGAAAAGAATATCCTATTGGAATAAGTACACTGACTTTTACAATTCATACCTTCACAGAATTTCTTCTCGTATGGAATTCCATCTTTTGGATCAACACCCTTTAAGAGAAATGATGAAATTAGCAGCTTGCTTTTAAATTTATGAGACACAAACACGAAATCCTTCCCAAATGGCTTTAAAAGCACAAAAACAAATCAGTAGATAAAATCCTTTAAAGTCTCTTGAGCCCTTAATCCAACATAGCAACATCCTAGATAAGTGAATTGGGCTTTAAGGAACTGGGGGCAGGAATAAGGAGAGATCCAGAAACTGGACCATCTTGTTCAGAAGGATGCAGGGCAGGGCTCTGAGTGCTGGTAACATCACCCGGAGGGAGAACTGAGGGTCCATTCAGTGACTGGGACACAGGGGCAGAGTGGGTTC
>NW_006770496.1:1685905-1786830 GCF_000442215.2 Lipotes vexillifer | reverse complement strand
TCAGCAGTCTCTGAGTTGGAGCTCTAAGTGTCCTGACACCTCCAGTGCCTAAGGGTTGATGCTTCTAGAGCAGAGATTCTCAACAGGGCTGCTTTTGAGGCACCCCTCCCCCACCCCTGCCCCACAGCCATCCGAAGGGACATTTGGCAATGCCTGGAGACATCTTTGGTTGTTACGATGAGGGGAGGGGGAGCTACCGGCATTTAGTGGGGAGAGGCAGGGATGCTATTGACCATCATACAATTTACAAGGCAGCCCAAACCATAAAGAGTGATCCCAAATGTTGATATGATACCACAGCTGAGGACACTTCCTAACACTTAAAGCTAAGTCTGTGCATTAGTGGAGCAGCTGGTCCTTGGAAGGTTTGAGCAGAGTCTGGATAACTTTAAAAAAGTTAAAAAAATATATATATATATAATTTTTTTTCTTTTGTTTGCCAAACTCTGGTCTGGAGAGCACTGGCATTCCACTAGATATTAATGGTATTAACAGTATTTTAGGAAGAAAGAACCTGATGGTCAGAGATGTACTGGAAACAGTGTGTTCACTGTCTTGGTCTTGGGGACTCCCAACATGCATTAAAACATTAAAGATGCTGAGAAATTCGGAAGTAAAGAAAACTGTTCAGGCTTATTTGACCCAGTACTTTCCAAACTTTGCTATAGCGCCCCTCGTCCCTTACCTCTTAACCTCCCACTCAACACTGGAGTTCTTGGACACAGTTTGGGAAATGTTGGCCTTAGTGATTGTAAAGTCCTCTCTGAGTTTATGATTTTGTGATTCTGTGAGTCATTTTTCCTCCATGGAAAGGGATAGGTATGAAGGTCATGTGTCTTTCTCCTATTACTGATGATAAACGCTGAGTCTTGGCTCCCTGGGCTCTTGGTGGATTTCCACTGGTCTAGCACAGTCTCTTATTGGCCTTCCTTATGTAGGTGGGCTCCTATGTCAGAGGCAGGGATGGGGTCATGGAACCAAGACAGCAGCTTCACACACTAATAACCCCCCATGTCCTCCAACATGACAACTAAGCTTGACTTTATCGAACAAGAGCTGCCTTGGGGGTCTTGACACCTTGACACCTTAAGATCTAGGGGACGTGTCTTCCCCTCCTCATGAAAAGGCATTGTGACTGATGATAGGGTGGGTGGGTAGGGCTATACTGGGATACAATCTGTCTTGCTCTCCATATCTCAGAAGAAATGGACCATCAGTGTCCTGGAGAGAGGAAACTATTTACAGGAACTTTCTCCTCTTCATCCAAGCAGACAAATTAGGCGACCATTCAGAGGCAATTTATCTTGAAGCTGGGGAATCTTAAACTTCAAGGCTCCTTGTTTGTACGATCCCTGCCTGTGTGAGTGCTGGGAGCAGCTGGGAGCTATAGAGTGTTTTAGGTGGAGAGGAACCAGGCTGCACTCAGAACAATATTTCTACATAAGCATTCCTGGTAAATTGGAAAAGAGATCTCAGAAGAAAGGGACCTGAATTTCCAAGACTCCAGGAATTTGTTAAGATTTCTTTTATTGTTCTAATTAATTATACTTTTAGTCTTGATTTTGTATTTGTATTTGGTATTCTTTTTCTTCATGAGGACCCCTCAAATCCTATAAGCTCAAGACCTCACAAAATTGGGTCTGCTGCCATTGCCGAGCTAAGATTAAGTGTTTGGCTTTTCTCTTTCCTTTCCTTTTCTCTACCTGGAAGCTGCTAACTTATTATTCATAGGGAACTGGGGCACCAGCATTAGATGCCTCAGGATGTGGGTAGTGGGGTAACTACGGGTAACTTCCACTCTGCCTGACTAGCCTTATGAAATAGAAAAAAATAGCTGCAATGAAATGGCGACAGCATGCGGTTTGCTCCAATAGCTCTTTGGGTTGCTGTAAAACTTTGCTAACACCACTCTCCATTTAATTTCACACTGTTCCAAACACAATAAAGGGATTAGATGTGAATGATGTTAAGCAAGACTTGTAGTGGCTGTGACAGAGACAGCCTCAACTCTCATTACATCATGGACACCCTTCCCATGTGATTGGATTCTATGCCCCTCTTCCAAACAGCAGAAAAAGGGTTGCTGTAGTCTACCGTCTTCTTCCTTAGGTCTGACTGAAGCAAACAGGCAATGGGCCTTTAAGGAGGACGGAAAGCAAGAGAACAGGGTTAAATTTGAGTTTAGTCGCTTACCCAAATGCCATTACAGTTTGAATCCTGATGTGTATCCCAGTTGTCTGGCCTATGAAGAAAACATCAACATTGGTCTTTGGCATGTATTTATCACTCTGAATGTCAGCTTCACAAATGAAGGAATGAATGAATGAGTGCTACACCAAGAGTCTTCGATAGACGACAGTTTCTTCAGGGAAAAGTGCCACACACCGTTGTGGGTTGTGGCCCACAGAAGCCTCACTTGGCCTCTTTACCATTCCCTTGGCTTTGGATGTTTGCTGGGAACTGTGGACCAAATGCAGTCTTTTCGCAATTGACTAGATTCATGGGAGGTATTGTTGTGGAATGATGTTGATAGGAATAATGAACACATCTGCAGTCCATTTCAGTTAGACAAGTGACACAATTAAAGTTATGCCTCTAAAGTCCCAAACCTCTGGTTAATGCTTCCGCACTGTAGTCACAGCTAAGATGAAGGCTGGCATACCCAGTTTGAAGTCTGAGATGTGATTGATTGAACATCAGCCTGGGACTAAAATGTGCCCTGCGCTCTACTCTCTGCCCCGTCGCCCTCCTCCTGGTGGAAGAGGCTACTCTTTCTGGGCCCAGGGTTGCCAGTAGAACTCGTGCAGGAGGCTGGATAAACATCCACAATAACCTGTCTACTCACGTGTTTCTCCCACTAGACTGTAAACTCCTCGAGAGGAGGCCTATTTCTATTTGTTTACCACCCAACATGATGCAGAGTGCTTGGCAATGCTCGATGAGCATTTTTTTGGCAAATGAATGAACAAACACTGTTTTTTCATTGCGCTTTACTTCAATTAGGACATGGAGGTCCCTTCTCTCTGTAAGCACGAATCCCCTAGGCTGAGGGAGATAATTATGCCTCTGCCTCCTTTTCAGAAGGTAATTTTCAACATCAGTGACCAGCAGAGACCGTTACCTTCTGCCTGGGTATGCCATCTTGTTGCTGTCGTTACAGTCTCTCCCTCGCCAGTGAGAGCCCCGCAGTGTCTGAAATTGAAGAGCACACACAGGAAGGGTCAGTTCTGCTTTGACGTTATCCACAGTGAGGGCCAATCAGAGCTGTCTGAGGGGTACTGACATCTGCCATTTTAAATCCTAATACAGTCTAGGAACACTAGAGATCACTAAGAAAATTAAGATGATATGCTAAGACCTCCTGTGTGAGGTGAAATGTAATATGGTACCAGGGCCAATCACAGATGAAGTGTGTGTGTATGTGAGAGTGTGTGTATGCATGTGTATATGTGTTGTTGGGTGCGTGCTGATATGTGAGTGTATGGGGGTGCATGTGTGTGAATGTGCATGTATGTGGGCACGTGTGCATTCACATGGGTTATGTGAATGCATGTTTTATACACGTGTCTGTGTACATGTGTGTTCATGTGTATGCGTCTATGTGCACTTCCACAAAGGGCAGGACCATCCAACTCCCTGAACTTTCTCTATCAAAGGCTCCAAAACAATTGGTTTATTTGGTCCAGTGATTAATCATTTTGCTGGATAATTTAAAAGACCTCTAGCCAAACTGGTTAGTTGTGTGGATTTATTATATTTTTTACATGTCTGATTTGAAAGAATCAAGAGTCATGATAATGTCAAACAATGTCTTTATTTCTCACATTCGCAGGTAGAGTATTTGAGATCCCACCTACTTTGGAGAGTTTGTGACATCTGTTGCTTGCTTGTGGAATTTCACAGAGAACATTCTGACATCCTAACTGTTCTAAATCTAACATGTGTACACAGACATAAACACACACACACACACACACACACAAACACACACACACTTTTTAAAAGTAAGTTAAAATACGTTTAAGAATTTTGAAAATAATTCCCAACACATTTCAAGATAACTGTTATCCCCGTGGAGAATTCCAGCTGGGAATGGCTTCAGGAAACGAAAACAGTCTAGGACTAAGATCCACTTTGATGGTCCATGTATTAGTAAGATACCAGAAAGTCTGTAAGCATCATAAAATGGTGTATTATCACATTAATAATACATTCAAATGGCATTCAATCTTGTCTTATTAAAGGAAAGAAATTTATAGGAAGCGACGCAATATTTAGCAAACATCTGGTTAGTCTTAATGATACTTACTGGGAAAACACTGTATTTGTCTGAATCTACATCTTTGAATGGTAAAGAATTTTGTATAGCCCTAGAAGAAAAAAAACAAAACACCTGGTGAGCTAAGAAAAAACAAATGGTGTTTTTGAAAACAAATAGAGACAGTTTTAGATATGGCTGTGTTGAGTTTATGTGACAGAACCGCATTCTAAAAATAAAATTAAGGACCTAAATAAAAATTTAAAAAATAAAATAAAAATAAAATGAAGAGTACCAGTCAAACTTTGCTCATCCCTGCTCTCCACTCAACAGAACTATTTTCTCTCTGACTTTTTACTTGGCCTATATGGGGAGGTAAAATATAATGAACTCAAGTTTTAGAAGGCATGGGATATGGCTGTTGAGGTCCTCAGGAAAGAACCTACATTTTTGGTCCAGTCAACGAGTTCAGTACTACAGATTTTACACATTTTACACATTCTGTGTTGGAAATCTTTTCTTAAGATTCTCCTCTTTTAAACCACTTATTCTGAGAATCTGACAATTTAGTTGTCACTCCCGTTCAAGAGCCTGGGGAACCAAGGGCTCTGTTGTGATTGATGACCAAGCAATTCATGCCAAAACCATGGACACGGCCCCCCCCCCCCCGAGTGAGGATCTCCCCTGAGATCTCACTACCAGACTTTTCCCAGCTTCCAAAGGCAAACACTGTTTCCCTCTAGGAAAATCACTTACAGAGTAGCAGGGAAGTGCCATCATATGGCAGGGTGAGGTTATTCTTGGAGCCTAGAATATAGAGGGAGTAACATGACCCTTTATAGGATTTAGTAAATGGTCTTTTGAATCAAGAGCTTCTCAGCAGTTCTGAGAGTCTCGAGTCAAGTGAATTCAGCCAGAGCCAGCATGGAGCCTAACTGGTGGTATGGAGCCTGTCTTATGAGCTCTGAGATGGTGGACCCACCACAAGTCCACATTAATAGACCTCTTGAGAGATGACATCTCCTGTAAGACTAGGTAGTTTTCTCCCGTGTACATATTTGACCTCTTGGATAGCTATTTTATGTTTCTAGATGAGAAAAGGAGGGAAGACAGAGAGGGAGAGGGAGATGGAGAGAGAGAAAGAGAGGACGAACAGACCCAAAGAGCCATATTTTCAGTCTGAGAAAAGGTTCCGGGTGAAAGGTCTCACTGAGGATGACAAAGCTACCCCTTTCCACCTTTGCCATCTCGGGGATGAGAGTTTGTCCTTGAAAGAAGGAACAATGAGTTGTCTCTAGAATTAGAAAGTTCATTAAATTAACCTTTACCTGCTTATTTTAAAGGCTCAGAGTGACGAACCAAAACCATACATTCTAGACACGAGAGGGTAGATTGGTCATCATAAGTCACATAAATTGCAATTTACAAAAACTCCACAATCCCTTATTCATAGCCCCCAGGTCCAAACAGGTCTGAGCACCAAGAGTTGTTTCTTATTTTCAACTTTGCAGCTCACACATTTGGTGGCAAAACTTGACCCAAACTGGTCTAAGGCAATTCATAAGCTATACCTTATTTAGTGTGACTATCCATATATTTCATTGCTGATATATAAATTTGTTTGACTAGGAGGTGCTGGGAGTGTTAGGTGAGTTATGGTATATGGTATGTTACTTTCTTAAAATCTGAATTCGAAATCACATCTGGCTCTGTTTTGGATAAAGCATTGTTGACTTTCACTACTATTATTTCTGCAAAATTGTATCTAAACTTGATACCTTGTGTATCCTTACAGGTATCTGGTTGTATGCTGAACTATTCATTCATTCATTCATTCATTCCACAGCCATTTTTGAAGTCCTTGCATGTGCCAGGCATCATATTAGATATTAGGGCTGAATATAAGATGCATTTCCTATGCTAGAAGAGCTTAATGATGGGTGGGGGGAAACAAGGCATCAACAGATAACCACAGTGCTATGGAGAAAATTCTATAAGAGGGTTGTGCACCCAGAGGGAAAACACTCTTAACTCTACACAGGGAAGGAGGTGATCTTAAGGTGAAAGCTAAAGGATGAGAAAGCATTTTCAAAGCAAGTAATTGGGTGATGGGTGTGGGTGTTCTAATAGGAAGGAAAAGTATGGGAAGCCCCTTAACATAGCTCTAGATTCTGAAATTAGACTCCTTGGATTTGAATCCCAGGTCTGCCGTCTACTTGGTATGTAACTTTGGGCAACTTATTTAATCTGTTTGTACCTCTGTTACCTCTTTTGTAAATGGGGCCAGTGTCAGTACCTGCTTCCTAGGGCTGTTGCAAAGACTAATAGCGTTGTTATGTGTGAAGCAAGGAAGACCTGTGCCAAGCATGTGATAAGTACTCACAAAATATTAGCTCTTTTCATTATGTGCAATGCTAACAGTTATTCCAAGGATGGTTTCTAGGATTGGGCAAACAGGAATCAGGTGTTTGCTCTTATGACATTTTAGTTTCTGGAGACATCTCGAACCCAATCCATGGACTCTCTTCAGATTTTCAGGTTCCCAGCCACACAATATTCCGTCCAGTTATGCGTGTCCACTATTTTTAGGTATTTTTACCGTAAGCACATTTGCAGCAAGCATTTTTGCTGTAAACACTTTCACTGCATAACTAATTGGCCATAAGACAATTTTGCCATAAAAGGTAAAACGACTGGTTGATAGTTTGTTTTGATATATATCATACAAAAATCATGACAGATGATGATGATGTGCCCCAAGAGCTGGTTTCTGATTTTGAAGCACACTACAATGGAGGAGAAAGAGGTTGAGGGCCTGAGAGTTGCAGATTTGAGCTTGCATTTCCCATAGGACTTTGGAATGTTTATCAACAGACATATTACAAGATGCCAAGAACACACAACAGTGTAGAGGCTTTCACAACACAATACAAAGCTTAGGTATAAACATGCATCCTAGTATTTGGAAACTGATACCTCTCCTAACGAAGGAAGAAATCTTAGCAAAAAAGAAAAAGTGTGATGTCAAATGAGAAGAATCAACAAGAAAAAACAGTGTGTAAAATACTAAGAATGAAAGACCTGGAAGACAAGTGCTTATGTACAAGTCACAAAAGAAGATCGGTCATTTGTGCAGTATTGCCATGAAATATACACACACTTTAAATATATTCAGATGTTCTGTATTTAGCAATAAAGTCTCTTTAATTTTGCAATTCATTTTTCATGTTTCATGATGTCCTTCTTAACGTCTCTTTTATTTTTCATTGTTTTATCCTTTACAGCAAAATCATGGCTAATTAGTTACGTGGCAAAAATGTTTTTGGCAGCAAGGCTGTCTAAGGCAGAGAAACTTACGGTGAAAATACCTAGAACCCCAGTTACCACGTTGGCTGGTGCAGCTAATCACCTGCTTGCTGCTCCTGCCCTATGACTACCTGGGCTTGGGCTAGCAGGCTTGACCCAGGGAGCAATTGTGATTGCAGCTGAATGGCATTCGTTACATAATGGTGAGCTATTCAAGTTCAAAGTGCCTAAAATTATGTCATGAAACTGGGGCATTACAACAAAAGAAAACTAGGGGGAATAAAATTTCCATGTGTATCTGCCTCATATTGGAGTCCCAGGCAGTACTCCAGGACCAGCGTGACTCTGTTTCATGTGCGTGTGGATGCATTACATGCATCCCTGTAAGATAAAATGAGAGCAGAGAAAACCATGGAAGGACACATCCCGACGTGTTTACACGGCTCACCTTGTGGTGGGAACAAGGACGATGTGGGAGGAAAGAGCAGGGCAGGGGCAAGAAGGAACAAACGAAAAAAGGCAAAGAATGATGAATTAAAAGCACGGTTAGGGCTTCCCTGGTGGCGCAGTGGTTGAGAGTCCGCCTGCCGATGCAGGGGACGCGGGTTCGTGCCCCGGTCCGGGAAGATGCCACATCCCGCGGAGCGGCTGGGCCCGTGAGCCACGGCCGCGGAGCCTGCGCGTCCGGAGGCTGTGCTCCGCAACGGGAGAGGCCACGGCAGTGAGAGGCCCGCGTACCGCAAAAAAAAAAAAAGCTCAGTTAACGTAAGATAAGATAGTCTGTGTGAATTTATGTGGAATAATACATATGTGGGTTCATGCATTTGGAAATTCAATAAAAAGAATAAATTATTAAGAGGGGACCCTCCTGTCCTACCACTGCTACAATAGAAAATAGGCAGCATAGAGGCACTGTGAATTCTGATCAAAACAAAACAACCAAAAACTTGGTTGCCCCATGGTAGTAGCCTGGTATCCTAAACATTTGTTTTTCTTATAAAGTAGTGCTTTTTCTTTATTTATTCCCTTGTTTCTACAGAGTCCCTACTAAAACTAAGCACTGTGGTAGGAACCAGGGATAAAAAGTTTACCAAGAAATGGTATCCCCGCTCTCCAAGAGCTGTGGGTGGGGGTGGGAGACTGATGCGGAAGCAGCCAGAGAAGAACAGGGTGCAGGAGCAGGTACCAGCGAGCATGGAGTACGGAGGAGGCTAGCCAAGCGACCGGAGCTAGGCTGGGAGCTGGAAAGCTGCCCACGGGTGGAGACACCTCCATTGGTATTTTTTTTTTTTTTTTTGCAATTAACAAGGAAATTTAGTTATTTCTGAGATATACATTTTAAAGTAATAACTAGATTATAACTTATAACATTATACCAGAGCATATAAGACTTTTAGAAATTTCATGTAATGTCTGAAACATTTATATTAACATATTTCCATACAAATAACCCAAAGAAAGTTTAGTATTAGTTGTTTTTTGTTGTTGTTTGTTTGTTTGTTTATACTGCAGGTTCTTATTAGTCATCAATTTTATACACATCAGTGTATACATGTCAATCCCAATTGCTCAATTCAGCACACCACCACTATCCCCACCCCACTGCAGTTTTCCCCCCTTGGTGTCCATACGTTTGTTCTCTACATCTGTGTCTCAGCTTCTGCCCTGCAAACCGGTTCATCTGTACCATTTTTCTAGGTTCCACATACATGAGTTAATATACGATATTTGTTTTTCTCTTTCTGACTTACTTCACTCTGTATGACAGTCTCTAGATCCATCCATGTCTCCACAAATGGCTCAATTCCGTTCCTTTTTATGGCTGGGGAATATTCCATTGTATATATGTACCACATCTTCTCTATCCATTCGTCTGTCGATGGGCATTTAGGTTGCTTCCGTGACCTGGCTATTGTAAATAGTGCTGCAATGAATATTGGGGTGCATGTGTCTTTTTGAATTATGGTTTTCTCTGGGTATGTGCCCAGTAGTGGGATTGCTGGGTCATATAGTAATTCTATTTTTAGTTTTTTAAGGAGCCTCCATACTGTTCTCCATAGTCGCTGTATCAATTGACATTCCCACCAACAGTGCAAGAGGGTTCCCTTTTCTCCACACCCTCTCCAGCATTTGTTGTTTGTAGATTTTCTGATGATGCCCATTCTAACTGGTGTGAGGTGATACCTCATTGTAGTTTTGATTTGCATTTCTCTAATAATTAGTGATGTTGAGCATCCTTTCATGTGCTTCTTGGCCATCTGTATGTCTTCTTTGGAGAAATGCCTATTTAGGTCTTCTGCCCATTTTTGGATTGGGTTGTTTGTTTCTTTAATATTGAGGTGCATGAGCTATTTATATATTTGGGAGATTAATCCTTTGTCCGTTGATGCGTTTGCAAATATTTTCTCCCATTCTGAGAGCTGTCTTTTCGTCTTGTTTATGAAGGCATTAGGCCAAACAGGATGGGGAAAAGAGAGGCACAGAGCCAGAAAGGCATTCTTACTGGAGGGGATTTTAGGGAAGGATTATGTAACAGAAGACACATAGGTCTTTGTGTCTACCACCTGCTGACTGTGCTAGTGGGTCAAGCATTAAATAAACTAGAACCAACTTGCTCATCTGAAAGTGATGCTCCGAGTCAAGGGACAGGCAATGTTGTGGCTCTGAGCCTGACCTTTATAACCAGGCTGCTGGGTTCAAACATCATATTTATCCATGACTAGCTCTGTGACCTTGGACAAATGGCTTTACATCTTTAAAAAGGGGACCAAAAACATGTTGTCTGTCTAACAGGGTTGCATTTATAAGAGTTCCTGGTGCAGAGACAGTATCAGATAACTTTTACTTGTCATTATTATTACTGAGCCACAGGTTGTTTTAAAGAATAAACGAGGCTGCATTTAAATGTGCTTTATAACCCATGCAGCACTGAATAATTCATGACCCGGTACGAATTATACTAGAAGCACAATGATTTTTACAAAGAAGAAAAACGTACTGCTTTTGCTTTTTCATGAAAAAATTTCCCTTTGAAATTGGGCCAGGAAAATCCCTGGCCACAGATGCTCTTGAATTCAGGTTTTCAAAGGTGGTTCAATTGAAGAGTTGTCGTTTTAGGTCCTGAGGGCCCACGTTTGGTTTGACACAGAAAATGCAATGATGCTTTCAGCAAGGAGGGGACAGGGGTCTCGATTCAACAAGAGCTAAGCATGATGAAATGGTCGGGGGCTTGGGACCTGGCTGCATCTTAGCCTCCCTCACTTTCTTTCATGTCCAATATTTCCCCTCTACTCCCCATGTCCTGATGGTCTCTGCCTCCACTTCTATTCATGAAAAGCGGGATTGATAACTGTTCCAGGATCCAAGTCCGCACTCTGCACAGTTGGCTTGCAGGAGCTTATGTGGGCAGATGAACAGGAAAAGTTTTTAAACTCTTGGATCCCTAAGAGGCTCTGAATGTGGGTCAGATGCACAGCCGCCTCCTCTCCTGAGATACTTTCAAAGCAGACGGGGGATGTTCAATGCGTTTAGCGTCCGTGAAGCTCATGAGATGAAGGATGGAGGAACACAGGAAAAGTGCCTCTATTGTGGGTTGAACTGTGTTCCCCAAAAAGATATGTTGAAGTTCTAACCCCTGCTCCCTGTGAATGTGAACTTACTTGGAAAAAGGGTCTTTGCAGATGTTACTGAGTTAAGATGCGGCCATAAGTGTGGACCCTAATCCAATATGACTGGTTGCAAAAGGAAAACCAGACACACAGGGAAGGAGGCTGTATAAGAAGAGGGAAGCAGAGATTGGAATGACACAGCTGCAAGCCCAGGGTTGCCAAGGATGGATGGGCACCACCAGAAGCTAAGAGGCAAGGAAGGATTTGACCCAGAGTCCCCGAGGGAATCTCAGAGGGAGCAGAGTCTCAGAGGGATCTGGCCAACACCTTGCTTTCAGACTTCCAGCCTCCAGAATGGGGAGAGAATACATTTACATTGTTTCAAGCCACCTAGCTTGTGGTATTTTATTACAGCAGCCTTGGGAAACCAATACAGCCTCTCAGTCCAGATGCTCAGCCTGACTCTCACCTCTGGGGAGTTCTTCCCTCTAACTCTTCACCATGAGAGCTGGGCTAGACCGGAATGCTCTCAAGTGATAGGAACTGCCTATGGGAGAGTGAGAATAAAAGCAGCAGGGGCCAGGGCAGACCGAGTGGTCTCTGTGAATGTCTCACAGTGAAGGAACATTATTTTGAGTCATTAAAGCGTCATCTGTACAGGTAGCATCTGCGGTCTGGCTCCTGAAATAGAATGTGAGAGGGCTAGGGAGGACACAGTCAACCAGGAACCTAGGAACGCCACGCTGTCCCACCAGGTCTCAGGCCAAGGAGTCTGCATTTTTAAAACTTTCCAAATGGGTCTATAGCTTGAGTTTAAACATGGGGAAACTGAAGCTCAGAGACATTAAGTGGCTCAAGTCTTCAAAGTTGGCTCAAGAGGCAGCATTGCACAAGAGTCAAGAAAGTGGATGTTTCCAAAGAACAAGTGGGGTCCAATACACCTGGGGGTGTATCTTGGGTCCTCACAGCTGGGAGGAGTTACTTCTGTAAGACTCAGTCTCCTTCTCTGCGAAATGGAAATAATGATAATCCCTACTTCACGGAATTGTGAGAACTCAGTGCAGAAGTGCATTGAAAGTTCAGCATCTGGACCCCAGAACAGTGCCATACACTGCTTGGCAGCAGCCTCTGCCACAGTCACATGGGAAGCAGCCGAGTGGAAGGTGGACCTACGCTATTTTGCCGCTTAGTCCAACATGCCTCGCAGGACTGTTCCATCTTTTAATGTTTTGGACTGTGATTACTATAACAGCCAGCATAACCTCAGACTCAGAGTGCAGCTGGAGGGAGCATGGGATTTTAAATGGAGACAGGAGGGCTTGGGAACTTTGGACAGTGTCTGTATTAGGAATCCTGTTCATACATAGCAGAGCTAGATTTTCTAGGTAATAGGTTGGGCTCTATGAAAAAATGGTCCTTTTCCAGCCTTGTAAGCGCCTTGCTCTAAAGATGCTCAAAGAGTCCCTGCCATAACAGGTGGCCAACCTTGTCTGTATCTTACACAGCAAGGAGGAGCTGTCCTGTCCCCAGGTGCGGTGCGAGCATGCCCTGAGCCACTCACAAGTCTCACTGGCAGGCAGGCTGCATTCCAGTCCGGGGCAGTAAGTCAGGTTGGAGGTTCAAAGATACTGGTATTCAGTATATTTCCAAAATGATTTGTTCTGAGCTAATTTGTCTTCTAGTTTCTGTACAAGTCATGAGCAAGAAACACTTTCACTTTCAGAAAGATGCCTTTTAACTTGAAGATCATTTTAGTCATTAGAAAACAGGGACAACCAAAGATGCTATCGCCTGCCAGTGCTTAGGAAGGGGAACTGGTATACGTACAATTTAATCCTCTGACAGATCTTGGCCAAAAATGGGAGTGAACAAATATCAGAACCACTTCTGGAATATGTCTGGAGAGAAAAACAAAAACAAAAAGAGTTGTTTGGTTCAAGGGATGATTTTCCAACTTATAAGCCTCTCCTCTTGGCTCCACAGTTTGGATTTCTGGACTCTTCTTTCTCCAGAATCTGGGTCATTTTACTTAGCTAAATTTACCTCTTGTTCCTGTTTCCATGCTCCATATTCATTCCACTTGTGTGCCTTCGTTCATGCCGGCTCCTCATCCTGAAGGCTTCCCCTTCTCCCCGAGCCAGCTAGTCCCACCTTCATCTCTTTTCCACCTCTCCCCAAAAGGGTCTGGCCCACCTTGGTCCATTCTACTCAGACAACCTTCCACTCCTCACTGCCCTCAGTGGCTTTAAAAAAGGATTTGAAAATAAAGACTGTGTTCAAATAAAATAATTCCTTCCTGTTATGAGATAAAATAAAGACTAATGGGAGAGACACTGGCTTAGGAAGAAGGAAGGTCCCTTCCCTGGGGGAGGCGGGGTAGGGGAAGGAGGGGTGTGTAGGTGAAGCCCCTCAAAGCTTCCTGAACAAAGGGATTTCAGACAGCAGTTTCCATAAGACTCTAGCTTGTGGGATAAATTTAAAGCCCTGGCTTTTACCAAGTAATGATTTTAGAAAGATTGCAGTTCTCCTGATGCTTTTCTCAGACAAAAGAAAAAATCAACAGGGTAGAAAAAGTAAGGAACCAGCATTTATCAACAAAGGGAGAGACAGATCGCTTTTCAAAAGTTCGCTTCACACCACTTTGTTTCTGTGAAAGACCTAGGTTACTACCTACTCACGAACTGAAAGGAATCCAAAGAAGTTTTTTTGCTCTCACAAAAGAAAAAAAATGCAAAAAGCAAAAATAACGTTCATCATTTGTTTTGCAGGAGCCAGTGGAGAGGCAGCGAGCACCCTGAACAGTGAGAGGGGCACCGCCCAGCTCCTTCCCCAGAAACCACACTAAGCATCTCAGCATCAGGCCACCATAGCTTTGAACTGTGTCTGTGAGCCTCTGTGCTTGATCTCAGTTTATTTTGCGCATCTGTTAGCAAGATGTGTCCTAAGGTAATTGCTTCTTTGCCTTAGGAAAAACTTCATAGGAATACTTTACTTTTGGATAGCAAGGAAACCTGTAGTGATTCCCTCTAGCCCAAAAAGTCCTTCAGATGGCTGTGAGTGGTATTAACAGCGTTGGTAATATTTTGACACTAGTAAAGGTGAACAGGTAACCTTTTCTAAACCTTTTCAGGTTTTTAAGGATCTTCAGGATGCTTGCCCAACTTTCTAGGATGAGGAAAAACGCTGATTAGCACGCAAGATTTGGAGACAGAAAAGACTGTCCTTGTTGTCATGCAGCTTACTGTCTAGTGGAGCGTCGGGGTGAATAGCCCAGCTCTTAGCATGCTCTGTGATGTCTGTGGTGGTCCAGGCATTAATATGGCTTTCTGGGAACTGGAGGAGGAGGCAGGCAAGGACCCAGAAATCAGATAGGAGGCAGGTGGGAAGGAAGAGACAGATGCTCTATGCTTTTCAACTCTAAGTGCAGCTTGCGGACTTGTTACAAATGTAATTCATGGGCTCCCCCCAATCTAGTAAATCAGAAAGTCTGGGGTAGGTCCCAGGAATCTGTGTTTTCACAGCCTCCCAGTCATTCTGATGCTCACTAAGGTTTGAGAACCACTGCTCTAGGTTCTAGCTGATGAAATTGTGATCACAAACCGGGAGCATTGAGGCCATCTGGGAACTTTCAGGACTAAAGTCTCTGGCCCCAGATTCAGCTGACCTGCTGAATCAGAATCTGCATTTTAACAAGGTCCCAGGTGGCTGGA
The DNA here is from genome assembly GCF_000442215.2 of Lipotes vexillifer. Lineage (NCBI taxonomy): Eukaryota > Metazoa > Chordata > Mammalia > Artiodactyla > Lipotidae > Lipotes > Lipotes vexillifer. The sequence continues at coordinate 1,771,948 of NW_006770496.1, read as the reverse complement.
GTACACACCAAAGCTGGAAAAGCATGGCTGCTGGTAGAGGGAGCTCCCTCGCAGTGCTGTGGGCACATGGGCAGGGCTGGAGTCCTGGGGGACTGCCAAACATTTCAACCTGGCTGGAGTATAAGGAACTGAGAGAACACGGTGAACCATGGAAGGAAGGAGACATTAGGACAAGCCTAGGACACTGCACTACGTGCTATCTTGAGGACAGTGGGGAATCCTGGAAGGTCTTAAGCAGTGGGATCACATTTGTATTTTGGAAAGATATCTCTGCAGGTGACATGAAGGCCTCGAGGAAGCAATATGGGACAGAGAGAACTGTTGGCAGATAAGGATCCGAGACATGATCCCGGGGTTTCTAACCTCAGCACTACTGCCATTGGGTCCTGAATAATTCTTTGTTGTGGGCTGTCCTGTGCATTGTAGGATGTTTAGCAGAATATCTGGCATCTAGCCACTATATGCCAGCAGCCCCCAAATATCTCCAGATGTTGCCAACGTTTCCAGGAGAGGAGGAGGGAGGACAACATTGCCCCTGGTTGGGAACCACAGATGTGAGGTGGAAGGGGGAGGATGGTGGTGCAAAGGAGGGGTGTTTAGAGACCTGGTAACTGATTGAGATGAGCAGTGTAGATACACTGTAAAATAAACACCAGCGTGCAATTGTACCCAACATTGGTGGCAATTTGGAAAGAGACACATTGTAAGACCCAGAGTCAGACTGCATTTAAATGTGTGAGCTACTTTTAATATTTACTTTAGTTTGAAGGCCTTGGTCTAATGAACGTAATGGCAATGTAGATTTTAACACTGATGATAACCAATACATTAAAAAATTTATACAACAGCCTGATAATTACTATACAAGGGATACAATGGAATAAAATGTTATAATTGCACAGCTGGTCACTGTCAAAATTCAGCCTGAAGACTGCAGCTGTCTTTGACATTCACTGTGCAGAAATTAGATCTAGGATGTGGGCAATAGATGATGCAACTTGTCCAGGGACCCCCAGAATTCCCTCTGTTTGATCATGCAGCCTTTTCATCACACAGTACGGGAAGGACTAACCTCTTCTTATAAAATTGCAAAGGGAACTTAGATGGACACAGAGCAACAGCGCAGAGGTCCTCACTTGCATGTTTGACAGTCCCTTCCTTTCAATTCAAACCTTACTAGATAGAGGCAGAATGTGGGCTGTTATTAACTCAGCAGTGGATTTAAAACATCACATCTGACTGCATGTAATCCCATCTAAAATGAAAGTCTCAAATCCGGGCTGCCCCTGGGCACAGGAGTCAGGCAGCATCTTTATTTTGCCACCTATTTAACCAGCTTCTGCTTGCATCTGGAGCTTTCCCACCCCAGGATGTTAAATGAATACAGAACAACAAACAGGGGTTGAATAAATGGAATGAGGTGAATGGGGTAAATAGAGGGTCAAAGCGGGAGCATAACATCTCTTCTGTATACAGCCAACTTAAGATTGAATTTCTGTGTGATGAAGTGCTTTAAACCATTGTTGTGTATTATTTTACTTGAATTTAACTTGGATTATTTTACTTGGGGCAAGTTTGAACAGCAGCAATTTTTAAAGGCTTTCCAGATGGTTCTGTTGAGTAGGTAGGTTGGAAATCAGGGCCATCACGTACAGCAGTACAGGTTGTGCACTACAAGATTCTAATATTCACATAGCCTGTGATGTGAATGGTGCTTCTTGAAATTCAGTACTGAGGAGGTCTGGTTGAGAACTATTGGAATAGTGGGAGGGGTAGAAACTTGGAAGAAGGTAAATCTGGATGTAAATGATGGGTTTCTCACTTATTAGCTATGTGGAGTGAGGGAATTACTTAACCTCTCATCCTTAGTCCTCTCATCTGTAAAATGGGGTTGATAACAGAAATATGCTCTCTACCTTGTAGGAGTTTTTGTGATAATTAAATAAATTGATGCCATGACTCAGGTGTTCTAAACCCTCAGATGCTTAGTGTTCTGCCAAATCCATGAAGACCCCCCGAGGAGCCTCTCGGGATCTCCTTGAGAGGCAGATCTTCTCTGGAACATTCCATTCCCTTCAGTAACACTAAACTCTTCCCCAGTCTGGATTCTCCATCTGACAGGCTGTGCTGAAATGACATGCAACCTACTCTGTGTTTCTCTCCACATTCTGGCTAGGTCGGCAATTACATCAACCATCACAGTGGAGTTAATTGCAGCCAATATCTTCTGTGCAGTTTTTCAAGATGCTTATTTGCATTTCCTGATTATTTTTTCCCTGATAGCTTTAATGTAGAGAGTAAATAAATTGGAGGAGGTTTTTGAGGAGTTTTTTTTTTTTTTTAATTGGTGAATTGTTCAGTTGATTTTTCTTTTTTTCTTTTTTTTGGCTTCTTGCAAGTCATGATTGGAATCCTGCCCCGTGAATTATGCTCGCAATTCTGGTGACAGAAATGAAAAATTGTAAAATCCTAATTAGTCTTTGAGTTAATGCCAAGGCAGTTTGTACTAGTGAAGTAAACAATGTCCTGAGAATAAGTTTTTAGATGCATGTTGAGAAGAATAAGAGAAAAACGGTATTATGCTCCAGTCTGTTCAGAGTTCCGAAGGTGGTGGTCAAGGGTTTCATGTGATGTTTCAGTTTCTTATTCAATAACTTAAGCAGATTAGCTGAACCAGCTATGGTTGGCCTTTAATTACTCACTGAATTAAATAATAATTGGAGATGCAGGCATTGTGATTGATTAATTAATTGTGCAGAAATGCCTGCATACTATCATGCAACATGTATCAGCCTTGTACATCAAAACCCATGTGCTCCCCACAAGTAGGGTTGCCATATAAAATATTGTACTGGACATACTTATACTAAATAGTTATTCATTATTTATTTGAAATTCAAATTTAATTGGGCATCCTCTGTTTTTATTTGCTAAGTCTGACAAACCAAGCCATGAGGAATTTTCCTCCTCTTTATTTCCATGTTGCCAAATCAATACTACATTGAATGTATTGAATCAGGGCCAGCAGGGAGAAGCCAAGGACGAAGGCCATGCCCTCTCATCTCTGATGAATGCTTCCTTCCTGCCAGGACTGCTAGCATTAGGGAGACACTGTTCTTTAAAGGTTTACCTTTCTGCTTCCTCTTCAACTGGGGCTGATTGGCCACCAGGGCCCAAGTCAAATACTTGACTTAATGATAACTGATTTGAACTAGGCATTCTGTTGAATAAAACTATGATTGCAAAGAGCAAAAATTAGAGGAAAAGCATAATAATGGTGATGATTTTAGCTGGCATATATAGAGTGCTTGATAAGTCCCAGGCATGATACCAGACACCCCCCACACATCAACTCTCTTAGTCCTGACACCCATGCTTTGAGAAAGGAACACTGTTATTGTCCCTACCTCACTGATAGGGAAACTGAGGCTCAGCCTAGATCACATATATAGAAAGTGGAGAAGCAGGAGGATACAGCCTCCTCCAATATGGTCTACTGGAGGGCAGCAGTTCTCAACAGTGAGTACCAGAGGATATCTGGCAATGCCAGGAGACATTTTTGGCTGTCACGACTATTGGGGGGGGTGGGTGCTGGCACCTAGTGGGTAGAGGACAGGGATGCTGCTAACATCCTACAATGCCCAGGACAGTGCCCACAACCAGAGTTGAGAAACGCTGCTCTAGAGAGAAGAGAGGAGAAAAAAGAGGTAGGGGCTCATATTCCTATTCCAACCCAATTCAACTGTGACGTGTTGTGTTGTGGGTTTGCGTCCGGGGTAGCCCCTGGCCTTTGGAGGTGAACGTGCCAAGGAAAATGCTGGCATTCTCCCCATTGCTTGCTTACCAGAGTTGGGGATTTCTTGACAATCTGTCTTGCCTTCTCTAGTGTCAATTTCCACGTCTCCTATAAAAATTAAGTTAGACAATATTACAACTTGTGTCTCATCTTTCCTTTCTTCGTGTTTTCCAAAGTTAGGTTTTTTTAAGTTCGTAACCTAGCAATAAAGGAATTATTCCATAAATTTCTGATAAAATAATTCACAAGAAAGCAATTTCATGTTAATAACTCTCTTTATTAAGGGATTTGCACTGTGCCAGATGCCACGCTAAGCACTTCACAAATATTATCTTATTTAATCTTCACAGCAACTCTGAGATATATGACCTTTTTACAGATGAGAAAATTAAGATGCAGAAAAGCTAAGAAACTGTCTGAAGATCTCAGAGCCAGTGTCCGACAGAGATGCCATCTGAACCTCTGTCTTCCTGCCCTCTATGCTAAACTCAGTAACTTGCTTTTGGATCTGAAAGCCTCAGGGCAGGAGGCGGTCGACAGACAACCTGAGTGCCTTGTGCTGTAGGACAGAAGAACGGATGACAGCTGCCATTCGAGCTGACTCCACCTCTTGTTCACCTCCTCTTCTCCTGCTTTGACATCCCCGTTTCTAGAGCATCCAAAGGCATCTTCTGAGTTTATGTTGCAAGTATAAAGGGTTAGCTAATTATTACCAATAACGTTTGTTGTGGAGCTCCATATCTGTGCATTTTGGGGAGGGTTGGGAGAAAAGTAACCTGGGGCAGGGGGTGGGGGAGGGGAAGTATTCGCTCCCAGCACTGCTTCCCAGAGCTTTGGTCCCCCCGCCTCCAATGTCCTGACCCTGCCATATTCCTCCTCAGGCTGTCTCCTGTGTGGCCCTAATAGAACTTGGGTGATAGTTTACATGTCTGTGTTCAAACTCCAGCTCTGCTGCTGACTAGCTGTGAATCCTTAAGCAAGTTATATTCTGAGCCCCTCAGTATCCCCAGAATTCCCTGACATATAAGAAAGCCCTATTTTCATTATCTGCAACGTGGGAATTATAGCTACTGACCTCATAGGGTGCTGTGAGGATTACAGGACATCATGTCAGGCCTCTAGTCCAGGGCCTACCGTGATAGCCCCTGCTCAGTCATTGATAGTTTGATTGGAAAACTGTCTTTCAGCCCCAGCTATCCCCTCACCCAAATCAGTAGGGAAGCTGAGGTTCAGGGAGAGTGCCATAGATCTCAGTCCAGGTAACTGGGAGCATTGTCCCTTCACCTAAGCAGAAAACACAGGTAATGGGATAGGACTTGGAGCTGGCTGGTCAGCAGGAGAGCCCTCTTGGGAGATGCTGGCCTTTGTTCAGGAGTTGAGTCCCTACATGACCATTTTGCGTGTTCTTCACCCTGAGAGATGCCTTCCTCCACCATGGAGCCCCGTGTGTTCTGAAGACCTCAGCCACGTTGTGTGTACGTGAGTGGAGGTGTGACTGCTCAGTGGGAGTCTGGGTTAGAGTGAATTTTCCAGGAGGTTCTTTAGGAAGGAGGGGGGCAGAGCCAGCTGCAGCTTGCCCCCCATGGGCTGGCTCTGAACCCCTCTCCCTAGTGTCTGCCCCAAATCATATTCCACCTGCTCAAGTTCAAAGGATGGCAAACCACGGCTCTTGTGTCACAGGCAGCAGGCCCGCTGACATCTAAGAGCACATGTTAGCAACTTGAGAAAAGAAGTTGCTCTCCAGGTAGGTCTTGTGGCCAGGATGTGCTTGTACAGTGTATGCTTCTTAAACCATTGAAGCACTACGCCTCCAGCTGGTGAGCAGTTGTGTCCCTGAGTGTCCCCCATCACTGCCTTGGCCATCCAGCCTCTCCTTAGGACTCCCCAGAGCTCCCTGTGATCAGTCAACGTAGGGGCCAATGTCACGGTACAGTCTGGTGGGCATCTTCGGACCTTGATCCAACATGGCACCCAGTGTCCATTCTGATTGGCTGGCAGCAGGGCCAAGACAGTTCATTACAATCCTCATTTTTAAGACATGGATGTCTTTAACAGAAAGACTGCTTAGGAAATGGCCCCATTCAAAAACTGACCTTACTGACTGCAATTTTGTCCTTTTCTGGGACTTTGATAAATCCTGGAAAATTTCCTATTGTATCAAGTAAGTATTTCTGGTAGGTCATTATAAGACACTAGATCTAGCTGCAAATTCCTATTATGGTGTCCTTTTTGGCTGCCCTTGTGAGCTTAAAGTTCATTGTCCACAATATTGAAGGTGGAGTCCCTCTACCTTAATTATGGGTCCCCTGCTTCTCTGCTTTGGAAATACCCCTTTGCATTTTAAGGTCCATCTCAAGCATCTACAGGGCCTAGCACAGTTCCTGCTACATAGTAGGTGCTCAATACATACAGAAATAAAAGTAAAAGAAAACATTTATGATATTGTGCTAAGCAAGAAAAAAACAGGCTATTAGATTTTACACATACAAAAAAAAAAATTCTGCAAAGAAATATGCCATAATAACTGTTGTTGATAACTTTTCCTTTTGGTTCTTTTCTGTGTTTTCTAAATATTCAATAATGAACACAAATTCAGCAATACATGTTTTTTTAAAAAAAAGAACTCAATACATGTTGCCCTGTTTCTTATTGAAGAAGAAAATGATTTGTTCCCAGCACAGGGATGTGGTGAGGACCCTGGAGATCTGGGGGTGAACAGACACGCCTGCCCTCCCATAGTTTCTGGGCTGGCAAGGAGACACCAGGAACTAGTACAGTAAATACAGTAAATAGAAGTGAGATGAAGCAGAGAGAGGGCATTGGCAATGTCTTTTTAGGAGAGGCCACTTGGATCCCCTCGAGATAACTGATTTGATTTTAATCCAGCTCAGGTCTCAGGGGAGATCAATGTTTAGTGAGGGATAAAGACAACCAAAAAAAAAAAAAAAAGAAAGAAGTGACAAGGGCTTCACCAAATGCCTTCTGATCCCTTTAGTGCTGGGCACAGTTGCTGCTTTTGGGGTCCTCCCTGGAATGCTGAGGGCAGATTTATCTGGTCTTGGCTTGACCAGAGCACCACTGTCTCCCACAGCTTAAGTGCACTAATACCAACATTAAAAAAAAAAAAAAATCGTAAGTGCTTTGAAAAAATGCTTTGGTAAAGCTAAATCCTATGTATTGAAAAATAGCCACTGTAGGATACAGTGGAAAGCAGATATAATAATAGACCAGCAAATTCCACCCAAAGGCCCGACACTCCACTATCTGATAAAAAATTATAAGCAGCGGAGCTTCCTACATTTGTCTTTGTACCTAACAGAAATGGCCTCAAAGCGCTTTTGTCCTCTCTTCTTTGCCCTTCTGCTGGAGTTATTTATGTGCTTACTGCCTTCAGGGGGCAGTCAAGTCCATGGGGATGGCTTCGTTCAAACCATGCTCCATTTGTAAATCAACTTACGCCATGAAATCTGAGGGTGAGGAACAGCCTGTCCTAATAAACTTCTAGAAAAGGTCTGGAGTAGATCAGAGATCTTCTCCACACCCTCAAACCCCCTCATAAATGCCTGCTCTTTGACAATAAGAAACTCACGTCTAAAATCATTTCACGTCCCAGGGGCTTTCTCCTTTGTGGAGCCTGTCACTGCTGTCAAAGTACCATGTGAACAAAAGGCACTTTCTGTAATTTTCAAATCTACTGCTGCTATAATTGATAGCAGATAGTCCCATCACTAAAAATTATTCCCTGTAGAAACTCATGCCTAAAAATACGATTTTTCTTTATTTCCTTCACTTCTGAGTGTACCAGAATTCAATTCTTTAACATCACAGAACCTGAGAAGGCCCACTTTGTGAATGTGTCCTGTCCAATTCACCAATACTCCTGAAAAGTTGAGGGACATTGTGTTGAGTTCTGGAGCATCCCCTGCACACTACATTCTCTGCATGTTTTCTCATCGTTGTCACTACAGTGCAGTGTGCTTTGGCTGAAATATTTGAATGTTTGGGAAATGCCTTTCTAAATAGTACTCCTTACCACAAAGTGGCTCAAACCCTTGAATATGCTAATATGTGCTGTGGCTCTCCCAACAGGACATTTAGTTTACAGATTTCCCAAACTTTTAAAACTTAAAACAACAACAATTTTCTTCTCTAGCACACCTATTAGCATCTCCCAGAGTGGGAGTAAAAGCAAGGATTTTTGTGTCACACAGGTCTGAATTGAATCTGGACTGTGCCATTTATTGGCTCTGTGACTTTGGGCAAGTTATGTATCCACTCTAAGACCCAGTTACCTCATCTATAAAATAGGGATAATAGTAATTATTACTTAACACTTTCTACATTGTAGTCTTATCACAGTTTGCTGTCAATCTTCTCTCCCAAGTTATAAAACCCTTGATGAGAAGGATTATGTGTCATTCACTATTACATCCCTAATATATAATTCATGGCATGACATAGATACTTAATAAGTACTTGTGAAATGAATGAATAGAATGAATGATTACACAGAGAAATGACTGGCTGAATGAATATTTCTTTCTCCTTTCATTATCAATCATATGCTTCCAACTGCACTTGTCCCTAGGTTACATGAATTTCTACACATTTGCGTAGGCGCTTGGCATACAGAGCCAGAGCTCTCCCCCAACCGTGTGATTCTCTGCATTAAGTCATCCACACTCCATAGGAGCTACACTTGCCATTCCCCTGAGCCTTAATGACCTCATGAGTCATATTATCTGGCTTGTATTAAAATTTCAGGCATACTTCCTTCTTGGAAAATAGTGTGGCAATGGTGGGAAAGGTGCTGGAGTCCAGAGACCTGAACCATCAGCTCTGCTTGCAGATGGCCATGGTTAAATTATGTAACCTCTGAGCATCTGCTTTCTATCTGTAAAATTGGATGGAAGGACTCAAAGGCATTTGTTAAAGCTAATTTTGTTTGCTTGTCTTAGTGACAGGCAAAGGGGGCAAATTGTAAGCAATGTGAAAACGAAGATAATCGCTCTCTCTCCCTGGTAACCTTTTCACTGTCCACAATCTAGCGTTTAAGCCATTGTTTCTAAAGTATGAAGACCACGCTTCCATCTTCTGAAAAATTACAACTTCAGAATGGAGGGTGCAAATGTAATCAGTGGTTAGAGAGAAAGTTGGGGAATAGATTGTGAGCTGGATATAAAACTCTCCTAGTTGGAATCTGTAATGATGTTTCTGACTCACTGAGAGCAATCATCTGAGGCATAAGCAGATTCTCCATCAACAATGAGGGGCTTGGTTCTGGAAGTACTCATTTGACCCTGCAATCTGTTATGGTCAAATCTTTTCAGCTTCTCATTACTTTCCCCCTTTGATTGTAATGTTTCCTTATTCCAGTTTCAAATCCCCTTCAGAGTCTATTTAACACTCTCATGAGTGAATTGCAGAGGAAGCCATCACACAGGCTTACAGAGATATAAGCCTTCAGCCTAGGGTCTTACAGCCCAAAGAACCATGGATATGTATATTGCACTTCTTTATTCAAGGACTTGGAAAATTCCAAGGACAACATTGCATGGCTCCCTAGCAGTCTACAAAAGGGGAGAGGTCAACACTTTGCTTGATCATCAGAGCACAAAGCAGCATATACCCATGATGGTTTTGCTCATATAAGTTTTTATCAAATAGTGGCACGTCTGGCTGGAATTTGCTGGTTTATTATTTTATCTGTATTCCACCATAACCTACAGTGGCTATTTTCCAATACATAGGATTTAGCTCTACCAAAGTCCAATTTGATTTTCATGTTCCCACATTTCCCAGCTTTATGACTTTAAGATACGTGGAAAAAAATGAAATCTGTTCATGTCATTTTCTTCTTCCAGAGACCAAAAACGGAGAGAGAGAAAGAAAGCAATGTAAAAGTAACAGAAAACACCACCACTTTTGAATGCATTCCCTTATATCACTAAATGTCTTTTCTTCATACATATTTTACCATTAGCTAAATTTCCTCCTTTTCTTCTTCTGGACAAATTCTGCACTGTGGAGCTATTAGCATCATGAGTACATTTAGTCACATTGCTTTTATCCTTTTCTATAGGAAATACCTATTAAAAAAAAGTCTTATTTTAAATAACTCTATTCCCACCCCACAACTTTTCCTGATATAATTCACTGATTTTACTATAACCACCACCACTGCCATCATCACTACCTACTTACAGAGGTTCTTCTATGTATCAAGTTCTCTATCAGGCACTGTATATACCATATACCTACTCAGCAAGGTAGGAATGAACAGTTCTTAACCTTACTTTATAGTTGAGCAGTCCACAACCCAGTACTGTTTAAGTGAATTGTCCAAGGCTTCACAATGAATTTTGTTTCATTTTGACAGTTTCTTCCCTAGTACCTGGGCATGTGCCCAAGTTCTCCATAGCTGGGCTTCATGGGTTTTTCTTGTTATTTGATATTGTCCTACTCTTTAAACACATGATTTCTGGCAAATAATTGAGTTCGTCAGATAGTGGGTGTGATTCAGTCATTGGGTTGTCTTGGGTCAAGTACTTTGTAACATACTATTCTAATTTTTTACTGTTATTCTATTTGTGTTCAGGTTCCTAGATCAGTCTTGCCTCATGTTACACAATTAATCAATTTCTTCATCTTAGTTTCCTACTGTTGCCATAACAAATTACCACAAATTTGGTAGCTTAAAAACAACACAAATTTATTCTTTTTTTTTTGGCCATGTCACTCAGCCTGTGGGATCTTTAGTTCCCTGAGCAGAGATCAGACCCGTGTCCTCTGCAGTGGAAGCACGGAGTCTTAACCACTGGGCCACCCGGGAAGTCCCCGCAAATTTATTCTTTTATAGCTCTGGAGGCCAGAAGTCCTAAATGAGTCTTAAGAGGCTAAAATCATGTGTCAGCAGGGCTGGTTCCCTCCGTACTTTCCAGGGGGAGAATCTGTTTCTTGCCTCTTCCGTTTCTAGCAGCTGCACCCATTCCTTGGCTGATGACCTCATCACTCTGACCAATACGTCTGTTGTCACATTTTCTTCTCTCATGCTGAACCTCCTGCCTTTCTCTTATAAGGACCCTTGTGATTACACTGGGCTCGTCCAGATGATTCAGGATAATCTCTCCATCTATAGAACCTTAACTTAATCATGCTTGCAAAGTCTTTTTTGCCATGTAAGGCAACATTCACAGATTCTGAGGACTAGAATGTGGACCTCTTTGGGGAGGCCATTATTCTGTATACAATACTGCTCATTGAACAAATATTTATTGAGCAATTAATATATGCAGTGAAATGTGCTGGGCTCTGGGGAAGTCACAGGGAACTTGAGAAATAAATCAGCTAGATTATCTGCTTTCATGGAACTTACATGTTAACAGATGGGGCAGACATTAAATAATAATTTTACAGTTATTTATCTTATTGTACAACCGTTTAATTACAATTGTGATAAGTTCTGGAAGCATGGAATGCCATGAAAGAAGAGGAATCCTAGAGGACCTAACTTAACTTGGGGCATCAAGGAAAACTTCTTAGAAGAAATGACTTCTGATCTGAGCTCAGATGTGGGTGATTAATTAGGTAAGATATCTTTTAGATATCTTAGGTAAGTATCTTTTAGAACTTTTCAAATTCAATAGGGTCATTAACTTTTCTTGAGCTAAGGGAAGAAAGCATATTCTCAAGAGATATATAGTTGTCATTATTTTTTAACTTCTTAAAAGCAGGCAAGAAACATTTCCAAATTTGAATACCATATAAGTAAGTACCTTCCTTGGAATTATCTGATTTCTTCTACTTATCAGAAGTCAAGGGTAACTTAACATTTGCATTGTTAGTACTATCCACTGAAGATTCTTGGGATTGCTAAGAGCTTAATGACCCCCAAAGAAATCTGAGTAGATACATTCTCCAAGATTCCAAATATAGACTTAAACCAAAATATGGCTTGGAATGTCTGTCAAATCCTTTGAAATGCTGGGGGAAATTATTGAATAGCAGACTATACATCCAAGTATGGTGTTAAATGTTGTTCTAAGTTCTGTTAGAGTTTTAAACCTTCAAGTCTTCAGAGAGCAATTTAATTTAGTGGTCTCTGATATTTACAGCCTTTCTGTTTCTGTGATAATTTCTTGTCTAATGAACTTCAGAGAGTTTTGCAGAGGCAAAATACATAAGAGGTAGATGGAATCTCATTTAGTTTTCACTTTTTTAATTATGAGAAAAGGATCATCATATCCCCCCGTCATTTTTGGCCCCTTGATTTTCTTCTTCTATAGACCAATGTTTTTTGCAGCCTTTGCTCTGTTTTTCCTTTTTGATTTTGTAAGAGCTCTTTGAATCATGGAGAAAATAATTTATAGTGTGGCATATTACAAAAACCTTTCCCAGTTTGCCATTTGTCTTTTGACTTTGTGTATGCCAGGTTTTTATAAGTGAGATGTATTCATATTTCCCTTTGTGACTCTGGGCAAATTATGAATAAAATTGCTCAGGTTTTTCTTCTTTTATGGTTCCATTCTTTATGATTCAACCTTTAATTTATTGGGGATTTATTTTGCTATAAGGAATAGATAAACACCTAGCTTAAATTTTATTCCCCAGATGTCTAGTCTTTAATCCCACCCATTTACTGAATAAAGCAGTGTTTTGCCACTGATTTGAAAGGCTATCTTTTTTTAATCAAAACCAAGAATCTCAAATGCATTTGGGTTTATTTTTAGATACTATATTCTGTTCCAGTTTAAGCTTTTAAGCTGACTTTTTTGCATCTACATGGCTATATTCCCCTGTAATTTATCTCACTGCTCATAATTTCCTGAGATGCTTAAAGAGGAACCTTAGAAATATTGTCAAGTAAACAACTCCACAACCAACAATTTACTTGAATTTTGATTTCTCATGTATAAAATTGGGATAATGGAATAACTTCGCAATTGTGTGGGAGGATTTTAGATGATGTATGATAAGTACTTAGTCCAGCTTTGGGTATGTTATAGCCACTCAGATTGTGGTTGTCAATTGCCTTTTGTTTTTCAGCCCCTAATGTGTACCTATCATACAATAGGGGCTTAGTAAATGCATATTATGAGACTAAGAGAATGACTGTCCATGCCTTGAAAGCCTATCAGTTTTAGCCAAGGCTCTTTTCACCTTAGTACCATTTCTGGCCTCAGTTATCAGAGATATGGTTGTCTTCCAGACACAGCTATGAGTTTATTAAGTGAGGTAATTTGGAAAACTTTATTAAGTCTTCCAGAATATCAAGGTACACAAAAAATGTTCCAAAGCTGTAGGTTTTTTTTTTTTTTTTTTTTTTTTTTTGCGGTACGCGGGCCTCTCACTGTTGCAGCCTCTCCCGTTGCGGAGCACAGGCTCCGGACGCGCTGGCCCAGCGGCGGCCATGGCTCACAGGCCCAGCCGCTCCGCGGCATGTGGGATCCTCCCGGACCAGGGCACGAACCCGCGTCCCCTGCATCGGCAGGCGGGATCTCAACCACTGCGCCACCAGGGAGGCCCTGTAAGTTATTCTTTCTCGGATGTTTGTTCCCTTCAAAAATAACATTTGATTTTCTAATGATTTGCCAAGTCACAGTTGAAGAATAGCTATCACTCAAGAAGGAAATTTCCTTAACCTAAAACTCTGATGATCACACAAATGCCTTCTTTCTTATTTAATAATTTGTTTTCTCGTAGGCCTGGATTTGTGAGAAAACACTCACATACTATACAGAGTTAGGGTGGAGAACAGAAGAGCAAATACAAGTTGGGTAGGTTGACCAGACAACTGAAGAAGAGAAGCTTAATTTTTTCTATTTAGTTCAGGTTTTGAGCTACTATTTTGCTAGAGTTGTCCATGGTAGTAACCTTGGAGGCTCCAATGTAACCATGATGACAGAGGAAGAAATTTCCTTTCCTTGTTTGTCACAGAGATACTGTTAAACTGAGAACACTTAATCATTTTTATTTTCTATGTACCTGCCACAAAAAAGCCAAGTCATAACACAGATAGGTTAAAGAAATTTACCCAAACACACACACACACAACACACACACACACACACACACACACACACACACACACACACCATGTTAAACAAAATGGAGCTCGGGGTCAGAGATTATTTTCTTGAACAAGAACAAAGGAATAATTGATGGTTACTAGAGAACAGTTTGGTTTTAAACAGAGGAGATGCTAAACTCCAATCCTCTTGCCAATTCGACCTCACTCCTCATTCATTAATTCATTTTATTTTAAAAAATCACCATTTATTGAACATACACTTGATTCCAAGAACTGTGGTAGCCTCTGAGAATATGCCTCCCAAACTATTCAAGTTTGAGGCTCCTATTATAATGAACTCTAGGCTGTCTCAACAGGGGAATAATGCAGAGATGCATTTCTGGGAGATAACTATGGCCTTGGTCAGAGTGGAGAACTGGAAAGGACAGAATGGATGCCCATGATGAGTCATCTGAAAGATTAGTGGCAGGAAAGGCCCAAGTCTAGATAGATGGATCAAGACATCTTTTTTTTTAATTAAGAAACACTTTATTGTTAAAAAAAAAAATGGGATCAAGACATCTTAAGGCTTAGGTTGGGTCTGTAGAAAAGATAAAGAAGAAGATGCTCTGGGAGTACAGACTCCAGCAAGTGATGGGAAGGAATGTAGAGAGAAGGGGTATTACGAAGGCATTACTGTCCTATTTTATAGAAAGAACTGGGTTCAAATGTAAGCCCATTCATTCGATATGCATTTATTGTGCACAAGTAGTGTACCAGCCTCCTATATGCATACCAGGCAGTGGGGAGAGAGAGCTGACTCAGGTATAGTCCTAGCTTTACAACTCGTAGTCCAGCAGTCAGTCTCATAGAGCCAGACACTTAAACTAATGACTAAAATGCAACACCGAAAGTGCAACGATAGCTGTTAGGACACGGTATCTTGGGGACAATGAGGAAGGGAGTCTAATCCTCACTGGAGTGGGAGCATAAGTGTCAGATGGTTTCTAGCAGAAGGTGACAACTGATCTGGGTCTTAAAGGATGACTCAGGGAAAGGGTATATTATAGGTACAGGGGGAAATAGAGCAAGGCTGGGAGGTGAGACCCAACAGGATGTGATGGAAATGATAAGAAGTGTTGAGCTGCTGGAGAGAAGTAGATAAGGCAGTTTCTCCAAGAACAAGGCTGCGTAGGTAGGGACAGGCTAACAAATGGAATTCAGACTTCGTCCTGACCTTGATGGATGGCTCTGAGGGATTTAAGCAGGAAAGGGAACATGGTCTGATTTGCGTTTGGAAACATCACTTTGGTGCCTGGATTTGAGGATTTCAAGGCTGGAGGTAGAGATATCAGTTACAACGTTGTTGCAGTACTCCATCCTAGAAATGATAAGCCCCTGAATTAGGCAGGTGGAATTGAGGATGGAGAAGGGGAATAGACTAGAAAGAACCATTCAGGTGGGTGAAAGGTGGTTTCAAAACTGAGATATGGAATACGGGAGGGATAGCTGATGTGTGGAAAAGATGATAGTCCAGTTTCTGACATGTTACGTTCAAGGCATCTTTGGGACCTACAAATGAGGATATTTATCTGGAAGCTGTATGCACTGGCAGAAGCTCTGAGGAAAGTCTTGAGCTTCATTTGTGAGGCTTACAAGAGAAAACATTCTGTATGTTTATAATGATCAGTCTATTCTAAGAATTTTCACACATATTAATTTATGTAATCCTCACATTAGCCCTTGGAGGTAGGCTCTACTATATTCCCCATTTAACATATGAAGAAACACAAGGAAGTTAGGTGATATATCTCAAATCACTCAGCAAGTACACGGTGGAGCCAGGGTCACTGACGCCCTCAGGCTGGCATCTGAATCTCTGTGCTTAGCCACCAGCCTGTCCTGCCTATAATCACTCAGGGAGAAAGCCCAGAGTGTGCAGAGTCCTGACTGGGTGGGTCCTGGTGCTTAGGAAGGGAAGGGTAACCCTCAAAGGGACAGAGTAGTGCAAAGAGAACCAGAAAAGGGCAGAGGAGTTTCTCGGGAAGGGAGTGGCAAGAAGTGTCAAATGCAGCAGATGATGGGTAAGAAAGGTTTTTGGATTTGATGTTTAGGAGGTCATTGGTGGCCTTAAGGAGAGGTGTTTCATTAGAGTGATGGGGCTAGAGGCCAGCCTGCAGTAGCTTGAGAAGCAAATGGGAGGTGAAGAAAAGCTCTCCTCTTTTAAAAAGTTGCTGGATTCTGCTGCTGCTGTGGCTAACACTTACTAGTACTTATTATAAGCAAAGCACTGTCCTAAAACTCAATCCCCTCCCCCCTCAGACAATACACATACACACTTATATGTATGTATGCGTATAAATACACAGAGATATATATTAAATTGTTAAATATTCATAACAACTGTATGAAGTCCGAGTATTATGACCATTTTATAGATGAAGAAACTGAGGCCCAGAGTGATTGAGCAACTTGCTTCAGGAGAGACAGAGCAAGAAATGCAGCCAGGCTTTGAGCCCAGGTGGTCTGGCTCTAAGACCTGTGCTCATAACCACCCTATTGAAATGTCCCTCAATTAGAGGCAGCAGAGAAATTTGATTGTAGCTGGAGAGGAATGGGGGTTCTGGGAGGTTTATTTTTTAATTTAATATTTGGAATGGGAGAGACCTGAGCAGGTTAATAGGTATCCTCATTTTCTTCCTTGGGTGTAGATAATTTCAGTGCAACCTTGCCCAGTTAGCATACTGTTATGAGAAAATCCATAAAAAAGGAGTGAACTCTAAATAGATTATTTCTAAAACCTCCAGTTCCCTCAGCCCTTCTATGAGGCCTTATTCCCAGGGGACTGGAGACTAGAAACCCACAAACAGAGTTTGTTAATGAATCCATGAGAAGAGGGGCAGAAATCAAGGAACCAAGGATAATGCTAGGGGATAAGTGGAGACACGTGACTTTGGGTGTCTGGGAAGCTACCAGATGACAAAGAAAAGGCCAGTAGCAGGAGGAGAGACAATACTTTCAGGCTTGTTGATGGCAGCTTTCAGGCTTGAGCCAACACTTCTCACCCTTTAATGCTCATCAGAAGCTTTTAGAAGTACATAGACTCACCCCAGAAATACTGAACCAGATGCACTGAGGTGGGACTCCACACGTATTTCTGAAAACTGCCTCACATTCTAAAATAAGCTAAACCTTTTACACTCTGGTATATTCCATCGAGACCAGATAAATCCTCACAAGAGAGGAAGTAAAGCACATACATGTTCAGAACTGCCCTTCCCATCTTAGCTTTCATTTAACAAATCTTATGAAGCACCTACACTGTGCCAGGCATTGCACAGTCCTGGAAACATGATGGTGAGCAAGAAAGACATGGTCCCCGCCCTCAAGTGCTATGAAAGAAACAAAGTGTTATGTGAGAGCAAAGGAGACCTTCTTCAGATGGGCGGTTTGGGGAAGGCCCCTGCGAGGAGGGGACATTTCAACAGAAAGCTGAAGGAGGAGAAGGTGCTGACTGTGCAGAGAACGGGAAGGGTTCTGGGCAAAGGGCCCAAGAACAAGGCGCTGAGACAGGCAAGGCCTGGAGCGCCGCGTCAACACTTACTCCACCTTGAAGACAGTCACCTCCACTCCTTCCCAGGGAGGGCCCAGCCCTTCTCTGCTGAGCTTTCTGTTCCTCTTTGCACCTACTGTTGGAACACTTGTCTCTTCATCATAGTTTGTTTACGAGTTGGTCTCCCTGTCCAGAATCACTCTTTGCATCGCGATTGCCCGCCTCATTTGCTGGCATACTGTCCTACATAATTCATTCTCTATAAATATTTGCTGCCGGAAAAAAGAAAACAGAATCATTCTGTAGAAGCTACAGGACTTGAGGCAAGTCTTTTAATCCTCTAGGTCTCAGTAGACTTATTTATAAATAAAATGGGGGAATCATATCTGTCCTGCAGATATGTGATGGTTAAAAGAGATAGCTTACTCAGGGTGCCTCGTGGCAGGGCTGGCACACAGTAAGTGCTCGAGAAATGTTTGTTGAGGCGTGACTGACTATGTGAGTGACTGACTATATGATTTAACTGGTAATGAGAAAGTTGGGATACTTGTGCAAGGTTCTTAGAAATTAAGCTCTTCATAATATTTCATTAAAGCTAAAACCAGAGCCGTGTTTACTTTCTGACACTGAGGACTGGCTACTCTGAATGTGTTTCATAATTTATGCCAAACACAGGTGTGCTGATGTGAAGAGCTGCAGGTTGAGTTCAGGTTCTACTCACTAGGTATGAGACCTGGGTCAAGACCTTAAGCCTCAGAGGTAAAATATGTTTGATAACTATACCTATAAAATAGAGTTTGGCCTTGTGATACTATACGAAAGTTGGAGACCTAAGTATGAACTCATGTACACACACACACACACACACGGGTAGATTCATAGCTTACATACATACAAATATACTTTACTAAACTCTCCTCTAGGAGGATCTAGAAGCAATGTCATCCTAGTAACAACAGGCACACCCAGCAACCAGATCTCAGTTTCTAAACACCATCTTCCAATAAAAGGAACCAGGTCTCCTTCGAAAGTGGTGGATTGTAGGGTTGGGGCAGGAAAAATACAAGATGACCCTGGATCATCTGGCATTACCAGAAAGTAAGGAAATTCTAAAGAAAGAAAGGAAAAAAAGAAGGAATGAAGAAAGGAAGAAAGAAAGAAAGAAAGAAAGACAACAAGCAAAGAAAAAAAAAAGGAATGGAATGGAGCTGTGTCAAAAGGACCCAGGGCAACCCGAAAGAGCTCCCGGTGGCCAAAGCTGGAAAAATCTGAGCAAGAAAATAAGTAACGTAGTACTGAATTATAACTCAAAGTATGAAATACATATACACAAGTCTATATTGACATAAATGAATAACTGGATACATAAATAGAGAAGGGGAGATATATCTTTGCAGAAGAATTCCAAATAATATACTCCCTTCTCCAGGAGGTGAGCTTAGAGCCCCCATCCTATTGAGTGTGGTTTGGACTTAGTGACCCAGTTCTAAAGAACAGAGAAAAGGAAAAGGGAAAAATAGTGACTTTCCCATGAGGAAGCCTGGCAAACCCCTCCTTAACAAAGTGATCAAGGTTAACGTCCCCCTGGATGTCATGTGGGTATCACGTACCCCTGATAAAATGTGATGAGAAGGGCACTTAACCTCTGTGGTGTTCCTTCCAAAAAAAAAAAAAGACTGTCTAATCAATATAAAAACAACAAACAAATCCCAATTTGGGGGACATTTAATGAACATACTTAACCAGTACTCCTGAAAACTGTCAAGGTCATGAAAAGCAAGGAAAGACTGAAAACCCATCATAGACTAGAGGAGACTAGGGAGACCCTAAATGCAACGTGTGTCCTGGATTAGATCCTGGAACAGAGGAAGGACATTAGCGGAAAAACTGGTGAAATCCAAATCAAGTCTGAAGTTTGGTTACTAGTCACGTACAAGGGTAATGTTGGCTTCTTTAGTTTTGACCAAGTAATGTTAAAATATTAACATTAGGGGAAACTGAACTTGGGTGAGGGTGTACTCTCTATGGAATCTTCACAACTTTTTTGTAAACCTGAAATTATTCCAAAATAAAAATCTTATTTAAAAAAAAAAAAACGGAGTTTGGGGGCGATTAAACGGTAAAGCACATTGCAAGCTCACAGAGCTAAGCACATCATTACGAACGGAAAGGCACTGTCCATTGTACAGAAGGAAATTTAGTGATTAATGAATCTTAGAAAATGTTAAATTTCCTGTCCATCTATAATTTTTTCCTGAACCCTATTACCTCCCATTAAAAGAGACACCAGATATTTTATCTGACACTTAATGTTTAAAAAATATAAATTCCTGAGGTCAGATTGTTTATTCCTCAGTTGAACGAGAATTTGTCCTGTGTCACTTTCTCATAAAAAGTGCTAACTTTCTCCTTATGTCGGCTTCCTGGTAGTTTGATTCCAGGGAAACACGAATTCCGTGTACATGCACACACGCCCACACACTCAGCACTGGAGAGCTTCTGGTTCCTGCAGAAATCGGATTTACTGTGGGAAAAGCTGTTGCAAAGTCTGGATTGCTTTCCTAAGGCAGCAGGTCTCTTTTGCAGTCGTTTAAATGGGTTGGAGGCCCCAGGGAAATAGAAGAATCTATCTCCACTAGCGCACACATTCTGAACATAATTCTCTTGTAATGTAGATCAAAGTGGTGTGAAGTAAGTCCTGACTATGCCTTAGAGATGTTGCTAAATATGGCCCGTCCCTCCAGCTCAGGGTTGGTGAGGAAGGAGGTCGGTTCAAAGCCACAGAGTCTGCTTGGGGATCTCAGAGTTAAGGGACCCAGGAGGGAGCAGCGTAAAACTGCGGAGGCTCCAGGCTGCACCAGGCCCAATCGGGGCTGGTACATAGTAACCCTCTGATCTAAAAAGGAGAGGTTTAGGGCTTCCCTGGTGGCGCAGTGGTTGAGAGTCCGCCTGCCGATGCAGGGGATGCGGGTTCGTGCCCCGGTCCGGGAAGATCCCACATGCCGCGGAGCGGCTGGGCCCGTGAGCCATGGCCGCTGAGCCTGCGCGTCCGGAGCCTGTGCTCCGCAACGGGAGAGGCCACGGCAGTGAGAGGCCCGCGAACCGCAAAATAAATAAATAAAAATAAAATAAAAATGAGCGGTTTAAAGCAACAGGGCACACATGAAGAAACCACATCCAATTTTCAGCTGGAGAGCTGTGGTGTCGGGGTCGTGCTCATGCACACGCACACACAGACACACACTGGCAGCAGGCATGGCCTTGCTCTGTGTGCAAATGAGAGGAGGAATGCTATAAATAATCCCCCCAAAGTAGCACAAAACCATCTGGGTGGTCTTTACAACACAGTCTGCACTTTTCCTTTTCCTCTCCTCTCTCCTCCCCTCGTCTCTCCTTTCTCCTTGTCTTGCCCTCCTCTTCCCTCCACTCTGCCTATTCCCACTCCATCCTCCTCGTGCCCGCTGAACACTGTAGACCGTTTCTTGCTTCAGTTAAGGGTGGACGGAGTTTGTCATTTTTGAACGCGTGGTAGAGAAGGATATGGAGATGTGACCAAAGGACTGGCGAGAAGCGGGCTGGAATTTCAGCTTTGCTGTAGATAATGAACACGGGTTCATTGCAGTCCCTACATGCTGTCCCACCTTTCGCTTTTGGCCCCACTAAAGTCAGGTACCTGTTGCTCTGCACTGCGGGGCTTCGCCCCTGCAGGCCCCTGGAGCAGAGAGACCCCTTTGTCCCTCTACTCTACAGCATGCAATTCGCAGGGACGATGGCTTGCATCATACTACATTTTACCAGAATCTGAAACACATGAAAAGCAGGACATTGAGGGTGCAGAGTCCTGCTTGTGAGGAACTAGCTGGCCCAGAAGCAGTGGTTTGACTCAGAATACCAATACCGCAGGGGTATCAGTGAGGCACAGAGCACAGTGGTAAGAACTTGGGTTTTAAGGACAAACAGACCCAGGGCTGAATCCTCTCCTTGCCCCTTACTAGCTGTGTCACCTTATCTTTTAGTCTCAGTTCCCTCATCTGCAAAATAAATACACCCCCAAGAGCACTGCTAAATGAGATCACGTATGTAAAGTGCAGTGCCTGGTAATTACTCACATACCATGTATGTGCCTGGCAAGATGGAGGCGACAAAGATGGGCAAGATGCAGAGCAGCTGCCTGATATATTTACATTCTAATAAGGAAATCTATGTAAACTTAATATCTCTGTGACTCCCTTTCCTCATCTATAACGTGTGGGTGACAACAATGCTTATTTCATAAGACTGAATGATTAATATACATGAAACATTTAGAAAAGTACTGGCACATTGTAGTACTCGAAAAGGTATTTCATGCTGTTGGTTGAGAGGAGACTTAACATTTTGTGGAGAAGGATTAAGAGTTATTTTACAGAGAAGGTGACAATGAGATGAGCTAGAAGGATTGCTTGGTGTTGACGGGGCAATCTGGGTAGAAGGAATGATTAAGAGGTGCAAAGGTGCAGGGTTGGGAAGGTTGAGATGGGTTCAAGGGGGAGCCAATCACTCCTTTTGGGCTACAGCATGAGCTACACAAGGATAATAGTAGAGGTCCAGGAAGGCTTTTTGAGAATCCTAAAGTGCTAAGTGAAAATATGTACTTAATTGTGCAGGCAATGTGGAGGTCATAGGCTGGGGGAAATAATATGATTAGAGGTATGCAACAGGAAAATTAGTGTGGCCATGAAGTAAGGACAATTAGAATTTCCATCAGCAACGCAAATGAGAAACTAGTGGCACGTCATTTATTCATTCAACAAATATTTCTTTGTTATGTATAAGGCACCATCCTAGACATTGGGTATACATAGATGAACAAGATAGAATCTGACCTCCTGGAGGTTATAGCCTAGTGGGAGAGACTCACAGATGATCATGCAGGTATATCATTCAAGACAAGGCAAGTTCAAAGAAAGAACCTACAGGAGCTTTGACAAGAAGAGTGTGTAAAAGGAGTCAGGGATGGCTTCCTCATCCTTCAGGCAAAGATTTTGCGGTGGACAAGATCGTATCTATTTTATAGAAAGACATTTCTGGCATCCGTATGGAAAATTTATTGGAAAGAGGTCAGGAGGGCTTCCCTGGTGGTGCAGTTTTTGAGGGTCTCCCTGCTGATGCAGGGGATGCGGGTTCGTGCCCCGGTCTGGGAAGATCCCACATGCTGCGGAGCGGCTGGGCCCGTGAGCCATGGCCACTGAGCCTGCACATCCGCTGCGCAACGGGAGAGGCCACAACAGTGAGAAGCCCGCGTACCACAAAAAAAAAAAAAAAAAAGAATAGAAAGAGGTCAAAAGCAGATTTGGTTGAACTAGTTGGGAAGTTATAGCAGGAGCAACATCAAAAGATGATTGTGTGAAAACTTCATGCAATGATACTGTTACTTGTAATAACACAGATGACTCTCACAGACAAAAGAAACCAGACACAAAGAATATACTGTATTCTTCCATTTACATGAAATTCAAGAGCAGAACTTTATATAAATGAACTAATCTGTGGTGGTAGATTTCAGAGTAGTGGCTTTATTGGGGGGTTATTGACTGGAAGGGTCATGAGGAAGGCTCTGGCAGGCTGGAAATTATATCTGTTTCTTTACTTCTAATTCACACCTGCTATGTAGGTATAATTTGTGTGCCATGGGAATGAAAAGTAGGTCTGATATGTACCATTTAAAAAAATGCACACTCAAAATGTAATGTTAAGGGGGAAGAGTAGGATAAAAATTTGTACATATAACATTATCATAACTCTCAAAGAAATTAATATAATTTATTTAAAAATTAAAAGGAAAATATCCAATATATATATATATATTTTTTTTTCGGTACGCGGGCCTCTCACTGCTGTGGCCTCTCCCATTGCGGAGCACAGGCTCCGGACGTGCAGGCTCAGCGGCCATGGCTCACGGGCACAGCTGCTCCGCGGTATGTGGGATCTTCCTGGACCGGGGCATGAACCCGTGTCCCCTGCATCGGCAGGTGGACTCTCAACCACTGCGCCACCAGGGAAGCCCTCCAATATTTTAATATTGGTTATTTCTGGTGGTGGGATTTCAGTTGACTACTGTGAAGAGATACCCCGAGGGGATTTTCAAGAAACACTGACACAAAGGTTGAGAGACCAACCAACCTCTCTGAGCAAAGGACAGGGATCTGAATCCCATTTCTGGTCTTTCTCAGGGGAGTAACAGTTCTGTAACCTTTTTAACCCTCAGTTTCCTCAGTCTTAGAAAAGGGGTCATAATGGTGCTTGCACGCTGGGGCTATTTGGGGGACTAGACAGGATGAAGAGTAAGCACAGTGAATGCTCAGTAAACATCAGTTATTGCTCTTAAAGGAAATTGTGGAGGCAGAAGAGGATGAAGCTGTCCACGTTTGCACCAACTGCCCCTCTTTTCTGTGTCCTCCGTAGAGATGGAGGCTGGCGATGGGATTTGAGGAGAAGGGTGGAGGGACCAGGGAGCACGCCCAGCTGGGGTGGAAGCTGAACATTTCTGAGACGAAATCCTCCGACTTCCTCCCAGCCAGAAAGGATGGTCGAAATGTTCCCAAGTTGGGAATTGAAAAGGGGGTGGTGATGGGAGGACAAGGAAATGCTATTTTGAGTATAAATTCTACAGAGTATAAAAATAAAGAATGTCATTTTAAATGGGATAGTTTAAAGTTGAACATTTTGTGACTATGTATAGCTGTGAGTGTGAAAATATATAAAATGATGTTATTTAAGGAAATCACAAAAACCCATATCACTTGCCTTTGTACATAGAGACACGTTACTTCTGTACATTATCAAGCAGTGAATATTATTATATTCGCATGCTATTTGAATACATGGAAAAAGTTTTTTTAATTAAAATTAACTCTTCTAGAAATCAGTGGAGACCACATCTTCTTAGGTAGAATTAAGGGAAATTTAACTGGCACTTAGTCAATAATCGAGGTAGCATGAAATGCACATGTACCCCAGGTATTTGCATCTCTTTCTTCCTGCTCAAGGAGACAGCCTTATGATATTTAATATTACCAGTAACCCAAATCGTGTTCATTGGTTAGGCCAAAAAGTGTTAAAATGACTTTATTTCAATAAGAATAAAAATGAAATTACAAATAAAAAAAAGCCTGTTGTGTTATATATAGAAATACTATAATTCTGGGAAAGGGGGCATAGAATTTTATTTTTTAATTTTATTTATTTTGTTTTATTTTATTTTATAGGAAGTTTCTGAAAATCATTATTTTGAGGCCTAACCAGATCTAATATCATAGTCTCATTCATAGCATGAGCAGGACATTGTGTCCACATTTGTCTGTTTCCATCTGCATTCCAATTCAGAATTGTCAGGACTTCCCTGGTGGTCCAGTGGTTAAGAATCTGTCTTGTAATGCAGGGGATGCCGGTTCAATCCCTGGTCAAGGAACTAAGGTCCCACATGCCGCAGGGCAATTAAGCCCACACACCGCAACTACGGAGCCCACATGCCACAACTAGAGAGCCCTTGCACCGCAACTAATGAGCCTGTGTGCCACAACTAGAGAGAAGCACTGCAATGAAGAGCCCACACGCTGCAATGAAAGATCCCATGTGCCGCAACTAAGACCCGATGCAGCCAAAAAAAAAAAACATAAATAAATATTTAAAAAATAAATAAATAAAAATTAAAAATTGTCCAACACGATATAATGCACACACGGTATTCTGAAGAGCTACTTCTGAATAATAATGATATTGGTAATAATTATATTAGCTACCATTTTTATTAATATTTATTTATGCAGCAGGTATTGTGCTAAGCATTTTATATATATTAGTTCACCTACTTCCCCCAACAAATCTATGAGGGAGGTATTTTAGGTATTTTGTTAGACCAATTTTATGGGTGAGAACAATAAAGCTTAGACTAGGGGGAACAACTGCCCAAGTTTTCCCAGGATGTGGGACTTCCAACTGCTTATACCAGGAAAGTCCTGGGCAAACTGCATGAGTTGGTCACTCTATAAAAGTAACTTGCTTGAGTTTTAAGGGGTAGAGAGGGATTTAACCTCTTCTCACCTTGGCTGGTCAGATTTCCTATGTACTGCCGGCCCAGCTCTAGATTACAGTCTAAAATAAACAGCAAAGACATTCTTTGGTGGCATGGGGGAGGGATCTAAGTTGAAGTTTGGGAATATTATTCCAGGTGATGTAATGGAAAATGTCATTTTTCCGGTCCCTGTCCCCAGACCACGGAGCCAGTGAAGCTGAACCTCCCTTTACCAGATTTCCAAAGGGCTTGCATATCACCATAATCTGACATTCAGAATGAAAAAGCACTCACCTTAGGAAGGGGATAGAGGTGACACAAGGGTTGGCCAGGGTCCTGTTTACAAAACTCCAGGGTGTGACACACCACATCAGCATTCACATCTGCTCTGAGCCTGGAGGGAAATAGGGCAAAACAAAGGATATTTAAAAGCTCTCAGGCATTAGGAAACAAAAGCTATTTCAAAAGAAGGTCAACTCCCAGAATGAATTCTAGTATGGCCTTTGAGTCCAGTTCCATGCTGCTGCTGGATCATAACGATTTCCTGCCACTTGCTTTCTCCTACTTTTAGAATAAGGTCCTGGGGGTGGGGAGAGAGGACTCACAGCACTGAGCTGTGAGCCGGCCTCTCACACGGGCACTGTGATGCTTTTCAGGAGAAGCCGCAAATAAAATTGAGAAAGGAAAAGTGGACAGAGGTGTAATTTCATGGGAACAACATTATTTTTTTAAATTAATTTATTTAATTAATTTATTTTTGGCTGTGTTGGCTCTTTGTTGCTGCGCGCGGGCTTTCTCTAGTTGAGACGATTGGGGGCTAACTCTTCGTTGTGGTGCGTGGGCTTCTCATTGCAGTGGCTTCTCTTGTTGCAGAGCACGAGCTCTAGGTGCATGGGCTTCAGTAGTTGTGGCACGTGGGCTCAGTAGTTGTGGCTCACGGGCTCTAGAGCTCAGGCTCAGTAGTTGTGGCACATGGGCTCAGTTGCCTGGAGGCATGTGGGACCCTCCCAGACCAGGGCTCGAACCCGTGTTCCCCGCATTGGCAGGCAGACTCTCAACCACTGCACCACCAGGGAAGCCCCAGAACAACATTTTAATGTTTGCTGAGCCTTATAGCAAAAAATCTTTGATATAGCCTTAAACACCTAAAATTATTTTCTTAGATGTAATCCAAATCACCTCTTTTCCTTTTAAAGTAAATATATTTATCTTTGACTTTTTCCCCTGAGTATGGTGTAAGGATAGTGCTCTTCAAACATTTTGGTTTATGTCTGGGTTTGAAGGGGTTAAAACAAACCTTCCATATTCATTTTCAACATGCCACCCCCAACACTCTTAAACCAAGAAGAATGAGTATAATGTGCTGCTTCAAATGAAGGAACAAGGCATGTGTGGACTTTTAGTAACTTTTCCAAGTAAGCTACTGATTCAAACTCAAATCAAAACAACAAAAACAAAGACTCCAGAAACATACGTTGGTAATATCTAGAGATTAATCTTGGAAGGACAGTTATCAATTCTAGAAGCTATTTTAAGGGGTTTCTTCTCAACTCACAAGATCACTTAACTGTCCCCCTTCACCTGTAGGGGTGGGTTCCTGGCAACTGTGTATATACTTCATATCTCCCGCCAGTTGATTGGTCCTCATTAGACTGCAATTCAAGTAGGACCAATCAGATTCTCTCTCAGGGAAATTTGGAATTGGTATTGAAAAGTCTGACTTCATTCTGGGCTGTTCCAAGAATAGCAGGACCTATAGTGACTGGGGACTGTAATGTCATTTCCGGCCATGAGGACAGAGCATTTGGAAAGCTAGTCTGTAGGATGGGGTTCAGGGGGCAGAACCCAACATGTGCAGTGAGGAACAGACTCTGTTCCTGGTGGCTTCCCAGTCCTGTTTCCAGCTCTATCTGAAGCCTGGATATTTTCCTGTCTTTAAGTTCCATGACATGCTTTAGGTGCCCTTGTAATAAATCTACTCTAACGCTTTAGGTGCCTTTGTAATAAATCTACTCTAACACCCTCCCCCTCCAACTATTACAGTGACTATCTCTATAGCTACTACAATCACTACCACCATTCTTCTCTCCCTGACCCTCCTCCTCTTTCTTCCTTCTACTTCACAAGCAAAGCTAAGTTGTTTCTGTCTTTTTGTTCTTTTTGACTGAATGCAGTCACAGCCCACACATGGGCCAGCCCTTGAGAAGCACTGGTGAGCCTGGCAATGCTTGGCCCTGTGACCAGGGCCTGGATGTAAGTCATTGGATCTGCTCCCTGGCTTCACTCCTATTTCTGCTTTATTTCTCCAATAACCATTCCAGCGACCCTCCATTGGGTTGTCCACTCCTCCAAGGGAGTTTTCTACCTGGACATGCAGAATAAAAAAGGAGATTTAGAGAGGTAAAACAAAAGCAAGCTGCAAACAAAACAAAATAAAACAGAAACGCATCCTGGTTTTACTTAGTGTGCATACGTAGGACTTTTAATAGTTGCTGAACATTGAGACATCTTTAAAAGCTCTAATAATCTTAACTTTGGACTGCCAAGCAAAAAGTGCGAAGAGGGGCCTTGAGTGTTAATTTATATCATGAACCTTCTTGCAGAAAGAACTGCCCCAATATTAATGAAAAGCCTATCGGAGAAAGACAGTCCATCTCAGAGATCTTTAAATATTTTGATGGGATCCAGGAATCCCATTCCTGTGCATCTATCAGGAAAAGATGAAAACTCTAATTTGAAAAGACACATGCACTCCAATGTTCATAGCAGCACTATTTAGAATAGCCAAGATATGGAAGCAACCTAAGTGTCTATCAACAGGTGAATGGATAAAGAAGATGTGTTATGTGTGTGTGTGTGTGTACACACACACACAATGGAATGAAAAAGAATTAAACAATGCCATAAAAAAGAATGAAATAATGCCATTTGCTGCAACGTGGATGGACCCAGAGGTTATCATACTAAGTGAAGTAAATCAGAGAGAGAAAGACAAATGTTATATGATACAACTTATATGTGGAATCTAAAAAATAGTACAAATGGACTTATATACAAAACAGAAATAGACTCACAGACATAGAAAAGAAACTTATGGATACCAAAGGGGAAGGGGGAGGGATAAATTAGGAATATGGGATTAACAGATACACACTACCATATATAAAACAGATAAGCAACAAGGTTTTACTGTGTAGCATAGGGAACTATGTTCAATATCTTGTAATAAACTATAGTGGAAAATAATAAAAAAGAATATATGTATAACCAAATCACTTTGCTGTACCCCTGAAACTAAGACAATATTGTTAGTCAACTATACTTCAATTAAAAAAAGGAAAAATATTTTGATGGTCACTAGTATGTGAAAACATAGGCTGGGATCATGGCTTTCAAATTTCATTCCAGCTGAATGAGACTAACAGTGTGACTGGCTAGATGGCTTTTCAACAGTGTGACTGGCTAGATGGCTTTTCAGCTTTTTTTTTTTTTTTTTTTTTTTTTTTTTTTTTTTTTTTTTTTTTTTTTTTTTTTCCTGAGTTAAGACAGGAAAGCGAGCTCATCATGAGAGTCATCTGCTTGGCCCCAGGGTTCCTTCATAGGAGGTGGAGGGGAAGGTAACGTAAAGGTGACTAAGCTGTGGAACAAGCAGTTTGTGACACACAAGGTCCATTACCAGAGTAATGTCTACCAAGGGTCAGTAAATCAGGAGAGGGTGGCTGTTTTCACACATCTGTTCTCAACTTAATGGTTCATTTATTTACTTGATGACTGCTGTCTTTGGGGAGATCTGGTATTTTGTGGACTCAGGAGGGTAATAAATAGGGCTCTGCTTAATCTTTTTTTTTTTTTTCAACCTAAGGCCAAGATCCCATCTGTGGCAATTCAGAACCACCAGAGCTAACTCATCATATGGTGTCCAAGATCTATTCTCTTTCCCCTGCAAACAGAGCAAAATTTCAAGTAAGTGAACTTGAATATGGGAGTGGGGATGGGGGCCCCTCATTCAGCGAGTGAGACTTGTGTTCTCTGAACTGAAAAATAGAAGAGGGGAAGTGGGTATGTGGTTTCCCTCCCCAATCCTCTAAGATCAGAGCTTTATCATCAAAAGACTGGAATTGAGAAGCACTCCTTTGCACAAGAATAGAAAGTGCTGAGCCTCAGACATCCAGACAGGTGTAAGACCATGACAATGTGCAAGATGCAGCGAAGTGGCAAAGTAGCATGTGTGCTCTTAACCAGCCTTGGGACAGAAGGCTTAGGCTACACACAATTTCTGAAATCCTTAGGAAATCTCCAAACCCTTAATAACTATTCCCATCCAACATTGCTTTCTTTTTCCCGGAGCTGCAAATAAGACTAAAATGGTCACATTTCAATTGACATCCTTTACTACCTTTACAGGTAACAGAGTTGTACAGGAGTGAGTCATGTGGGGAGGAGGCTTCAACACATTCGGCAGAGCTAACTAACAAGTTTAATTAGGATCATGGTAGAAGGAAGTCAATGCTGATGACTGCCATCATCATAAATCAAAAGAAGGGAACACGGTCAGGGTTAAGTTTGAACAGACAGGTAGAGTGATAGCCTATGGCAGGGAGTAAGGACAGAGCCTTTCACACATGGAAGCTCTCAGATTTAGACCTTTGACATCACTTTCAAAGGAAAATTTATACATTAATATATAACCACAGAGATACACTCACAGCATTGAAAGAAGATCTTCCTCATACGACTTAACACTTTTATCTCACTTCTGGACCGCACACTTTGGAGTGTACTAGGAATTTAATCATTTCTATAAATCTCATCATTACCTTGTCAATGGCTCAGTTGTATTATTGTACTTTATATTTTTGCTATTTAAAAATACGTTAGTTACCTTTAAGTTGTACCAAAATTGTTTTAAACCCTGTTTTGCATTTTTCTTCTAAACATGTTAGTAGTTTAGGCCTCTCCTGATTTCTGAAAACCCCTAAGTTTGGAATATAAGATTTTATGATTGAGAGCATAAATAGATACCATGAAGCAAGGTGAGATGAACAGAAGACCAGCATCAGCTTTGCTATGGCAACCTCTGGCACAACAGAAGTCAAGACAAGGAAGACGGAGCATGTGGTCACTTGGTAGGCTTGGTTGTTCCCGGAAGTAGCCCCGCCCTGCCTGACCCAGGTTCTTGGGCTAATGAATGCCCGAGTACTCAGGTGTCCCACTTCCTAACAAGATCCTGTGGTTCGCCTGTGGGTAGGAAATGTAATTGCTGAAAGCTTAGTCCACGAATCATTGAGAATTGACCTGTGAAATAATGAGGAGGGATGCCCTCTGGGTTAGGAAACATTTAGTATTGGAAGCCTGAAATTCAGGTAAAACTAAATCATAAGGTTGTCAGGTTCAGGGTCTACATCAGCCCAGAATTGCACATGATTGATTAAAATAAGCTGTAAGAAGAGGCCACCATAGGAAGAGAAATTGCTATCAGCAAACAACTAATATGGGTCCTGGAAAATTACACACAAACAAAACTAATAGTGGACGGAACCACAAAGGGGGATCATTTACTATATCTATCTTTCTTCAAAGTGGCCTCCCCCATACTAATGAGAATTAGTCACTTATGACTCTCAAAGGAAAAACTTTCTTCCCCTCCCCACCACCTATTCAGCCTCTTTCAGTGGCTTGCCAGGCCCATTTTTTCTGTGACTGTTTTCCACTTACTTCTCTGGTTCCCTGATCTAGGCCCAGGAAAACCTCTCTGGCCAAGATGATGTTTCCCCCAGACTAGGTGTGTGAACAGATTCATTGAATAGGCTAAATTGTTTTCTTTTCTTTAGTTCATCTGTAGTGATAATTTTATTTTTATAAAGAATTAATCAATTTAACAAATTTTTACTAAAGGCTTTCTATGCTCAAGTATTGCACCAAGCCCTGGAGATACAAAGCCCCCCACTTCCCCTTCCTCCCTCCCTCCCTCCCTTCCTTCCTTCCTTCCCTCCTTCCTTCCACATATTCAGTATTTTGCTTAAGATGAATAAGTGTAGTCTTAGTTCTCAGAAGTCTTTCAATCTAGTTAGCAACTCAGAAAAGTAAATGGAGAATTAAAGTACAAACAGACATGATAAGTGCTGTTTGCAAGTGCTAGGGGTTTGCACAGGATAGGAAGAGTGTGTGTGTGTGTCTGTGTGTGTGTGTTGGGGGTATCTATCTTAGCCTAGGGAGGGTCAGGAAAGCTTCCAGAGGAAATGACCCTGGAGCTGAGGTCCAAAGAAGTAAGATTTGTTTGGGGTACAGGTTTTGGATGTGCCAAGCTGAGTGAACAGCTCATGCAAAGGTCCTGAGGCAAAAACCTTCTGATGTGTGGGGAGAATTACAAGTGGTTTGGAGCATGGTGTGCTGTGGAGCAGCCAGGGATGAGTCTGAAAATGTCCTCAGGGGTCAGTTCATAAAGAGCTTTGTGTAGGGGGCTAAGGAATCCTGCAAAGGGTGTGAAAATTTTATGTTGGAGATTGCCATAATTAGTTTTGCATTAAAAAGCTATCTAGCCAGCTAGGATGTGGATTATGGACTTGCAAGGCAATGGGCAATCCTGCAGGGCTGGGGTCCTATTAGGAGGCAGTGGCAGTAATAGAGATATGAGCTAAGAAGAAGGGGTCCCTGCCTTCCAAAAACTCCCAGTCCAGGGCCCGGGAAAAATCACTGACCACAGTAAAGGGAGGGCAATATAAATAGAGGCAGGTGCACGGCACGATGGAACACTGATCATCCCTCGGGTCTGTATCATTTTAAGTTCCTTTTGACTTCAGAATTCTGTAACTGCAGGCTACCCTTCTGTGGGGTTAGCTTCTCTGAGCCACTCTGCTCTGAGGCTAATATTAGGCATATAAAATAGGAACCATGTAAGAATGTTCAGAGTAGCACTGTTCACAAGTGCCACATGTGAACAGTGAAAAACCAGAAAACAAGCCAAACACCCGACAATGGGAGAGTGAAGAAATAGACTCTTGTAGAGACACAATGGAATATTGTGTGCAGTCAGAGTGCATGAACTACAGCAGTGACACAAATCTATGGATGAATCTTAGACATACAAATTTAAGTGGTAAGTTCCCAAAGATTATGAACAATGTGATACTCTCTTCATAAAGTAAAGAAATAACCAGAATTTTAAAATATGCTTTAAAGCAATAGATAAAATAAACATATTAATAGTTATTTATTGTATTATCATATATTATTTTTATGATTATAATTTATCATATTAATAAAAATATACACATATATATAAAGACTATAGAAAAAGGAAACAAGAGAAAGATAAACATGGGATTTATTACTTGGGTGGAGAAAAGCTTGAGAATGAAGAGAAGGACCGTGTGGTCAGGGTAAGTTATTGCCAAGGACCTAGAATTTGCCTTGGGTGGTAATTTGGAAGCTAATTACAGTATTCAAAGTCACTAGGTAAATAACTAAATAAGAAATACAAGAAAGCCATGTATGAATCCTTGATGAGAAAGTGCCATGAACAGGAATATGATTTATCTGATCCAGTGCTCTGAGCTCAAAAAAGAGAAAAGAAAGAAAGGAAGCAGACAGGTAATGATAATGGCGCACATACAGGACCTTGAGGGGTGGGGCTGGAGACAAGGCCAGGAAACCAGCAGGTGGGAGGAGAGAAGGAAAGAACCTGAGAAGCACGTGGCCCTAGAACCCAGGAGGGAGTGTAGGGCAAGCTCAGGAGAAAGGGTCAAATTCCCATGTCCCGCCACTAGGATCTTGTCATCTGTTGGCATTATTGGTGAAATTCCTTCTGAAATCCTCTTGGAGAGAAACTGAGCCAGGTTGCCACACTATAATTCAAAGGGAGCCTTTGCCTAGGATCACAAAGGATCTGAGTCAGGTTTGAATTTTCCACTATTAACAAGAACTGGATAGATATTACGCCCTTTTACAAAAAGTACATCCAACTGGAAATGGAGCCAGCTACCTCCCAGTTTTCCTGCTTTCTCCCTCATCATGTCCCAGCAACCAAATCAGATTAATGTGCTGGCATACTCACAGTTTTATGATGTCTGGTCCAAATATGCCTACCACTAAATAGCAGGTGGTCTTCAAGAACAGTTTTTCTAAGAAAAATCAGGGGAAATAAATTATTTTTCATTATGATGAATTTAACACACGAGTTAATAATGATCTTTACTAGGAACTGAAGCTAAGTGCTTGATTTATTATTAATTCAAGTGATTAATTGTAAAGGTTTGGGAGAAATGTTACAGTTAATATACCCATGAAAATATCATTTCCATCTCAGGCTTATGTAAATGGTACTTTGTTTACTGTAGATGTTAAAGACCACTAATTTTTGATAAAAATACAGTTAAATTCTGGAGTCTCATTTTCTTTTGTACAGCAGGGAATGTCTGAATGTTGGAAAGGATCTCATTTGTTGATGATGACAGAAACAGGACTCGCTTTAAAGTAAATAATCTGAAATATTGCTTTGTTAAAAATATTCTTCTCTGATGTTCATTTGGGGAAAAAAGACTTTACTTTGGCTATTTAATTTTTGCTGTTGGTACTCCAGACATAAAAGGATACTAACTGTCACAGGTGTCTCTGCATTGCCATCTACACCAGAGAACACACACACACACACACACACACACACACACACACACACACACGCAAACCCATGGCCTAGACAACCTCCTTCTCCTGCTTCCCCTGTTATGAAAATACAGGAAGGCTTTATGGATTGGTCTGTTTGGACAAGGAAACCTGTTAAATCTCTGGTCCTGTTTCTCCAGTTTGTCAGCCGACTATGGAACCCTGGTAATTCTATGGAGGGCTTTTGCATGGTTAGGACGGATGGACTGTCCTGGGGACAGATGGGAAACCCTCCCTGAGAAAAATTTTTCTTGTCATATTTACCTCAAACTGGGCTACCAGTTGCTTGGAGAATAGGCACTATTCAGGATAAATATGGGAAAACTCTCTGGTGCTTCAATTTTACTCAATGGTAAATAATGTAAATATTACTTTTTTTTTTTTTTTTTGTGGTACGCGGGCCTCTCACTGTTGTGGCCTCTTCCCGTTGCGGAGCACAGGCTCCGGACGTGCAGGCTCAGCGGCCATGGCTCACGGGCCCAGCCGCTCCGCGGCATGTGGGATCTTCCCGGACCGGGGCACGAACCCGCGTTCCCTGCATCGGCAGGCGGACTCTCAACCATTGCGCCACCAGGGAAACCCTACTTTTATAATAAAATAGATAGTTTCATGGGACTTGTTTTTGCAATAAAGCATGAGACTTCAAACACATTATGCTTTTGAAGTATGAGCTTAAAACTAATCTCACATTACTATTGACTTTACAGAAATAAAAAGAACGATAAGGAAATACTATGACATCTGCATGGCAGCAAATGAAAGGCAAACTACCAAAACTGACTCAAGGATAAATATACAATCTTAATAGACATACAAGAGATTAAATTAGTAATGAAAAATGTCCCATAAAGAAAAACCCAGGACCAGATAGCTTCACTGGTGAATTGTACCAAACGTTTTCAAAAATCATCTGAATAGATATTCTCCAAAGAAGTTATACAAATAGCCAATAAGCACATGAAACACATCAGCTGTTAAAGGAAATGTAAATAAAAACCACAGTGAGATACCACTTGACACCCACAATGATATGTGAGAATACAAATGACAGATAAGGGTTTCCCTGGGGTCACAGTGGTTGAGAATCCACCTGCCAATGCAGGGGACACGGGTTCGAGCTCTGGTCTGGGAAGATCCCACATGCCGTGGAGCCGTGGAGCAACTAAGCCCGTGAGCCACAACTCCTGAGCCCGTGTGCCACAACTACTGAAGCCCGCGTGCTCTGCAACAAGAGAAGCCACTGCAATGAGAAGCCCGCGCACAACAACAAAGAGGAGCCCCCGCTCACCACAACTAGAGAAAACTCGTGTGCAGCAATGAAGACCCAACACAGCCAAAAATAAATAAATAAAATAAATAAATTTATATTAGAAAAGAGGTGGTTACTTTTATTTTTTAAAAATGAAGGATAATAACAAGTATTGTTGAGGATGTGGAGAAATCAGAATCCTCATATTCTGCTGGTGGGTGTATAAAATGGTACAGCAACTTTGGTAAACAGTCTGACAGTTCCTCAAATGGTTAAATATTGAGTTGCTATGTGAGCCAATAAGCCGACTCCTAGACCCAAAAGAATTCAAATATTTATATACCCACACAAAAACTTATACATGAATGTTCATAGAGGAATTATATAAAATAGCAAAGAAGTGGAAATACCTCAACCCAAATGGCCATTAACTACTGAGTGGATGAACAGAATGGGCTATCTACACACAACGAAATATTATTCAACTATAAAGAGTAATGACTTTCCGATACATGCTACAACATGGATGAACTTAAATACATTATGTTAAGTGAAAGAAACATGTTTCTACGATTCCATTTATATGAAATGCCTAGAATAGGCAAATTCACAGAGGCATAAAGTCGATTAGTGGTTGCTTAGCGCTGGGGAGAATGGATGTTTGGGAGGTGACGGCTAAGGGGCATGGAGGTCCTTTTTGGTATAATGAAAATGTTCTAAAATTAATGGTGTTGATGGATGCACAACTCTGTGAATATACTAAAAACCACTGAATTATACACTTTAAATGAGTGAATTGAATGGCATGTGAATTAAATATCAATGCAACTGTTATAAAATAAAAACAGCACCCCTTGGGTGTTCCTCTTTAGGGGTGTCAAAAAAGCTCTGATGTCCCAAGTCTCAGACACCAGGGTTTCAGCACCAGCTAACTGGCTTCTGACCTTGGTCAGATTGCTTCCCCTTCTGGGTTTCAGTTTCCTCATCTGAAAAATGTAGGAGTAGGATTCAGTTCAATTCCCTTCACTATCTTGGAAGCTTGGAGGATTATGTAACTGACATTCAAAATTACGTGAACTTGCAAAGCACTTTGGAAATGAGTTTCCAGTATCGTTAATGTAAAACTAGTTTAGCCGAGAGCAGAGCAATTTAAAAATCGACACCAGGGTGTTCTTTGATATACTTGCAGTGCTGCCTGAAAGGCAGAGAACATTTTTCTTTCTTCTGGTAAAATAAGAGGTATTTGCATGTGTGTGTGTGTATTTTTTATAGAACATTATTTTGCTCAAGTTGAAGTGAGTGGCAGCAATGTTCTCCTCACCCTCTGTGCAGGGCCATCTGAACAATCAGTTTTCTCAAACAGATTCTGTGATGGTTAAGAATGAGAGGCTCCTGCAGAGATGGCTAATGTGGGACAAGAGACGGGCCTCTGAGAGCTAAACTTTAGATCAACACAGAAGGGTGCAGAGCAGAGAGAGGCAAAGTCTCTAGAAAAAGCCAGACAGGGCCCAGTCAGCCATGATCAGATGGTAACCTGTTACTGCTACAACTGAAGAAAAGACTGGCACTAACATAGTGCTAGTAACCTATCTGATATAAAATGTATACAGTTAAACCTTGCCTGTGACCAGGAAGGTACAAGAGCATTTAATTTCTACAGAATCAAAAGGACTTGGAACAGCATAGGGAAAAAAAAAGTATGGCCATTCCCAAGGGCAAAGGAAGGTTAAAAAAGGAACAATAGGTGTATCCACATATGTGGGTCTAAATGAAACCTAGAACATCCCAAGTTGTAAGTCACTTTTATGCTTATCAGCACTTCGTTTCTCATAAGAAACTTTTGAGGGGGTGGTTATTTTTACCCTCATTCTATGGGAAGGAACTTTGAGGTTTAGAGAGGTAAGGCTGCCCAAGAGCACAGTGGTTCAGTAAGAGATTAAAGTCTTCTACCCCAAAAGCCCAAACTATTTGTAGTATGCATTTCAACATACTTAGGGCATTTTATTTGATGCCTCATCTACCTCAGGTATGGCAGGTATACACTAACTACTCATTAGAAATTTGCAGCACAGTGAGGTGAACTGACCACTGAGATAGTTTTGTAGCTATGTGTTCTGGGCTGCATGTAGATTTTCAGAACCTACAGAATGTGAGGAGAGCTGCCTTCCTCATTTTAAGACGACATGAGTTTTTAGCTATCATACTCCATGGAGATAAGATTTCTGCACAGGTGACCCAAGAAACTGAAATTCTAGCAAGAACCTGAGGGCATATGAGTCTACTGACCCCTGGTGAGAATGATTCCATTAATCATTTTTCCATTAACAATTCTGAGATTCTTCCAAGGTGTTTACTAGTGAGAGCCACAGGCAAATGCAGTGGGTGAAACTGAAGGTCAGAAATACTTTGCACAATTCGAAAAAATTGTGTTCCCAGGCATCAGAAAGCCCCGCATGATTTCCTGAGTGATTATTCTCAAGAATGTTGCTTGCATGGTTTCTCTGCTAAGGTTACATTTTATATACTTGTTTAGCTTTGGAGATAAAAGCAGTACTACTTAAAAATAATTTTAAAAATAATAACTGTTTGTTGCTGTGCATATTTTGACTTCCCCTCTCTCCCATTCTCACCAGACAGAAGGCAATACTGGGTGCAGGCAGTCACTGTGGACCAGGCCTATTATGTTTTCTAGAAGGAGAAATCTTTAGCTAAGGGTCAGACTATCTTTGTCACTCATACAATTCATGGGTGCAGGCAGTCACTGTGGACCAGGCCTATTATGTTTTCTAGAAGGAGAAATCTTTAGCTAAGGGTCAGACTATCTTTGTCACTCTATACAATTCATGTGACCATTCTGTGCCCTCTTTCCTATCCACAAAATGGAAACAGTAACGCCAACCCTGCCCTTATGTCTGTCAGGTGAAAGAGCCTTTAATCTGAACTGAGTACTTTATTTCTATCTAGAGGTGAATATTAATTAATAAAATGAAAATAACTCCAAATAGCCTTATTAATCCTTTGAAATGCCTCCAATTAAAAGGTAACCCTCCACTGAAAACCTGAAATACCAACTTTCCTTCCCTTGGCAAAGTGCTAGCTCCTATTTTACCAGCATCTGACTTTTCAACCTCTCATTTTACCTCAGCAGACTAAAATTTTCTGTTATGAGTCAAAAGGAACCAAGGTGGAACCTTGAACACCAGCAATCTTGGTTCATGTTGTTTTGTATTTTGCTGGTACATTGGGACAGGATCATCTGAGAAATAAGATTTTTACTCAGCTTTTCATCTTTGAACAACACAACTTTGCTTAAAAAGAGAAAATCAAACTCAAGGTAAAAATGGTGATATCTGTCAGTGTGGTCTATTACACAGAAATGACAACAATCAAAACAAGTCTTAATGATGATTATGACTTTTTAATTTTTCTTCCTTTTTGTAAAATGGTAATAACATTCTTCTTTCTCTAATTCAGAGATGTGAAAATATAAAGCAAGGTTTATAATAGATTTTGAATGTCCAATAAAAATGGGGATGGATAAATAAAATATGGGACATTTATATGGTGAAGGACTATAGAGTAATTAAGAGGCTTGACCTAAGTCTATATATGTCTTGACACATATAGATCTCAAAAACATAATGGTTAGTGAAAAACAGAAGTTGCAGAGTCATATATACAGTAAACATTGATGTAAAACTACAGTCCCCACAAGGGAGGATTCTGGAAATATGATGGTGGAGGCAGCAGAGTTTGGGAATTTCACTGAATCTCTACAAAAAAAAATATACAGCTTCTAGATATGAAAACCAAAACCCCATGGACAATACTTACAACAAAACTAGATATCTCCAGGAGCCCCAGAATACAATTAAGGCAACGATAAACCACGCACAATCATGAGACTTAAGGGTTATCAGCATCAGTGTGGGAGAAAGTAAAGGGAAGCAAAGGAATGAATAGCAGAATCTTCAAATAGCCCACAGGTATTGACGACAAAGTGTGGTGGGCCAATGAAGAACTTCAGCTGAAACTGGGAGGGGTTTTGCCCACTGCAGTAGCAGATGAGTGCAAAGGACTCAAGGTTATAAGGACTAAGGGGTTTGAGTGGTCAGGCATTTACAAGTTCTAGAAAATGATCTACCAGACCTCCCTTCCAGGACAGGGTCCACACTGAGGGAAAACTAGTGGGTTTGGAATCAAAACTGAGTTGGATAGAAGCAAAGTAAAGAGAAAATCCAGGTAAAAGTGTGCAGAGGGACAGAATCAGAAAATTTCAAAATGCAAGCAGCCATGTGTTTATTTACTTACTTTTTAACACTACACAAAAACAGTGGAAGAAGGAGTTCTGTGCATTTGGAGAAGCTACCCTGAGCCACTTCTCTTTCTAAGAGTTTTTGAAAACTAATTTCACATAAAAATGAGCAACAGATATGTATCTAGGTCAACTCCCATACAAAGTTATTATAAGAAAAAAAAAAAAGAATAAGGAACAGAATCACATCCTTACAGCTAGCAAAAGCATGCCAGAAAATCATGCCAAAAAAAGGATTAAAACATAACAGTATTTCAAAATGAGAGAGAAGCATTAATAAAATGGTATAAGATATGAAAGAACAGCAGAAATCAGAACTGGAAAAACTCAGGTATGGAATAAAAGAACTCAGGGAAGAAAACAAGATTATAAAAGTAATGAAATCTATATTAGAATGAACACAAGAGGAAGGGAATACAATAGCTGACGTTTTAAGAGAAATAGAATATGAAAAAGAGGAAAACTTTCAAGATAAATAATAAATGAAGTGATAAAAAGTATTCATTCAAGAGATAGGCAAAATCGTGAATACAGGCAAAGAAGATTTAAAATATGGTTATTAGAAACCCTGACAAGGAAAATCAAATCAAGAAAACTGACCAAATACTA
This sequence comes from Lipotes vexillifer, assembly GCF_000442215.2. Classification (NCBI taxonomy): domain Eukaryota; kingdom Metazoa; phylum Chordata; class Mammalia; order Artiodactyla; family Lipotidae; genus Lipotes; species Lipotes vexillifer. Next base: position 1,731,703 of record NW_006770496.1, on the reverse strand, counting down.
AAAACTTTCCTGAAATGATAAAAAATGTATTTGAAACCACATATTAGTTTCAAAATGAGAGAATAAGAGCACACTGCATGCCTGAGAACATCAATATACAACAGCCGACACCAAGATATAGTCTAGTTAGATGACTAAATTTTATAGAAGAAAAAAAAATCCTTTAAACTAGGCAAAGTGACTTATAAGAAAAAGAAAATTAGATTATCATTACTCTTTTAAATAACATATTTAAGACACTAAGGGAAAGAAACTGTGCCAAGGTTTTTTTGGTTTTTTTTTTTTTGACCACACTCTGTGGCATGTGGGATCCTAGTTCCCCGACCAGGGACTGAACCCGAACCTCCTGCAATGGAAGTGCGGAGCCTTAACCACTGGACTGCCAGGGAAATCCCTGCCAAGGATTTTTATATCTGGAGAAACACTGACTTTCTAATATAAAGGACAAGCCAGCTTGTTATCAAGATGCAAGAATTCAGGGAATATTGTTCCCATGAGTCCTTCCTGAGGAATGAACTTTAGACAGCACCTCCACTAGAGAGACACCTGCATAAGGGCTGGTGGTGAACATCAATCTTACAGTTGCTGATGGAACTAAAACTAAACGAAGATGAAAAGGAATGTATATATTGTACGTAATGGCCATATACTCAAATAATGGAGAAATGAGGCTGTCATATGTGTAAAGAAGGATAGGTAAATGAGTAATTATGAGATATTTTAATTCTAGCAATCCCCCTGTCCTTGAGAGTTAGGACTTTGAGTGTGGAAAGAAGACGATACAGATATGATACAGAAGAAACTAAGAAAAAAAAATCCTGCAGTTCTGAATTTGAATTTGAAGTGTCAGAATGAACTCATATATTCTATATTAAAATAATATATGTAAATGTATATATGCATATTTTCTATCACTGTCAACAGAAGAAGTCTAGAAAGAATTCCTATGCACCCAGATCATGGTCTTAATACTATTTCCCACTAAAAGAAACCAGAGCTTCTAAGAGAAATGACTGATTTCAAGCCTGGGGGTGGAAATGTACAAGACAGGCTGGAACAACTTGTCACACTAGTTAGTGAGGAAGCTACAAAGACTACTTAGATTTATGTCAAAAGGACAAGTTCCTACTGGTCAAAGATGAGAGAATTTGAGCTTTAAAGGGATAATAATTGAAGCAGTCTGAAACTCATCAAATGTGTATAAATTCATGAGTTCATAATGACACTTTAAAGAAAACCAAGTGACTACTTTGGGATGATACTATAAAGGCAATGAGTTACTTGAAAACTGGCAAGTAAAACAAAAGAATCAAGCATTTATCCTGCCTTTCTTAGAATGAATAATAGTACCATTAGGAACTGTGGGGAAAAGCATCCCTCAACTATGATGATGATGAGGGAATCTCTAATATATTTCAACTACTAAAGGAAATATAATTGATAGATGAGAATAGCACCATTTTGCAACCTCCAATGAACTGATAGACCTAGTCATAGAGCATCAACAGCTGCTAATATCACAAAAATAAAAAAGAGAAAACCACTTATGATGGCCTCCTGTTGAAAGAAAACACCATCACTTATAGCCTTGCCAAAGAAATCAAACTGGAGTCTCATCAAGCCTCTGGATCTAGCTGCCAATTTTCAGGAAATACAGAGCACAGAGAAACATATTCAATCATACCACAGGGATGCCATCAGCAAAATGCAGAAACTCTACACGACAGATTCCACAGCTAAATTACAAGGAAAAGGAAGGGATGGAAAGGAAACTGGTAGATTAAAATCGACTTAAAAGACACATCAAAAATTCAAAAACTGGGCAAGACTATGGTGTCTGGAGATACACAGTTGGGTGATGAAGCTATAAAGCAATGCAAGGAAATGATCATAGTCATCCTCAGGATGTTGTGTTTTTAGGGGGGAGGAGGAATTTATGATGGGTTGGGGCATGTGGATGGGACTTTTGCAGCAGCTACCTATCTGTTCCTTCCTGACCTGTGCTATGTTTACAAGGGTGTTCACCTTTCAATAACTGATAAAGCTCTACATTTATTGTGTTTTTTTAAAATTTGTTTCCTTTTACCAAGAAAAGGTTAAAAAATTATCCACGGACAATACTACACATAGTCTATGGATTCATACAAGTGAATGTAAAAGTATAAAATTAGCCAAACCCAATGCCCATCAAGTTCCTATGAGTGGTTCCATCAAGGGAGGTGGTAGGAAAATGTAACTGGGCGTGGGGGAGGCCAAAGGGCGTTTCAAATTTATTTGTTACCTTCTAATTCTGTGAAAATACGTCAAAATCTTAGCAATGGTCAAACTGGGACATTGCAAACACACGTATTTGTGTATTATCCTCTCCCAGTCTTTATTTTTGAATTCTAAAAAAATGAGCTTATGAGTATACATTGAGACTGCATGTAATAAATTTTCCGAAAATGTTTTGATGCCATTGACACAACGTCTGTTAAATCAAATAGAAAATCGTCATAGGTCCAACTACCTTTTACTTAAAAATAATAATGTCGGCATCTTTGAAGAATTAGTTCCTTAACATTAAGTGAATGAAAATTTGACTCTCAAAGAAGTTCATTCACAGTGATTGTACACCTAACAGTATCCTATAAGAGAAATAGCGTCAATATTTTCTTTCTGCTGAGAGTGTAAAAAACTATACAATTTGTTTAAACCACCAATCATTTCCTTCTTTTGCAGGATGTGTAAAGCATTTTATAGAAATCCAGTTCAAATCAATGGAATGTCCCCAGATTATTTTCCCATTTGGAGTTTTAAGATCCATTGTCTCTTCAGCCTAAATAAAGCTCTGTGTTAGAAAGGAGGTGCTTGCATCTGAGAATGTGTATGTGGTTAAATTAACATAAATCATTGAAAATTATTCATTATTCATAATTTTGACCTTCTTGGTGCTTAAGGCCATGATCACCAGGTGGGCAAATCATTATAAATGTGACACATAAAACAACAATCGGCCATTCTACATTTTATTCCCTAAATGTCCACAACAATCTCATTCTTCCATGAGAGAAAATGAATGTCAGGGGAAAAAAATTGCCTCAAGTATTTTTTTGTGTCTTCCTTTTAATTTCTATGAGCTCCATAAGAATATCAACTCACAGAAATAACACAATCAGATTCTCCTCTGTGAGCACATGTAGGGTATAAACTCACTCGTGATGGCTCATGAATGAACAAAAAAACGCAGACCCACAGCCAAGTGAGCCTTTCTGTATTTACCAGGCAAGTAGCTGCACAGTCTCTCCATTGAGGTCTGGACCGTTGAGTTGTGAACTTGAGCAAGCTGTTCAATCACAGACACCACCAGCACACACCCTGCAAGGGAGCAGAAGTCAGCCATGTCACATGGAAAGCTGTGCTGGAGGGTTGGGGGAAAGAAAGGGGATATATGTGTGTCCTTAAAAACACTCTAAAACAGAGAACTTTTCTTTGCCATGCTTTTTATAATCAACCATGTACGTAAATGCACTGAGCTGTAGTGAAATATGAAGTGTGGTAAGAAGACTGTGTATTTGGGGGGTCAGAAAGACCGGTTATCAGCTTACCTTTGTCACTTGTAAGCTATGTGACTTCGGGGAAGTAATTGAATCTCGCTTTATTTGCATTTCTTTTTGATCACTATCTCCTGTAAATGGGGAGATAGCGCACAGAAGACATTTACAGGAGATGGTGCATGGAAGACAGCCACCACTGAGGAGAAGCTCAGTGGACAGTGGCTCCTTTCCTGTCCCCTCTCCTTCCCTTCTGCAGGACAGCTTCACTGTGAGTAAGGTCATTCTCACCTTACACATTCTCAGCCCGTGGCCTAGGGTCAGATTTTTAATTGCAGAAAAGCAGCGGAAATTGCGCAACATTTGGAGTCAGAAGACCTGGGATTGAGTCTTGCCCTTGAATCCTGGACTTACCACCCATCCTTGTTTTCCTCAGTGCAAAGCCTTGTTTTCCTCACTGCAAAGTAAATAAGTTTCCCAAAGGGCTGCTGTGATGATTAAATGAAATAAAAGTGCAAGCGAAGGTGCCTTTGAAATCATACACTATTGTAAAATATTATTTTACCTCCCAGCTATAAAGCACTCTGCTTGAAAGCATGTACCAATATGATAAGTGTCTAGAAGGAACCTTGGATTAAATTAGGAATATATTCCTTAAGCTACCTTGATGTATGATAAGTGTGAAGGCTCAGAACTTCTAGGCTAATACCCCTAGAAGTTTCTATCACCAGCCTTGACCCCCTAAACTGCTAGGGAAGCCCAAACCTCCTTTGTCCAAAGGGAGGGGACTCTTCTATACACAAGGGGTTGGTTGGTCAAAGATCAGTAAGCCTGAGAAGAAATTGTTAGGCTTCATTTGGATAGGAGGAGTAGCACTTATTGGCAGAGGTTGGTTTCCAAGGAGGCAAAAGAAGGATTACATCCAAAGTAAAGAAGTTCCAGGGTGCCTGGCCCAGAATTAAGCTCACTACTATCCACCTGCTCAAGGAGCTGGGGCCCCAAGTTCACATGCAGTGTCATTAAAACCAAATTCCCCCTAGGAATCCTTGAGGGAAAGTGGCTGATAACTGATGTGAATAGTACAATTGGGCATTTCTTTAAACCTCCCATAAAATGAGAGATTGCCAACAAAGAGGGAGAGATTTCCACCTTTCTAGACACTGCAACACCTGAGCAGGCTCTGGCCTCCTTTGTTCTGTACCCTCTGGTAAAGCTGGGCAAAGCTGGGCTCACCAAATCGGAGATAGTTTGATCTTGATAACCACAGTCTTACTGCTCTGGGAGCACCTACTTCTGGGACATTTATCAACATCAGTTACCAAGGTTGATTGGATGTGCTTTTAGCCTAACCCATGCATTGAGGGTTTTATTGCATTGCAATGAATTCAGTAGCTGATACTTATTAGCACTTTACAGCCTAAAAAGCTTTTTCATATATATTTTGTTTTATTTTAAAAGTAACTTTTCAAAAACGATAGATGCAATGCAATCTCATTTCAGAAAAATTTTAAGATACACAACAGTGTAAAAAAGATAAACATCACTTAAATCACCCAGAGATAAACCAATTTCACTTTTATTTTAAATATATAAGATATGTTTAATATATGGGAATATTTTCAACATTTATAATGCACTATTACACCTTGATTTATGTCCCTGCTAATCACCTGCTAAGTTAGGTGGAGCAAAATACATTTTAATAACTGCAATTGAAAATAATTATAAGTAATTATACTGCAATGTGACAAGAGGATGCAATGTGGTATAGTTGAAAAGGGAGAAGCTTTGGAATAAAAAATAAACTTTTTTTTTTTTAAACAAGTTTCAAATACTGAATCATTCACTTAAAATGGTGTAACTCTGAACAAGTTACCTACCCTTCTGGAACCTCTTTTTAAGAATTTAGAGTTAGAGCATAAGTTCCTTGAGGGCAGGAATGGGGTCTTAGTATCTCTAACTTTGAGTGCCTGACATAAGAGCCTGGTTTGGAGGAAGGAGATAAGAGATGCTGGCTGACGTGAAGCCAACTGACTGGAGAACCAACCGAAGGACACTTCAGTTGTCACTTGCTGAGGACCTCCATAGGAAACAGTTAATGGATGCAACTGAATTTGTATTCTGGCTCAGTCATCTCACTGATGACATTGCTTACTCTTTGTTCCATCTCATTACAGGAAAAGGCTCCACTTTTCATCCTGGTGTGAAACAACCAGCGCCCTCTCTTAAGTCAACCAGCAGATTCTATAGCAAATGGTCAGGATGAGCAGCTCAGGATCAAAGAAGAACGCGGTGGAGATTGGGTTGAGACCTTGAATAGCAATCACTTCATATGGAGTCTTATCAATGAGCTGCAGCATTTGGCACCCAGAATGGACTTGAAACACAGGTGTGTATTTATTTTCATCCTTGGAGTGGAAGGATGAATGCAAAGGGAATTGTGCTGCTTGAGACCAACCTGCTTCTTTGTACTTACAGATATGGGCTTTTCTTTCACTCAGAGCAATCCCAACAAGGACTCATGACTTTTGTGGCTCCTTAGCACTGCTGGCTAAAATTGGAAATCATTAGATAAATAAAAAGGAACCAAGAAAAAGTCAGCTGTCTCTGAAGATTGGGTGGATCTTGCCACTAATGCCACTCTGCCTAGTGAAGAGTTATTATGATCAAAAGAACCCTGCAGATAAGCAGGTAAATGGGGCTTGAAATATGTAAACGCCCATGTTGGGCTCAGCTTTGATTTGAGTCCTGCTCACTTGGACATCCCTGCCCGCTTCCAGCGAGCTCAACTCCCATTGGATTGTTAATTTAGGGTCTGCAGTGAGGTGCGTCCTGAATCCTTTACCAGCAAGAATGGAGAAATTGACTTTGCTATAGTTTCTAATAAAAGCTTTTACTGTCTTGACAGGCTAAAAAAATGTTTTTCCTTGGAGAAATGCATGTGCAGAGTAATTCCTCCCATTGTAGACTATTCTCTGGCTGTTAATAAAAGGCCTGGGTCTGCTAAAGCAAGTTTGTCCAAGCAACTGTTCATTTAGGAAGTGATGAGAGTGGGTAAGAACTACGTATTTCGCTCAGTGGTCACTATCTGAAATCTCCCATATGGAAAATCTCTTCTAACCTGGCAACTGAAAATAACGAGTATAATAGGAACAGACACCCCTGATATTGTAGGAAAAGAAGCAAATAGGCCAGAATAAAAACACCTGCCACAGCAATCAGCTTCTAGACACACATCTCAGGTAGACTGCAGACTGTACCACAGAATCCTTTTGAAATGAAACAGAACTCTTGAAACTCTAATTATAATCATATCTGTGCTTGCTGGAAATTCAGCCAACTGCAGAGAGCAGTCTAGTAGATTTCTCATTTGTCTGAAGCCTACACTTCATTGAGAAGCCTTGAAAGCACCTGGCAGTTGTCAGAACCAGGGTCGGCGTGACTACACTCCATTTTTGACCCTGAGTCAGAGCATAAATAATTCATCACATGGCTAGAATGTTCTCTGCAGATTTCAAAGGGTTTTGCATACATTATCATCTCATTCAAACTTCTGAACAACTCATAGATGTAGGAATTACTGTTCTTATTATTGTATAGACCAGCAATCGGAGGCTCAGAGAGGTTAGATGCCTTGCCAATTATGTAGCTAGTGAGCAGGGGAGCTGGGACTTGGAACACAGTATGTATTGAGTCCAGGCACCATGCTGAGCTATGAGTACACGCCGAGAACAAACAGATATGATTCCTGCCCTCTCAGAGATCATACTCTATTAGGGAAAAGTGATTGTAAACATGTAAGCACACATGCAATTATAAATAATTTTAGGTACTATGAAGAAAAGGAACAAGGTGAAGTAACAGAGGGCAACAAGGACGAGGTGGTATGAACATTAACTAGAGCTGATAGAGAGAGAGAAGGCTTCTCTGAAGAACACACACAAAAATGGCTCATGTAATGAAAAGGAGCAAGCAGGGTGAGCAGCCAGGCAGGCTTTGTAGGTAGGAGGAACTGGTGCCTACCTTATGGCAATGAGACTGGGAAAACCTGACATTAGGAGATGCGATGCAGGCATAGGTGGAGGTCAGGTCTGTGGGTTTTGTAGATGGCAAAAGAGGTAGGGATTCAACCTGAGAGGAATGGGAAACTGTGAATGGGCTTTGTGGAGGGGGCTGCTGCTATTTGATCTGTGTCTTTAAAATATCATGCTGGCTGTCATGAGGAGGAAGGATCTTGGGGGCGGAGAGATGAAGAAAGAGGCTATTTTGGTCCTGGAGAGAGGTGATCGCTGATTAGATAGAGTAATGAGTGGCAGTGGGGATGGAGGAAAATGGGCAAATCTGGAACCTGTTATGGAGGCTGACCCGATTGGATTTATTAATAAGTTGAGGAGAAATGTGAGAATCAAGGATGACTCTTGTTTCTGGTTTGGGCCCTAGAGAAGCGTAGAGCACAGGTTTGAGAGTCACACCACACCTGGATTTGGGCCCCTGCACCCCTGTTGGACCAGCATGACATTATCAAGGGCATTCCTCACCTGATCCCTCTCTTCCCACCCAGTGCCCCTCCACAAACACCTAAATTCTGTTCTCAGATTTCGCTAATCAGGTAGGAGCAGAGGATATAGCTTTACATGTTGTAATTCTAATCAACAACTTTTATCCCAGATATTTCTCATGTTGGTGAAGAGAAAAGGAAATAAGAAAGAAAGGTAGGAAAACAATCACCCAAAATGATCCTACAGCCAGCTTTGTTTCCCTAAGATATTAGTTATCAAGCCAGAGATGGCAGCACACAGCCCAGGTATGAACACTGAAACTTCACTTTTTCTTCTGCATCCTACTCTCAGTCTGGACATGGATACGGCGAGTGGGTAGGAGAAGAAAAGAGAGTGGAAGGGAGGAAAGAGAAGGGAGAAGTTATGGTACAGCAGAGACTGACGAATTTGTGGTTCAGACAGACCTGGATTCAAATCTTGCTTCTATTACTTATGAGCTGTTTTATTTGGCAGGATGGTTAAACTCTCTGGACCCGGATTTTGGTACCCACAGAATAGAAAAATAAAGCCCTCTTGTGTGGTACATTAAAAATGGCCACAGGGGCTTCCCTGGTGGCGCAGTGGTTGAGAATCTGCCTGCTAATGCAGGGGACACGGGTTTGAGCCCTGGTCTGGGAGGATCCCACATGCCGCGGAGCAACTAGGCCCGTAAGCCACAACTACTGAGCCTGCGCATCTGGAGCCTGTGCTCCACAACAAGAGAGGCCGCGATAGTGAGAGGCCCGCGCACTGTGATGAAGAGTGGCCCCCACTTGCCACAACTAGAGAAAGCCCTCGCAAAGAAATGAAGACCCAACACAGCAAAAATAAATAAATAAATTAATAAACTCCTACCCCCAACATCTTAAAAAAAATAAAAATAAATAAAAAATAAAAAAAAATAAAAATGGCCACAGACTTTTTATACTTCCTCCCATGAAGAGGTGATATCTGTTTTCCAGGCTTTGAATCTGGCCTTGTGACCTTGCTTTGATCAGCAGAATATAGAAGTGAGAGCATGTCAGATGCAAACCTAGACCTCAAGAGGCCTTGCATCTTCCCTTTTGCCCTTTTAGACCTTCAAAGCCATGAGCTTGAGCTAGCCTGCTGGAGAGGCTACATGAAGGGAAACCCCAGTAACAGTATGCCAACTACCAGATTCGTGAATGAGACCATTCTAGATATCCAGCCCCTCTCATTCCACCATCTACCAACTAGCAGCAGAAGTAAGCCTAGCTGAGATCAGCTAAAAGGGCCACCCAACACTGCCCAGTCAAAAAATGCCAACGCACAGGATTGTGAGCTAGTAAATGATTTTTGTGTTAAGTGTGGAGTGGCTTGTAATTCACCAAAGGCTATCTGAAACACCTGGCAAAGTGTTGTGACGATTAAATGATACAACACATAAAATGCACATGGTGTCTGGTAAGGAGCAGATGTCTAACAAATGTTAGTTTCTATCCCACCTACCGAGACCACCACAGGGCAAAGACGTATTCTCCATGACTCTTTAAAATAGAAGCTCAGAAACTTATTTTTGAAAAACATGTTGTATTATCAATCTTTTTACTTTTCTATGGTTGAATATTGTTTTATTGCTGACATCTCTTATTTTCAATATATCTGGGCAGATTAGGCACTGTGTCCTAACCCAACCATCACCTGGAACATTGCTTTTATGAGAAAATGCTCAGTGAGTTCCAAACTGCCAGCTCTCCCAAGAACACTGGCAGTGAGAGAGACACTATATTGGACAATTACTGGTGAGAACAAGGCTAAGGGCATCCAAGGGAGAGCAGAGCCCAAGCAAAAGCAACAAGAGAAAATTAGCAGACTGTGCTGAGAAATGCAGAAAGGTGGGCTTGGCTAATTTAGAAATATATAAAAAATAAAAAATGAGAGTGAAGACACAGGGAGCCATTCCATCCTGTTTATTCAACACATCTTTACTAGCACCCACTGTGTGCTCAGATTGAGGATACAAAGGCGAATAAGAGAAGCCACAGAGCAGTAGGGAACACTGAGGATTAGAAAAACAGTCTAGTCATTGTAACCTGTAAGTGCTTGGTGGAGAGACCTGTTAATGCTTTGGGAGCACAGAGGAGGAAGAAAATAGGAAACTCTCACTGCCTTGGGTAAGCAGTGACAGTTTCCTGGAAGAGCTGACTTTTTTTTTTTTTAACATCTTTATTGGAGTATAATTGCTTTACAATGGTGCATCAGTTTCTGCTTTATAACAAAGTGAATCAGTTATACATATACATATGTCCCCATATCTCTTCCCTCTTGCAAATCCCTCCCTCCCACCCCTCTAGGTGGTCACAAAGCACTGAGCTGATCTCCCCGTGCTATGCGGCTGCTTCCCACTAGCATCTATTTTACGTTTGGTAGTGTATATACGTCCATGCCACTCTCTCACTTCGTCCCAGCTTACCCTTCCCCCTCCCCGTAACCTCAAGTCCATTCTCTAGTAGGTCTGCATCTTTATTTCCATCTTGCCCCTAGGTTCTTCTGACCTTTTTTTTTTTTTTAGATTCCATATATATGTGTTAGCATACGGTATTTATTTTTCTCTTGATGGGAGGAACCTGTTCAAAAGAAAAAAGGCAGGAAAGGCCTTCAGGAAGAGGGTAGTAGCATTTCTAAAGGCTTGGATGTGAGAAGAAGAGTTGGCCAGGACTAGAGCCCAGGCTGCAGGGGAAAGAAAGAATGAGAGTTAGGAAGGTGTTAGAACGTGAAAAGCCTCGAAGGTCAGATTACAGAGCACCAGCTTCATGCTCTAGAGTGCAGACCAATGGTTTTCAAACATTTTGCTCTGAACCCCCAAAAGAACTTTGAAAAACTATGTATGCTTCTACATTTTAATGCATGTTTAAATATTATTAATGGATATCAATTTCATTAGTTGCAAAATTCCAGGAAGATTGTAAATATTATAATAGAAATATTACATTAGTCTTCTATATGCTTCTAAAGGAATCTAAATATTATAGTGACCTATACCAACTCTCATCTACTTTAAAAAATATATGATCAAATTCTTCTTTCACAGTGAAAAATTTACTTTGATAATTCCTCTCCTTGAATTCATATTTCAATAAAAATCTACTCCATGGGCTTCTCTGGTGGCGCAGTGGTTGAGGGTCCGCCTGATGATGCAGGGGACACGGGTTCGTGCCCCGGTCCGGGAAGATCCCACGTGCCATGGAGTGGCTGGCCCGTGAGCCATGGCCGCTGGGCCTGCGCGTCTGGAGCCTGTGCTCCGCCCCTTGTCATCTTTTACCTGGCCCGTGCAAAAAAAAAAAAAAAAAAAAAAAAATCTACTTCATTGAATTTTTCTTCCACTAAAGTTTTATCCCAATGTAATGTATTTTTATTGTTGGAAGTATTTTTTCACACTATTATACTTCTTAACACTAAAAATATGTATAAAATTTAAATAAAAACTTTAATTTCTTATGAATAAAACCCTAGAAGTACTTTAAAAATTCTTCTGGATAGAGTTTTCTTTATTAGTAAAATTAACTTACCTAAGCAATATGTATTGTCAATTTGATAAACAGTTTCTAAATAATAAAGGCAAAATTTTCTTGGAATTAAATCTCTTAATGAGATGGTTGGGCTCTTTAAATTAGTACCTATATCTGTTAAGAAATATTACTTATTCATGTAAATAAACAAGGTTCATGTCAAATATCATGTCTGTTTTTCTTTTTCTCTTTTCCTTTTATTTAATTGAAGTTTAGTTGACTTACAGTGTTGTGTTAATTACTGCTGTACAGTAAAGTGATTCACTTATACAAATATATTCTTTTTTTAATCTATACTTTTCTATTATTGTTTATCATAGGATATTGAACATAATTTTTGTGCTATATGGTAGGACCTTGTTGTTTATCCATTCTATACATAAAAGCTTACATCTGCTAACCCCAATGTTTTTATTTTTCATTTTTAAAGAGGTAAGTTCTGAGAAAACATGCTTACTTAAATAAGTAAATGAGAATGGAAGGACTTTTGATATGGCGATGTCACGCAATTCTTTAACTCCTCCTGAGTTAAATGTCAAAAATCTGAGAGTGATCTATCATTGAAAATTATTTAAGTCTCCCTTCAATTGTGTTGAAAGCAAAGAAGTAGAAACCACCTGCCTTGCAAAAACGTTTGTTACCCAATCAATGGAGTCTTTCGCTTTCTCAATTTCTGAGAAATATAAAAAAAAATTTTACTAAGACTTATCTTTTATTTTTTATTTTTTTTTATTTATTTATTTATTTTTTTGCGATATGTGGGCCTCTCACTGTCGTGGCCTCTGCCGTTGCCGGACGCGCAAGCTCAGCGCCCATGGCTCACGGGCCCAGCCGCTCCGCGGCATGTGGGATCCTCCCGGACCGGGGCACGAACCTGTATCCCCTGCATCGGCAGGCGGACTCTCAACCACTGCGCCACCAGGGAGGCCCTAAGACTTATCTTTCATTGAGTGAGGCCTTGTTAAAACCTAATATACTCAGAAAGACTTGGCAAGTTGAAATATTGTTCTTTTCAACGCACTTTTACCTATACAATATTTTAAGTAAAATACTTTATCTTATTGCATACTTCATAGATATTTTTGTCAAATGTTGGAGCTGCAGATTTAGTTCATTCAAACTATGAAAAATGTCCTCTGTATAAACCTAAATAGCAAAGTCAGACCTTATTATCAAAGAAATTAACCAATCTAATTTTCTTTCAGAAAAAGTATGACTTTATTTTTCTATTTACTTCTGTATTTGAATTCTAAGATGGATAGAGGATGGATGAATAGAAAAAGATGGATGATTCGGTGAGTGGGTGGATGGATGAATGAATAGAAAGAACGGTAGACAGATGATGAATAAATGGATAGATAGGTGCATAGATAGAAAAATAATCTTAGACTATGCCCAATCATTTTTATCCACTAACTTACCTGCTAACTTGAAAAGTTCCCACCTGCCAGCAAAGGCTTACTACTGCCAAATTTCTCACAAATGTTTTGTTGAAAGAAAAAGATGTTTAATTTTAGATTGTCTACTTAACAATTCAAACTTAGAAGTTAAACAAAACAATAAAAACAAGATCCAAACTCTATAAATATAAACCTAGATGGTTTTGAAAGGAAATATACCCGAATATCAGTAGTGATCATCTGAGTTTTGGGATTACAGTTGATTTTATTCTTTAAAAATATTCTGTATTTTTAAAGATCTCTATAAAAATTATATATTCTTTCATAACTAGAGAAAAACCCAATAAATTGTATTTTATCAAATAATTTCTCTTGAGGAAGCCTTTTTTTTTTTTTTTTTCCTGCGATATGCGGGCCTCTCACTGCTGTGGCCTCTCCCGTTAGGGAGCACAGGCTCTGGACGCGCAGGCCCAGCAGCCATGGCTCACAGGCCCAGCCACTCCGCGGCATGTGGGATCTTCCCGGACCAGAGCACGAACCCGCATCCGCTGCATCGGCAGGCGGACTCTCAACCACCGCGCCACCAGGGCAGCCCTGAGCAAGCCTTTTAATGTTGACTTTTACCTCAGTAAGTTTTAGGAAAACATGAAAAGGCCTTTGGACCTTTGTTCTTTCAGGTCTCCGCTAGGTGTTTTCACAAACTATATCTCATTTAATCCTCACAGCACCCTCATGAGAGTGTTACTTCCTACTTTACAGATGAAAAATATGAGGCTCAGAGAGGTTAAACAATATATCTAAGGCCTTTTAGATAAGCAGTGATTCAGCTGCTTGCTGGCTAGCTGGTAATTCTAATCCAGATCTATTGAACCTTGAAATTTATACACTGCTGAGTGTCACACTGCATACACTGCATACATTAAAATTTTGAATTTTGAAAGTGAAAATTATCAATCATGTTAATTAAAATAATCATTGATATACTGAAGTCTATATGATTTGTGAATATTGTTTCCCAATATTCTTTTCTCTTTCTAATGATGTTTTCTGCAGAACAGTGTTTAAATTTAATAAAGTACATGTTATCAGTTTTTTTCTTTTTGTATAGTTCTTTTGATGTCATATCTAAGAGTCTTTGCCCAATCCAAAGTCACACAGATTTTTCTCTTGCACTTTTTCTAGAAGTTTTTAGTTTTAGCTTTTACCTTGAGGTCTATGATCTATTTTGAGTTAATAATTGTGTGTGATTTGAAGTAAGGAATCAGATAGTGTCAGTTCTCCAACCATGTTCTTCAAAAGTTTTGTCTATTCTGGCTTCTTTTCATTTCCATATAAATTTTAGGATCAGCTTGCCAATTTCTACTAAAAAAAGGATGTTACAATTTTGATGGAATAGTGTTTAGTCTGTAGATCAATGTGGGGAGTATTGCAATCTTAACATTATTGAGTCTTCTCATCCATTAGTGGGAAGCATATCTCCATTTCTATAAAACATCCTTTAATTTCTCTCAGCAATGTTTTGACGTTTTCTATGTAGAGTAATTGCATTTCTTTTGTTAAATTTATTCCTTAGAATTTTTGATTATATTGTGAATGGAATTGTTTTCTTAATTTCAGTTCTTCAATGTTTGTTGCTAATATAAATAAATATAATTGATTATATTAATCGTGAATCCTGGGACCTTGTTAAACTTTTTTTTTTTTTTTTTTTTTTTGTGGTACGCGGGCCTCTCACTGTTGTGGCCTCGCACAGGCTCTGGACGCGCAGGCCCAGCGGCCATGGCTCACGGGCCCAGCCGCTCCACAGCATGTGGGATCTTCCCGGACCGGGGCACAAACCCATCTCCCCTGCATTGGCAGGCGGACTCTCAACCACTATGCCACCAGGGAAGCCCTAAACTCTCTTATTAATTCTGGTAGTTTTATTGTAAATATCTTAGGATTCTCTACATTCAGGAACATGCTGTCTGAAAATAAAGACAGTTTTACTTATTCCTTTCCAATTCACATGTCTTTATTATTTTTCTTTCTTTATTAAACTGAATAGAATCTTCAAAACAATGTTAACTACAAGTGGTGAGAGTGGACATCCCTACCATGTTTCTGATTTTAGGAGGAAAGCATTCAATCTTCCGTCATTAAGTATGACGTTATCTGCAGGGTTTCATAGAAGCCCTTTATCAAGATGAGGAAGTTCCTTTTTCTTTCATAACTTGTTGAGAGGTTTTAACATGGGTGGGTGATGGATTCTGTCAAATGATTTTTCTATTTCTATTGGGATGCTAATGTAGTTATAGCCTCTATTCTACTAATTTGGTATATCCTATTAATTGATTTTCAGATGTTAAAACAACCATGCATTCCTAGGATAAACCCCACTTGGTCATGGTGTATAATCCATTTTATATGTTGCGGGATTCGGTTTGTTAATATTTTATTAAGGATTTTTGCATCTGCGTTCACAAAGGATATTGATCTGTTATTTTCTTTCCTGTGATGTCTTTGTCTGGATTTGGTATTAGTGTAAAACACAGCATGATCTGGGAAGTTTTCCTCTTATATTTTCTGAAAGAAAGGAAATGTATTCAAATGGGTTGGTGAATACATTCAAGGTTGCATCTAGTTCTCAAGTCTCCCTCAGTTTTCACTTTTCTTAGGCTCTTTCAGGTCTTCCCAACACAGGTACAGTTTCCCAATCAATCAGGGATGTATGGAGACCTCATCTTAGCCCTTCTATAATGTTCACATTACCAGGGTCTCCCTGTTAAATTTCTGGCTGATCTTCATTGTCCAATCTAGGGCCAAAACTTTGAGTCAGCAAAGCTGCAGTTTCTCCTTGTGAATTCCCAATGGAGTCCATCACTTTTAGCCAACAAAGCCAGGGATCTTTGAATCCTGGTTGAATCAAGTCTGCCCCATTAGCAGTAGACTTACTGGTTTTTGCAGCCAGTTTCACAATGATGAAACTACTGTTCTCACTAAGCTGAGGGCAAGTGGAGACAGAGCAGCCTCAGGCAAAAAGGTCAATCTTTACTGTTCTTCCTGAAGTTCAAGCAGTTTTTCAAGAATAAACATTCCTCAATTCATTGTGTGCCATTGGTTGATTCTTAGTGTCCTGAAATGGTTGCTTGTGACAGTCTTTCCAGTTTTATGCTTGGTCTTAGATGGACTTTGTCCAGGGAAAGATTCAGGTGGGGACTTTGTTCTCTATGCTAACATTGAAAAACAACTACTTTATGAGAGGAAAGGGTATGGTAGTGAAGTAATTTGTTTTCCTTTCCAAATTCTGAGTGTGAAGGCCAGGAGAAAAATCTTGAATATCAAGCCCCTCTCCCTCAAAAACAAAACAAAACAAAAAAAGCTTCAACCCACAGCTTACTCTTCATCTATGAATTTCTACTATATAGTCGTGCCTATTTGGTGAATCACTTTGGGACCAAGTCACATCAATTCTCTTTCGCAATACTATCTGGTGTTTACTTTGAAGACTTTCTTTTTTAAGCATTTCTATGAGTGGTAGGCAGAATGATAAGATTACTGTCTCCTGATGTAGAGGCCTTACTTAATCCCCTCCCCTGAGTGAGGGCAGAACCTGTGAATGTGATTGGATATCACTTCTGTGATTGTGTTATGTTCTATGATAAGAGAGATTTTGCATATGTAATTAAGGACTCTAGTTAGTTTACTTTGAGTTACTCAAGGTTATCCTGGGTGGACCCAACATAATCAGGTGAGCCCTTTAAATGTAGAGAGCTTGCTCCAGCTGTTCTTAAACAAGAAAGAAATAGCTACGTTATTAACTCCCTTTTGCAAAGGGGCAGCCTCTCAGAGCTGAGAGTGATCCTGGCTGACAGCTCGCAAGCACATGGGACCTCAGCCCTGCGAATCCAAGAACCTGAATTCTGCCAACCACTAGTGAACTTGCAAGAGAACCTGAGTCTCACATCACATGCAGCCCCATGTGACATCTCGATATCAGCCTTGTAAAACTCTGAGCAGAGAACCGGGTTATATTATGTCCAGACTTCTCATGTGCAGAAACCATGAGATAATAACTTTATGTTGTTTTAAACTGATGAATGTGTGGCAATTTATTACACAGCAATAGAAAGCTAAGACACTATGAAATCTTTTTTCATAAGTAAATCTTCCCTTAAGATATCCAAGATTTGAGAATTTGTATTTGCATAAGATGTAGATTCACATGTAATTATTCAGTTTACTCAGGCCTCTTTGCCTTATGATAGGTTTAAATGCAGGACTTCCATAGCTTATTTTCAATATTTTTTTTCCTGATTTCCAAAAGAATACATAATCACAACCCCTTTGGGTACTTAGTATGTACCGAGCACAGTTCTAAGTCCTTCATGTGTATTTACTCATTAGCCCTCCACACCACCCAAGGATGCAGGTCCCATGTAATCTCATCTTACAGATAGGGGACACAAGGTACAGAGGGTGAAACTGTGCCCTTAATGTCACATATGTACAGAGTGGCAGAGCCAGGATTCCAATCCAGGCAGTCTGACCCCAGAGCTTAAGCTCTTTTGCTCTTAACCACCATGTCTTACTGTTGTTTTTGCAAGCTCATCTAGAAAATGTGGAAAATTCAGAAATGCACTGAAAAGAGATTACAAATCATTTGTAACCTCATCACTCATAGATAACCATACAACAACTATTGGCATTTTGCTGTTCATCCTATCTGGGAAGACAGCTATATAAATAGAGAGATAGGCACATTATATATAATTTTATGGGGATTTTACTCTGCTTAATGCTTTGCAACATTCTTTTTTTCCCCTCTTTCTCATAGTACATTTAAACTATGATCTAGTTTACTGCCCACCCCTTCCCTCCAAAAAAGAAATTTTTCACTTTCTCCTTAAGGAAAAGCATACTGCCCACTTGGATTCTTTTGGTTTTGCTCACTTTGGGACCTTTCACAGAGCTGTGGACCTCTCTCTAGCGTGCCTTTGTGGTCCTTCTCTTCAGGGTTATGCCCCAGAACAATCCAGGAAAAAAAGAAAAAAGGCAAAGGTGAGTTTAGTGAAAATTGAGATGATCAGAAACCTACCATCTGTGCCAAGGTTGGGATTAAATTCTGTGATAATCTAAAAATAAAAGTAGGGGATTAAGGAGAGGGCAAGTGTGAAGAGTGAGGGACAAAGTGCAGAGGGCTGCAGCTGCAGCTGGGAACCAGCGGGCATCTGGCTACACCTGAAGGGTCGGCAGGGCCCGCGAGGGTGGAGGTGAGCAGCTTGTCAGCAGGGAGTGACCGTGGATTCTGTTGAGAACAGCCCATGAGCTGCACCAGCCATGACACTTCACTGTGGGAGTTCTGAGGGCCGAGAACCGTGTCAGGGTGATACACAAGCCCTCCCCAAGGACTGAGAGCAACCCTCAGACAGGGGAAACAGAAGAGAGCCCTGAATTATCCAGAGGAGACTAAATTTAAACACATGAGTGGAAAGATGAAATGTTTTCTGCCCTCAGCAGCAATGGTGGTGGCTTATGAACAAGTGTTCAGATACAGAGAAATAGAGAAAATGAAATTTCTGTACATGTAAATTGTGATCATAAATTTTCAACCTTCTCTGCTGGCTCTGTCTAAATCTTACCTATTTTTGTCAGCGACATTGCCATTTTACCATTCATGCTGGTTGAAAGCTTAGGATCCTGTCTTCCCCTTTATCTTTCAAACTATAAAGTCATCTCTGACCACTGTGTGTGTGATGTGGTTCGGCGGGGAGGAGGTTTTATCGGACTCTGAAGGCATTTTATATATTTAACCAAACATGAATGAGGGAAAAAAGATTTTTTTAAGCGCTTTAAAAAGCTTCCTTGAAAAAAAAAACAAACCCAAAATTCAGTGAATTAATTTAAATGTCAATGACTTAGAAACATAAGGATTACTTTGCCCCTAAATCAGCCATGTAAAGAAAATAATGTTTTGCAAAAATGAACATGGCTTATTATTGATTTCATAACATTTGAAAAGTGGCAGAAAGAGGCCATGGATGTTCCACCACAGTAGAATCAGAGTTTACTTAGTGATCAAATGAACGTACAGTTCAGTGCAAAGGAATTATGGTAAATTGGGAAAGAGGCCACTGGGGCTTTGCATAGCTTCGTTCTGATTTTGGAATATGTTCAAGGCCATGCCCTCCAGATCTGCTGGTTGGTTCCCCACTGCAAAGTTTCCTCTTGGTATAGGAGCTGGGGTTGTTTGTTTATGATGGGGATGTTGGCTCAATCACTCAATAACTTCTGCAGTGGCTCCTTGTGGAGTATCTCTCCAGTCACAAGAGTTCCCACTTCTGTGAGAGCTGCGCCCTCCCTCCGTGACCCTGGCAGCCACATCTGCACTGGGAGCTCTCCTCACTCTCCCCTGCTTCTTGTTCAGTGAGCTAAAGACTTAGCCCAGATCCTCTGTGCCAGGATGTTAGATGACAGCCAGAAGAGTCCACCTCTGTGTGGGTTGACCTCTTACGTGCAAACTCTGGACTATGGGAGCCAATGAGTTGGAAGGCATGTAGTCCTGCTTTTCATTTGAAAGTTGTTGGGATTAACAGAAGTCCAAATACAATTCCTCCTCTTCTCCCAGCCCCTCTATGAGGTTCCTCCTCTTACCACCAGCTGCGAGTGAGCTTACTTCGCTGCTTCCTAAGACACTTCCACATTTGGCCAGTGCCTAAGAGCACCCCCAGGTCCCCTTTCAGGAGACACCTCCAATCCCCACAGCTGCTGGGTGTGCTGGTGCTAAAGGTGCACACTCGACCCACAAGATCATGGTATGACAAAATGGTTATTTTAAAGTTTTTTATGCAATAATAGATAGCCAGAACAACCGCATCCTAGAATTCCCTCAACACCTCCTTGTAATTCTCAGTGGGAATGGGGCAGGGAAGGGAATGAGTATCTCATGTCTACTTTATAGGGGTGGAGGGCCAAGTATCTCAGATGATGCAACCATCCTAGAAGTAGAACTGATTACACTTAAGCCTTTCTCAAGTGCATTTCCACTTGACAAGCTTTAGGTGTTTGTTTTGAGAAAATAGAAGGTGGTAAATAATGATCTGATGGAACCAAACAGTGGGTGGGGATAACCTCCCAGGCATGGCTCCAATGGGGCCACAGACCTCTGCTTCCAGGCCTGTGGAGAATAGATTCGCAGGGAATCTGGTTCTTAAGGTTTTAATTTAAAAGAAGACCTTGAAACCAGAGATGTGTTCCTTAACATGTATAAAGACTGGAAATCATGGTTTTTCAGGTAATTCAGATATTATTCTGTACTGTCTCCAGAAATAATTCATATGTATCATAATCTGTATCCAAACTTTTCATTTGTAAGAGATGGCCACCAAACTTATCCCTCGAGTTCTTTTTCTGGCTTCTTAAACCAGGATTTTATTTTGAGATCTGCTCATTGAATAATTACTGCTCAGACTTCTGAGTACCCTTGGCTCCATGGACTGACCCACTGAAAGCCCTTGGCCCTGTTCAGGAATCTCCAGGTATAACATGAATATCAAAGGTCTTACCCTACTTTTACTCCTCTCCAAAAAAACAAACAAACAAAAAACCCCCCCAAAAAAACCCCAAAAAACAAAACCCAAAACACCAAACAACAACTACTTTGAAGTAAAATATTTCAATAAAAGATAAGTGAAAGCCATATCTCAGTCAAAGTTCAATGTTTTCAGGTGACTGCCCTTTTATTGCCATCTCTGGACTCACTGAGAGAAGGAAGAAAACTAAGATTGTTGAATCCTTACTGTGTGCAAATACCATAAATTTACACACATGATCTCAATTCTCACATCGCCATGAAGTGCGTATAATAAGCCTCGTTTCATCCATAAGAACACAGAGGCATGGAAGTGTTAAGTTGCTCAAAGTTTCAGACTGTAAGGGACAGAACAGAGGGGGAGGAGGTGGCAGCAATTCAAAGGTCAAAGTCCATCTTCCTTCTACTGTGTAATGCTGCCTACTGTCCCGAAAGGAGGTAAGAATTTCAGGCTTTTATAGTTGCCCATCCAGGGGGAAAAAATTCCAATCACCAATGAGGTGGAAGACTTTTAATTCAAACTAGCAACTATATAGCATGCTTCTATACACACATATGTGTATGTAGTGTGAACACTTACTCTAAGAAGCAAAATTTTTCTACGCTGGTAAGGTTACTGGTGTCTTACTTGGAATCTTATAGCTATGGATGCCATTAAATAGGTGATTTACTATGCAAGCCAAGGATTTGACCCCATGATATCCACATTAAAAATAGAATATTTACGTACCTATACAGACTTGGCCTTTGGAGCGTCTGGTGCCGGGCTGGTGGTCATAGGCTGGAGAGGCCAAGGTGTGAAGGGTCAGGAGAAAGAACAGAGGAGTGGCCATAAGGATTTTCCAGGGTGGCTTCATCTCGGAGCTACTGCACCAGAAGACACCAGCCTGGGGACAGAAGCGGCCGACTAAGGGATGTTGAAGTTGAGGCCGAAGAATCGATCAGTCTCTCTCCCCTTCTCTTTCGTTCTCTGACACACACACACACACCACACTCACATGCACACTTTTCACTATGGCAGAGCCCTGAGAGAGAGCCACACTGGCCTGGGTCTGGGAAGAGCTGGAGTCCCTTGCACACCGTTCTTCTAAGCTACAAACTGCAAGACAAGGAGAAACCCAGGTTGCAGCTGAGGCAGCAACAAGCGCTTCTGCACTTGCTGACTGAAGTCCGCGGCTGTGAACCCCAGGAAACTCGAGCCTTGCTGGAATCGTCCCGCAGCCTGGTTAGGCGGCCCTTCCTCTTTCGTTCTTGCAAAACAAAACTAAATTAAACGTAAAACCGAAGAAGAAAGCCTCAACCACAAAAACAGCAGCATTTAGCAATTTGATCAGCAGTTGTTCACAGGCTGTAGAAATTATAATCCGTTGTATTCAGAAGTTTAGTTTTGCTCTAAACAGTTTTATATGGTGAGGTTGGGCTCCTTATTTTGTTCTTAAAGAATATTCTGGTCAAGTAGTTATTTTCCTCTGGAGAAGTTGGATTATTCCTTGAAGGGTCAAGTTTTCCCAAGGCCATTCATTGGTGTTCAGAAAATGAACAGTGAGACAGTAAAGGGGCAGTCAAAATGGCTGGATTTTCAATCTAATAAGAAAAAAGATGAGCTGAAATTAACCAATTCATATTTACTTGACTGTGCACGATGCATTTCTTTTCTCCAGAATTTCTAATTCTGTTTACATCCCTCACCTGTGAAAGATTTGTTCATTTTTAAGACTGATTTTCTATTTTGAAGATGAGAATTGAATGCTATTTTTCCAAGAAGAAAACAAACAAACAAACAAACAAACAAACTGAAAACTAAACCAGATCATAGATAGAGAAAAGACATATAATCTAAATGCTTTGCTCTAAAATAGGATACAGCAAAGTCACAAGCCATTCTCCGACGAGATAAGGGGAGTGGGGCAAAGGGCCACAATCTAGATAAGCCTGGGGGATCATGCAATTAATATTCTCCCTGTTTAGGCTCTGAGGAAAGCTTATGATAAACTTAATAAAATATTATAAAAGCTATCAAAATTGGTAGACATTTCTTCCCCTCCTCCTGCTTTTACTTAAGGAATAGCATTTTAAGCAGCAGGTAGAATTTTAGAGTTGTATTCTTTCCAGGATGTAGGAAATACCAATTTTTATGGTTTGAAGACTTCTTGGGTGAACATTAGTTTAACAAATGCCGATTTGTCAAATCTCTGAATCTGTAGCAGAGATATCACACACCAGGGTATTTCCCTACTTAAGGGTCCAGCACTGGTTAGGCCAGCGAATGCCATGGTTGTCCTTGGTCACCATGGACCCGTGGCTTCCTTTGAGGCTGAGCTGCTGTTTCACAAGGTGTCTGACCCTGTGGCCAAGGGAAGCTCTGGAAGTCACCAGGACCAACAGAGGGGTCAGGGCCTAGAGAAATTCCAGAGAATTCCTCGGCAGGCAGGATAATAGAGTTATTAATAGCACTGACTGGAAAGACAAAAAGACACGTGTTCAACTCTCCTATCCATTGTTCACTTCTGAGTCATGTATTAGACCAGTGATGGAACCTTTCTATACTTTCTTCTACTTCTTCATTTATATTGGAATTATAATAATATTTGTCAGGGTTGCTGCAAGGACTAAAATAGATGATGTATTCATACTATAAAGCAGTGTGCCCAGCAAGAAGATTTGGTAAATCACAGCTTTGGTTATTATCCCAGCAGGAGTATGGTGAAATCTGCACCCCAGGCCAGATTTCAAGAGAATTCTAAGACGCCCATGGTAGTTGCAGGCCAAGGTATAGGAAAATGACACTGGCTGCATTTACTGAAGGCTGCATTTATCGAACACCGTCTGTGTGCAGGGCAGCCCTCCAGGAGCAGAGTCTAGTTTGTTAACCCATAGGTGGGTGAGGAATCTTCACACAGCTTCGGCAAAAGCATTTGGCCCCGGCTCTGGGCCTCCTGAGGGTCTCCTGGTCTATGTCTATAGCTGCAAGCAGGACTGGGACACCTCAGGGTGAGAGGCATTTCTCACTGTTAGGCTGTGTGCAAGTTTTAGGTCCTTGGTCATGTGTGCGTGACCCAGGCAGTTCCACCCACAAGCACCCCAGGGACGGCGGTCCTGAGGCAGCCTGAGATGCTGGGGCTTCGGGCAGGGCTGGCTGCCCTGGGAACCCCGGGCTTAGCTGTATAGCACTGAGCCAGTCCCTTACCATTTCCAGGGCTGAGATTCTTCACCTGTCGGGGAATGTCATGGTAGTATTTGACATATAGTAGGTTTTCCCTAAACGGAAGTGATTTTCATGCTTCTAAGGTGAGTACTTACTTGGCAGGGTCAAAAGAGGAACACAGGGCTTCCCTGGTGGCGCAGTGGTTGAGAGTCCGCCTGCCGATGCAGGGGGACACGGGTTCGTGCCCCGGTCTGGGAGGATCCCACATGCCGCGGAGCGGCTGGGGCCGTGAGCCATGGCCGCTGAGCCTGCGCGTCCGGAGCCTGTGCTCCGCAACGGGAGAGGCCACGGCAGTGAGAAGCCCGCGTGCCGCAAAAAAAAAAAAAAAAAAAAAAAAAAGAGAGGACCACAGAAGTCGGGAAGTGATTTCGCTAACTGACACTGAAGGGAGTGCGTGAGCCCATGTATCGCTAACAAACCCTCCCTCCAGTCGCCGAGGCGAAGGTGCAGGACTCCTACTGTTTGCACAAGCATCGCTCAGACTGCCTGGTCTCATCTCCCCGACAGAGCTGCCTGTGCTCCTGGAGCACTGAGTGCACATGACCTATTAGAATCTCTGTACCACTTGCTGAAAGGCCCTGGACCTGCCAATGGTTTCTAACGACTTGTTGGACCCTGTACGATGTCCCTTGAGGACACCTGTGTCAGATGCTCCAATTCTGAGTTTCTCAAAATCTGCTTTTGGGAAATGAGATTTCTTCCTTGGAGCACTTTGTTGCTTACTTCACTCGGAGAGTTTCGATTCAAACCACAGTCTGTCCAGCTGCTACAGAAGGCTGAGGGTTTATAATTCTCAAATGTTACACTGGTGGTTTTGGCTTGTTCTGTTTGAATATGCTTCCTGACTATTTTTTGAACTGCATTGGCCTCAACCATCTCATTCACAGCAAGTTCCTTAATCAGAAAAAAAACACAAAAAACAAAAAAAACTGACCTGGGTGACAGGAGATACTGTAAAATCTGGTGCTCTCTCAAAAGCACCTCTTCTCTTTGACTTCCTCCTCTTTCGGACACCAAGGATCCCTCCTCTTGCTTCTGGCTTCCCAGGATTCTCTGCGGTGACCCTTGGTTCACACCAAGCCCAGATCCTTTGCTGACCCCTCCTCCCCAGCCAGGGTTTATTTATTCTACCTCACGTGTCTGCTTTCTGCTAGGGAAACGGTAAATTAATCCATGACAAGGGTGCGTGTCGGCTAATTAAAAGAATTCTGGGCTTAGGATCAGGGCCACTTTCATCTTCATCATGGTTTCACCACAAGTCTTCTCATCGTCTGGAGACTTGTCCTTGGGCAAGCTGATCCACCTCTCTGGGTATCAGTTTATTTAACTACAAAATGGGGTATACGATGCCAATATTATAGGGAAATTATGAGGATTAAAGAGACAACATGAATGAAAAAAAACCTAACAGTAAATGTTAGGTAAATTTAAAGCTAACAATGAATTAACACTATCCTTCTCAAGTATTGGAATTTTAACATGTTTTATATATTTTCTCGGAATCTTTAAAGGAATGTCCATTTTAGTAATGCACTTAAGTAGATACAAAGTAGAAATTCAGAACACCCCAGAGGAGTGGCCACCCAAGCGTATTATCACTGGTAGGAGAGAAACTTGCAGATGTAACGTAGGAAATAACCACATGGTGAGAGAGAATGTGGAAACCCACCTCCCAAGAGGTACACTGGTAGTTTCCAGCAGGAAGAGACACATACCAGGAAATAAGCCAGTGATCCTCAATGTGTTAATAATGTAGCAATGGCAAGAGTGCAGAGTGACCCAGACACACAGGCAGATCTTTGCTCCAACACTCCTTTCCTGCTCCCCATACACCCCACCCACTCCTTCATGCACTCTGAGGTTCTTAAGATTTTAGAGCTACGTTCACACTCACTGGCAGAGGTATGCCACTTACAACTACAACTGCCTTCTTAGGAGAGTGAATTCTATTAAATAGAACTTCTTTTGTCTGCCGGGCACTTAAGAGTAAATATGGGTAAAGGAGCTGTGGCACATGGGCTCCTTTTTATAAGTCAGACAGTAGAATTTGGATGTAAAAGGAAGGAAGTAGGGGCAGGGAAGGGAGAAGCAGGATCAAATGAGACACTGGGGTCTTCCTGGCTGAAGCGCCAAAAGAGAAGTGCTGGGAAGTGGGGTGGCGAAAAGACCTGAGCTAATAGGAAGTTCAACATAGATCAGTAAGTTGTTTACTGTGCCATGTGAGAGATGATACTTTGCCAAGATCCTGAATGGATTCTTGTGGAAATCAATGAGGAAACGAGTTTCATGTTTGGATCAGAGCAGGGCAGAGCAAAGGAGGCACAGGTAATAACAACTCCAGAAGCTGAAGGACTAGGAGTTTACATGCTCAGGGATTCACGGGTATCTTGGGGAGGGCTTTGGACTCTCATATATCAATCATAGATTGATTCTCATATGCTTTAGACTCCCGTATACTATAGGCTGGGAGGAAGGTAAACTACTTTTACTTAGATCTCCAACATGCAAACTTGAGTTTGAATGCACATACAGAACAAAATAAAATAAACATAGCTGAAATAAGCTTGAAGCTCATTCATTCATTCTTTTATTCATTTTTAGATAAAAGAAGTCCAGGGGCAGGCAGTTCAAGGCTGTTATCGTTGTCCCATGGTGTCTTCAGGTGCCAAAGCTTTTTATTTTCTGTCCTACTATCCTATAACTAGTAGGACAGAAAATTTTAGACCTTAGCTGGCTAAAATAGCTGCTAGAGCTCCAGCCATCATGTCTATGTTCCAAGACAGCAGTAGAAGAAAGCAGAAGACGGCTAGTGAAATTCACACCTTTCCTTATAAAGAGCTTCTTCCCCAAAATCTCCTAACACTTCTGCATACATCTCAGTGGCCACACCTGGCTACAAGGGGTGCTGGGAAATAGAGTCATATGACCACTCCTAACTAAGGGAAGCTGCCATCGCTTATTCTGATGGCAACATGCTCTCCTAAAAATCAGGGTTCTAAACAGGAGAAATAGAATATTGGGAGGCAACTGCCTACCATGTATATTATACATAAATACATGTGAATATTTTTCTTTCTGAATTGAATATGTAAGATTACCTTGCATTTTGAGTTTTTGGAGGGTGGAATGAGGCACACTGGCCTGTCCTATTCTTCCCAGTGGGGTTTTCTTTGAATCATGGGCAGCAGATGCTCCCTAAAGGCACTTTTCTCTCCAACTCTTGTCCTGGACAACTCATGGAAACACAAATTGGCAAAAACCAATATCACAGCTGAGACTGAAATGAGACAGGCTAACCTGTGATCAGGGGACTATCGTGAATAAGACAAGGTCTTGACTTACTGGGGAGTTTGCCACTATATTAAAAAATATGGATTCCACAAGTCTTCTCATGGTCTGGAGACTTCATCCCTCCAGCCACATTTCTAATCACTTTCCCATGTGCCCTATGTTCTGGTGGCACCAAATTACCAGTGATGTCCCCAGACATGCCCAGCTGTTCATGCCTCAGTGCCTTTGCATGAGCTGTCATTCTGCCTGAAATATCCTTCTCCTGATAAGAGTATTTGTCTCCAGGACAACTTCTTTTTGTTCAAGTTCTCCTCTTCTCAAAAGCCTTCTGTGTCCCTTGCCAAGCACAAGTGTTTGCTCCATCCTCAGTGCTCCCAGGACACTTCAGGCAAGCCTCCACTGGCCCTTGCCTCTGTGGTATGGCCATTAGTGTGGGCACCTGATTCCCCCCACCCCCCCATTGGATGCTGAGGACATCAGCATCCAAGTTATTCAGCTCCATCACCGTAGAACATGCACCTGACTCGTGGCAGGTATTCAATAAATGATCATGGGGGAAAGAAAGGAGCAAGCAAAAGGCAAAAAATTTTAAGATATTATAAAAATTTTATGAAAAATTTAAAGATATATTATGGCAGTACAGTGAAAGAGATGAAGCTATTTTAAAAAATGCTCTCAGGACTATTATGCAAAAGGAAAAGCATTGAAGGCAGTAAATTTGGGGGTTAGTACTAAACCCTAGTGCAAATGCTGTGGAATCAGATCAGCAAAAGATGCAATAAGGGCCAAGCATCCAAGTTAGAATTTAAGATGCAGTCCCACAACTGTGTAGAGAGAAAACAAGAAGTGAGGTGCTATGTTGTCAGGGGGTGAAGCCTAGAGTCGTGCAATTTCCTCCAGTTTGTCATGGTTTTTGTAATAAGATGGCAAAGTTGATGTCTCTGCAGACTGCAGACCTGCCCAGTTTGCTCTGACCAACAGTGACCCTTCTTCAGACCTTCATCCCGCTATCTTCTCCTGGGACTACACTCTTGAAGGCCATTAATTAGACTATCTGCTACCCTGGTGTTCCCTGCTTTGCTGGAATACATTTTAGGAGTAGTTTAGCCTCTCTGGAGACACCACCTCCTCACTGCTCTGTAGCAGCAATGCATCTACCTTCCCAACATACAAGCCAAAAAGAATGGGACCATCTAACTGGGTGTTTCCTGTAACATGGCTCCTTTGAAGGCATCTCCCTGCAAACTGACCAATGAAGGTAAAGCACCCAGCCGGTGCCTCTTTTTTTTTTTTTTGCGGTACGCGGGCCTCTCACTGTTGTGGCCTCTCCCGTTGCGGAGCAACAGGCTCCGGACGCGCAGGCTCAGCGGCCATGGCTCACGCGCCTATCCGCTCCACAGCATGTGGGATCTTCCCGGACCGGGGCACGAACCCGTGTCCTCTGCATCGGCAGGCGGACTCTCAACCACTGCACCACCAGGGAAGCCCCCGGTGCCTCTTTTTAAAAGCTCTGGTGAGACATCTCTCCCAGGAAGTTAGCACACCTTATGGCTGCAGACCATGAGATAAGAAATCCACTTAGTTTTTGACTCAGAAACTTCCCTTCTGCTCTTTGATGTGAGAAAGTGCTCAGACTTTAAAACAGACCTGTGGGTTTAGAAGGCCAGCCTGACTCAAGATACACATGTGGAAATGATCTGTGCCACGCTTAAACCAGCTATACCAAAGACAATCCAATTAACACACAGCACGATGAAGGACATCCCTGAATTCCTCCATGCAGGGAAATAATTCATTCTCAACCAGCAACAGCAGAAGCCTTTCATCCTGTCATTGTTAGCTCTGAAATTCAGATCTTTTATTTCCATGGAGTCAGAGGTCCTAAATTACATGATTATGAATGCAAAGAATCAGGTAGTGGCCCTTTATCCCCATTTTATTTCATATATAAATATTAATAAAAAATAAGGAAATACTGCATTGATGAAAGATGAAATTTTTCAATGAACAGCTTTCAGACATTCAGAATGAAAACAATTATAATAAAATATGAAAATTTTTGATTTAATGACAATATGTGGCTTTTAATAAAACCAAATAAATTTATTAGTGGTAAAAGAAATTAAAAAGTCAGCCTAGGAGACCTTCAAGATGGCGGAGGAGTAAGACTTGGAGATCGCCTTCCTTCCCACAAATACATCAGAAATACAACTACATGTGGAACAACTCCTACAGAACACCTACTGAACGCTGGCAGAAGACCTCAGACTTCCCAAAAGACAAGAAACTCCCCACGTACCTGGGTAGGGCAAAAGAAAAAAAGGAAAAACAGAGACAAAAGAATAGGGATGGGATTTACACCTCTGGGAGGGAGCTGTGAAAGAGGAAAGGTTTCCACACACTAGGAAGCCCCTTCGCGGGCGGAGACGGGGTGGGGGGGGTGGCGGAGGGGGGCAAGGGGAAGTGTGGCTGCTGAGGTTTGGACACGAGGATTCAGGAATCAATAGCCAGTGACTGACAGTTCTTATGCAGGAAGCAGTGACCTGCGATCTAATTAATGGCAGAGCAGTAATGGCATCCAGGTCATCTAACTAATTTTTTGTTAAAAAAGTTTTTTTTATTATGGTAAAATATACATAACATAAAAATTAGCATTTTAATCTTTTTTTTTTTTTTTTTTTTTTTTGCGGTACGCGGGCCTCTCACTGTTGTGGCCTCTCCCGTTGCGGAGCAACAGGCTCCGGACGCGCAGGCTCAGCGGCCATGGCTCACGCGCCTATCCGCTCCACAGCATGTGGGATCTTCCCGGACCGGGGCACGAACCCGTGTCCTCTGCATCGGCAGGCGGACTCTCAACCACTGCACCACCAGGGAAGCCCCCGGTGCCTCTTTTTAAAAGCTCTGGTGAGACATCTCTCCCAGGAAGTTAGCACACCTTATGGCTGCAGACCATGAGATAAGAAATCCACTTAGTTTTTGACTCAGAAACTTCCCTTCTGCTCTTTGATGTGAGAAAGTGCTCAGACTTTAAAACAGACCTGTGGGTTTAGAAGGCCAGCCTGACTCAAGATACACATGTGGAAATGATCTGTGCCACGCTTAAACCAGCTATACCAAAGACAATCCAATTAACACACAGCACGATGAAGGACATCCCTGAATTCCTCCATGCAGGGAAATAATTCATTCTCAACCAGCAACAGCAGAAGCCTTTCATCCTGTCATTGTTAGCTCTGAAATTCAGATCTTTTATTTCCATGGAGTCAGAGGTCCTAAATTACATGATTATGAATGCAAAGAATCAGGTAGTGGCCCTTTATCCCCATTTTATTTCATATATAAATATTAATAAAAAATAAGGAAATACTGCATTGATGAAAGATGAAATTTTTCAATGAACAGCTTTCAGACATTCAGAATGAAAACAATTATAATAAAATATGAAAATTTTTGATTTAATGACAATATGTGGCTTTTAATAAAACCAAATAAATTTATTAGTGGTAAAAGAAATTAAAAAGTCAGCCTAGGAGACCTTCAAGATGGCGGAGGAGTAAGACTTGGAGATCGCCTTCCTTCCCACAAATACATCAGAAATACAACTACATGTGGAACAACTCCTACAGAACACCTACTGAACGCTGGCAGAAGACCTCAGACTTCCCAAAAGACAAGAAACTCCCCACGTACCTGGGTAGGGCAAAAGAAAAAAAGGAAAAACAGAGACAAAAGAATAGGGATGGGATTTACACCTCTGGGAGGGAGCTGTGAAAGAGGAAAGGTTTCCACACACTAGGAAGCCCCTTCGCGGGCGGAGACGGGGTGGGGGGGGTGGCGGAGGGGGAAGCTTCGGAGCCATGGAGGAGAGCACAGCACCGGGGGTGCGGAGGGCAGAGCGGGGAGATTCCCGCACAGAGGATCAGGGCCGACCAGCACTTACCACCTGGAGAGGCTTGTCTGCTCACCCGCTGGGGCGGGCGGGGCTGGGAGTTGAGGCTCGGGCTTCGGTCGGAGCGCCGGGAGAGGACTGAGGTTGGCGGCGTGAACACAGCCGGCAGGGGGTTAGTGCGCCAGGCTAGCCGGGAGGGAGTCCGGGGAAAAGTCTGGACCTGCCGAAGAGGCAAGAGACTTTTTCTTCCCTCTTTGTTTCCTGGTGCGTGAGGAGAGGGGATTAAGAGCGCTGCTTAAAGGAGCTCCAGAGAAAGGGCACGAGCCGTGGCTAAAAGCGTGGACCCTAGAGACGGGCATGAGACGCTAAGGCTGCTGCTGCCGCCACCAAGAAGCCTGTGTGCGCGCACAGGTCACTATCCACACCCGCCTTCCGGGGAGCCTGTACAGCCCGCCACTGCCAGGGTCCTGTGATCCACAGACAACTTCCCTGGGAGACGCATGGCGCGCCTCAGGCTGGTGCAACGTCACGCCGGCCTCTGCCGTCGCAGGCTCGCCCCGCATCCGTACCCCTCCCTCCCCCCTGCCTGAGTGAGCCAGAGCTCCCGAATCAGCGGCTCCTTTAACCCCGTCCTGTCTGAGTGAAGAACAGACGCCCTCGGGTGACCAACTCGCAGAGGAGGGGCCAAATCCAAAGCTGAATCCCAGGAGCTGTGCGAACAAAGAAGAGAAAGGGAAATTTCTCCCAGCAGTCTCAGGAGCAGCGGATTAAATCTCCACAATCAACTTGATGTACCCTGCATCTGTGGAATACCTGAACAGACAACGAATCATCTCAATATTCAGACACTGGACTTTGGGAGCAACTGTACACTTGGGGTTTGCTTTCTCCATCTAATTTGTTTCTGGTTTTATGTTTATCTTAGTTTAGTATTTAGAGCTTATTATCATTGGTAGATTTGTTGATTGATTTGGTTGCTCTCTTCCTTTTCTTTGTATATATAGATATGTATATACATATTTTTTTCCTTTTTCTCTTTTTGTGAGTGTGTATGTGTATGCTTCTTTGTGTGATTTTGTCCGTACAGCTTTGCTTTTGCATTTGTCCTTGTTTTGTCCACCCATTTTTTTTTTTTTTAGTATACTTTTTAGAACTTGTTATCATAGGTGGATTTGTTTATTGGTTTGGTTGCTTTCTCCTTCCTTTCTTATTTTCATGACTTAAATTTTTTTATTTTTAATAATTTTTTAAAATTTTAATAACTTTATTTTATTTTATTATTATTTTTCTTCTTTTTTTCCCTCGCTTTTCTTCTGAGCCATGTGGTTGACAGGATCTTGGTGCTCTGGCTGGGCATCAGGTCTGTACCTCTGAGGTGGGAGATCAGGACATTGGTCCTTAGAACCTCCCAGCTCCACATGATATCAAATGGTGAAAGCTCTCCCAGAGATCTCCATCTCAATGCTAAGACCCAGCTCCACTCAAAGACCAGCAAGCTACAGTGCTGGACACGGTATGCCAAACAACTAGCAAGACAGGAACACAACCCCACCCATTAGAAGAGAGGCTGCCTAAAATCATAATAATGTCACAGAAGCCTCAAAACACACCACCAGACACAGTCCTGCACACCAGAAAGACAAGATCCACCCTCATCCAACAGAACACAGGCAGTAGTCCCCTCCACCAGGAAGCCTACACAGCCCATTGAATCAACCTTAGACACTGGGGGCAGACACCAAAAACAATAGGAACAACGATCCTGCAGCCTGCCAAAAGGAGACCCCAAACAGAGTAAGTTAAGTAAAATGAGAAGACAAAGAAACACATAGCAGATGAAGGAGCAAGGTAAAAACCCACCAGACCAAACAAATGAAGAGGAAATAGGCAGTCTACCTGAAAAAGAATTCAGAATAATGAGAGTAAAGATGATCCAAAATCTTGGAAATAGAACGGAGAAAATGCAAGAAACATTTAACAAGGACCTAGAAGAACTAAAGAGTAAACAAACAATGATGAACAACACAATAAATGAAATTTAAAATTCTGTAGAAGGATTCAATAACAGAATAACTGAGGCAGAAGAACAGATAAGTGACCTGGAAGGTAAAAGAGTGGAAATAACTACCGCAGAGCAGAATAAAGAAAAAAGAATGAAGGGAATTGAGGAGACTCTTAGAGACCTCTGGGACAACATCAAGCACACCAACATTCAAATTATAGGGGTCCCAGAAGAAGAAGAGAAAAGGAAAGGGACTGAGAAAACATTTGAAGAGATTATAGTTGAAAGGTTCCCTAATATGGGAAGGGAAATAGTCCATCAAGTCCAGGAAGTGCAGAGTCCCATACAGGATAAATCCAAGGAGAAATACACCAAGACACATATTAATCAAACTATCAAAAATTAAATACAAACAAATATATTAAAAGCAGCAAGGGAAAAGCAACAAATAACACACAAGGGAATCGCCAAAAGGTTAACAGCTGATCTTTCAGCAGAAACTCTGAAAGACAGAAGGGAGTGACAGGAAATATTTACAGTGATGAAAGGGAAAAACCTACAACCAAGATTACTCTACCCAGCAAGGACCTCATTCAGATTCGATGGAGAAATTAAAGACTTTATAGATAAGCAAAAGCTAAGAGAATTCAGCACCACCAAACCAGTTTTACAACAAATGCTAAAGCAACTTGTCTAGGCAGGAAACACAAGAGAAGGAAACACCTACAATAACAAACGCAAAATAATTAAGAAAATGGTAATAGGAACATATATATTGATAACTACCTTAAACATAAATGGATTAAATGCTCCAAGCAAAAGATATAGACTGGCTGAATGGATACCAAAAAAAGACCCATATATGTGCTGTCTAAAAGAGACCCACTTCAGACCTAGGGACACATACAGACTGAAAGTGAGGGGTTTGAAAAAGATATTCCATGCAAATGAAAATCAAAAGAAAGCTGGAGTAGCAATCTCATATCAGAGAAAATAGACCTTAAAATAAAGACTATTACAAGAGACAAAGAAGGACACTACATAATGATCAAGGGATCAATCCAAGAAGAAGATATAACAATTGTAAATATTTATGCAACCAACATAGCAGCACCTCAATACATAAGGCAAATGCTGACAGCCACAAAAGGGGAAATCAACAGTAACACAAACATAGTAGGGGATTTTAACACCCTCCTCTCACCAATGGACAGATCATCCAAAGTGAAAATAAACAAGGAAATACAAGCTTTAAATGATACATTAAACAAGATGGACTTAATTGATATTTATAGGACATTCCATCCAAAAACAACAGAATACACTGTCTTCTCAAGTGCTCATGGAACATTCTCCAGGACAGATCATATCTTGGGTCACAAATCAAGCCTCAGTATATTTAAGAAAATTGAAATTGCATCAAGTATACCTTCTGACCACAATGCTATGAGACTAGATATCAATTACAGGAAAAAATCTCTAAAAAATACAAACACATGGAGGTTAAGCAATACACTACTAAATAACCAAGAGATCACTGAAGAAATCAAAGAGGAAATGAAAAAATACCTAGAAACAAATGACAGGGAAAACCCGATGACCCAAAACCTTGGGGATTCAGCAAAAGCAGTTCTAAGAGGGAAGTTTATAGCAAGACAATCTTACCTCAAGAAACAAGAAATATCTCAAAAATAACCTAACTTTACACCTAAAGCAATTAGAGAAAGAAGAACAAAAAAACCCAAAGTTAGCAGAAGGAAAAAAATCATAAAGATCAGATCAGAAATAAAGGAAAAAGAAATGGAGAAACAATAATAAAGATCAATAGAACTAAAACTGGTTCTTTGAGAAGATAAACAAAATTGATAAACCATTAGCCAGACTCATCAAGAAAAAAAGGGAGAAGACTCAAATCAATAGAATCAGAAATGAAAAAGGAGAAGTAACAACGGACACTGCAGAAATAAAAGCAATCATGAGGGATTACTACAAGCAACTCTATGCCAATAAAATGGACAACCTGGAAGAAATGGACAAATTCTTAGAAATGCACAAACTGCCAAGACTGAATCAGGAAGAAATAGAAAATATGAACAGACCAATCACAAGCACTGAAATTGAAACTGTGATTAAAAATCTTCCAACAAACAAAAGCCCAGGACCAGATGGCTTCACAGGCGAATCTTATCAAATATTTACAGAAGAGCTAACACCTATCCTCCTCAAACTCTTCCAAAATATAGCAGAGGGAGGAACACTCCCCAACTCATTCTACGAGACCACCATCACCCTGATACCAAAACCAGACAAAGATGTCACAAAGAAAGAAAACTACAGGCCAATATCACTAATGAACATAGATGCAAAAATCCTCAACAAAATACTAGCAAACAGAATCCACCAGCACATTAAAAGGATCATACACCATGATCAAGTGGGGTTTATCCCAGGAATGCAAGGATTCTTCAATATATGCAACTCAATCAATGTGATACACCATATTAACAGACTGAAGGAGAAAAACGATGTGATATCTCAATAGATGCAGAGAACACTTTTGACAAAATTCAACACCCATTTATGATAAAAACCCTCCAGAGAGTAGGCATAGAGGGAACTTACCTCAACATAATAAAGGCCATATACGACAAACCCACATCCAACATCATTCTCAGTGGTGAAAAACTGAAACCATTTCCTCTAAGATCAGGAATGAGACAAGGTTGCCCACTCTCACCACTATTATTCCACATAGTTTTGGAAGTTCTAGCCACAGCAGTCAGAGAAGAAAAAGAAATAAAAGGAATCCAAAGCAGAAAAGAAGAAATAAAGCTGTCATTGTTTGCAGATGACATTATACTATACATAGAGAATCCTAAAGATGCTACCAGAGAACTACTAGAGCTAATCAATGAATTTGGTAAAGTAGCAGGATACAAAATTAATGCACAGAAATCTCTTGCATTCCTATACACCAATGATGAAAACTCTGAAAGAGAAATTAAGGAAACACTTCCATTTACCACTGCAACAAAAAGAATAAAATACCTAGGAATAAACCTACCTAGGGAAACAAAAGACCTGTAAGCAGAAAACTATAAGACACAGGTGAAAGAAATTAAAGTTGTTACAAACAGATGGAGAGATATACCATGTTCTTGGATTGGAAGAATCAACATTGTGAAAATGACTCTACTACCCAAAGCAATCTACAGATTCAATGCAATCCCTATCAAACTACCAATGGCATTTTTCACAGAGAAAACAATTTAACAATTTGTATGGAAACACAAAAGACCCCGAATAGCCAAAGCAATCTTGAGAAAGAAAAATGGAGCTGGAGGAATCAGGCTCCTGGACTTCAGACTATACTACAAAGATACAGTAATCAACAGAGTATGGGACTGGCACCAAAACAGAAGTATAGATCAATAGAATAGCATAGAAAGCCCAGAGATAAACCCACACACATATGGTCAACTAATCTATGACAAAGGAGGCAAGGATATACAACGGAGAAAAGACAGCCTCTTCAATAAATGGTGTTGGGAAAACTGGACAGCTACATGTAAAAGGATGAAATTAGAACTCCCTAACACCATACACAAAAATAAACTCAAAATGGATTAAAGACCGAAATGTAAGACTGGACACTCTAAAACTCTTAGAGGAAAACATAGGCAGAACACTCTTTAACATAAGTCACAGCAAGATCTTTTTTGATCCACCTCCTAGAGTAATGGAAATAAAAACAAAAATAAACAAATGGGACCTAATGAAACTTAAAAGCTTTTGCATAGCAAAGGAAGCTACAAACAAGATGAAAAGACAACCCTCAGAATGGGAGAAAGTATTTGCAAACAGATCAACGGACGAAGGATTAATCTCCCCAATATATAAACAGCTCATGCAGCTCAATATTAAAAAAACAAACAACCCAATCCAAGAGTGGGCAGAAGACCTAAATAGACATTTCTCCAAAGAAGATATACCGATTGCCAACAAACACATGAAAGGATGTTCAACATCACTAATCATTAGAGAAATGCAAACCAAAACTACAATGAGGTATCACCACACACTGGTCAGAATGGCCATCATCAAAAAGTCTACAAACAATAAATGCTGGAGAGGGTGTGGAGAAAAGGGAACCATCTTGCACTGTTGGTGGGAATGTAAATTGATATAGCCACTATGTAGAACAGCATGGAGATTCCTTATAAAACTAAAAATAGAACTACCATAGAACCCAGCAATCCCACTACTGGGCATATACCCTAAGAAAACCATAATTCATTAAGAGTCATGTAGTACAATGTTCACTGTAGGTCTATTTACAATAGCCAGGACATGGGAGCAACCTAAGTGTCCATCACCGGTTGAATGGATAAAGAAGATATGGCACATGTATACAATGGAATATTACTCAACCATAAAAAGAAACAAAATTGAGGTATTTGTAGTGAGGTGGATGGACCTAGAGTCTGTTATACAGAGTGAAGTAAGTCAGAAAGAGAAAAACAAATACTGTGTTCTAGCATAGATATATGGAATGTAAAACAAAACAAAACAAAAAAATGGTTCTGAAAAACCTAGGTGCAGGACAGGAATAAAGATACAGACATAGAGAATGGACTTGAGGATATGGGGAGGGGGAAGGGTAAGCTGGGACAAGGTGAGAGAGTGGCATGGACATATATACACTACCAAATGTAAAATAGATAGCTAGTGGGAAGCAGCCGCATAGCGCAGGGAGATCAGCTCGGTGCTTTGT
The DNA here is from genome assembly GCF_000442215.2 of Lipotes vexillifer. Lineage (NCBI taxonomy): Eukaryota > Metazoa > Chordata > Mammalia > Artiodactyla > Lipotidae > Lipotes > Lipotes vexillifer. The sequence goes on along the minus strand of NW_006770496.1, from coordinate 1,693,971 downwards.
GACCACCAGAGGGTTGGGATGTGGAGGGTGGGAGGAAGACGGAAGAGAGAAGAGATATGGGGATGTATGTATATGTATAGCTGATTCACTTCGTTGTAAAGCAGAAACTAACACATCATTGTAAATCAATTATACTCAAATGAAGATGTTAAAAAAAAAAAAAATCAGGGCTTCCCTGGTGGCGCAGTGGTTGGGAGTCTACCTGCCGATGCAGGGCACACGGCTTCGTGCCCCGGTCCGGGAAGATCCCACATGCTGTGGAGTGGCTAGTATGTTACAAACAGATGGAGAGATATACCATGTTCTTGGATTGGAAGAATCAACATTGTGAAAATGACTCTACTACCCAAAGCAATCTACAGATTCAATGCAATCCCTATCAAACTACCAATGGCATTTTTCACAGAGAAAACAATTTAACAATTTGTATGGAAACACAAAAGACCCCGAATAGCCAAAGCAATCTTGAGAAAGAAAAATGGAGCTGGAGGAATCAGGCTCCTGGACTTCAGACTATACTACAAAGATACAGTAATCAACAGAGTATGGTACTGGCACCAAAACAGAAATATAGATCAATAGAATAGCATAGAAAGCCCAGAGATAAACCCACACACATATGGTCAACTAATCTATGACAAAGGAGGCAAGGATATACAACGGAGAAAAGACAGCCTCTTCAATAAATGGTGTTGGGAAAACTGGACAGCTACATGTAAAAGGATGAAATTAGAACTCCCTAACACCATACACAAAAATAAACTCAAAATGGATTAAAGACCGAAATGTAAGACTGGACACTCTAAAACTCTTAGAGGAAAACATAGGCAGAACACTCTTTAACATAAGTCACAGCAAGATCTTTTTTGATCCACCTCCTAGAGTAATGGAAATAAAAACAAAAATAAACAAATGGGACCTAATGAAACTTAAAAGCTTTTGCATAGCAAAGGAAGCTACAAACAAGATGAAAAGACAACCCTCAGAATGGGAGAAAGTATTTGCAAACAGATCAACGGACGAAGGATTAATCTCCCCAATATATAAACAGCTCATGCAGCTCAATATTAAAAAAACAAACAACCCAATCCAAGAGTGGGCAGAAGACCTAAATAGACATTTCTCCAAAGAAGATATACCGATTGCCAACAAACACATGAAAGGATGTTCAACATCACTAATCATTAGAGAAATGCAAACCAAAACTACAATGAGGTATCACCACACACTGGTCAGAATGGCCATCATCAAAAAGTCTACAAACAATAAATGCTGGAGAGGGTGTGGAGAAAAGGGAACCATCTTGCACTGTTGGTGGGAATGTAAATTGATATAGCCACTATGTAGAACAGCATGGAGATTCCTTATAAAACTAAAAATAGAACTACCATAGAACCCAGCAATCCCACTACTGGGCATATACCCTAAGAAAACCATAATTCATTAAGAGTCATGTAGTACAATGTTCACTGTAGGTCTATTTACAATAGCCAGGACATGGGAGCAACCTAAGTGTCCATCACCGGTTGAATGGATAAAGAAGATATGGCACATGTATACAATGGAATATTACTCAACCATAAAAAGAAACAAAATTGAGGTATTTGTAGTGAGGTGGATGGACCTAGAGTCTGTTATACAGAGTGAAGTAAGTCAGAAAGAGAAAAACAAATACTGTGTTCTAGCATAGATATATGGAATGTAAAACAAAACAAAACAAAAAAATGGTTCTGAAAAACCTAGGTGCAGGACAGGAATAAAGATACAGACATAGAGAATGGACTTGAGGATATGGGGAGGGGGAAGGGTAAGCTGGGACAAGGTGAGAGAGTGGCATGGACATATATACACTACCAAATGTAAAATAGATAGCTAGTGGGAAGCAGCCGCATAGCGCAGGGAGATCAGCTCGGTGCTTTGTGACCACCAGAGGGTTGGGATGTGGAGGGTGGGAGGAAGACGGAAGAGAGAAGAGATATGGGGATGTATGTATATGTATAGCTGATTCACTTCGTTGTAAAGCAGAAACTAACACATCATTGTAAATCAATTATACTCAAATGAAGATGTTAAAAAAAAAAAAAATCAGGGCTTCCCTGGTGGCGCAGTGGTTGGGAGTCTACCTGCCGATGCAGGGCACACGGCTTCGTGCCCCGGTCCGGGAAGATCCCACATGCTGTGGAGTGGCTAGTCCTGTGAGCCATGGCCGCTGAGCCTGCACGTCCAGAGCCTGTGCTCCGCAACGGGAGAGGCCACAACAGTGAGAGGCCTACGTACCGAAAAAAAAAAAAAAAAATTAACCTAATGTAATTGGACTCACAGTATTCATAGAGTTCTAGAAAATTCTTTTTTGATTCTTTAGTTCAATGCATATTTCTTGATCACCTATTATTGACCTTCTTATGGCCGGGCAAGGTTGTAGCCATCAAGTTAAGAAAACTCACAAAGATTCCCACCCTCTCTGAGTTTACATTCTGTGGACTCGAAGAGCCATCTGGCATTTCAGTTTATTTAAATATAGTTAAATCACTTTTGCTTTTTGTCATTATTCAATCACATGATAGAACAGGCAGCTGTATGGAAAGCCCCTCCTTGGGAAACTCACGAACCTACCAGTTCCACGGGGCAGGAAGCTGGCATTCTTTGTATTACTCTGCCCTTGAGTGGGTGCTGAGGCAGAGCTCTAGAGTTTGCATAGATCGGTTCCTATGTTGACTTTTAAGTGCATTTCATAGATAAAATGAAACTACTTCTTGTATGCGTAATTAATGACATGAGGCCTTTTCTCTATTCCTTATTGATCACCTGATATAAATATCTTCTATTTTATAGACTCACAGACCCGTTTGGGAATCTGATGAAAGCTATGGATCCGCTTCCTGGGAAAAAAGCACATATACAAACACACTAATTTGTACATGTGAATTTTAAAACATCATGGACCCTTGAAACCCATTTATTTATTTTCTGGGGGTTCATGGATCCTAGGTGAAGAACTCACGGTTTGTAAGATCTTACTTTTCTCAACTTCTTATTCCATATTCCACAGATGTGAAATACCCGTGAACTGACCTTTTCCTCTTTTAACTTATCCCCTTAGATTGAGAAATTGTGTAAAGTTTGGGGCACCCCTATTTCCTTATTAGCGTCATGATATAAGCTCTTACTGTTGAGCAAGAGCACCGGAGCCAACATCAGCCCTGCGTCTGGCTGCTGCCATGAGACAATGCGTGGGAAACCCCAGCCCAAGGGCTGATCATTCCCCACTCCAGATGCCATATACTGGCTTTCATTTCTTCTTTCCGGTTTGTAAGAGTAAAGCCAAAGTTCTTTTGTATATTTACATATTTGAGTGAGCTCTTTTATTTCAGTTTGTATTCCTCTTTTTGCCTTTCGTAAAATCTGCTGAACACCTTATCTTGACCATTTGGAGAACAGGTACTGGGCTGCCTCCCTTTTCCCTGCCATGAGGAAATACATTCAGAGGATGAAATGGTGACATTAATTTAGAATTGGTTATGAAATTCATTTTTCAGTTTGGTAGCCTGGATAATGGCCCTCCAAAGATGTTCATGTCCTAATCTGGGAATATGTTACCTTACATGGCAAAAGAGATGTTGCAGATGTGATTAAGTTAGAGATCTTGAACTAGGGAGATTACTCTGGACTACCTGAATAGGCCCAACATATTACGAGAGTCCTTATAAGAGAGAGACCGAAGGGCAAAGTAAGAGTAGGAGATGTGACAATGGAAGCAAAGGTTGGAGTGATGTGAAGAAAGGGTCACAAGCCAAGAAATACAAGCAGCCTCTAAAAGCTGGAAAGGCAAGGAAACAGATTCTCCCCAAGAACCTTCACAAGAAATGCAGCTCTGCCAACACTTTCAGTTTAAACTGCAAAACTCAGTTTGGATTTCTGGGCTCCAGAACTGTAAGACAATAAATTTGTGTTATTTTAAGCTACCATTTGTTGTCATTTGTTACAGCAGCAATAGCGAAATAATACAATCATTGACGTGTCATTCAAAAAGAACAAAGAGGTAAAGCAGAAGCAAGATGAACCTTCCTGAGGAACCCACTTGGGCTCTGTCCCCTAAAACATCTGGAGTACAAGGTGCCTGGAGTTCGCCCAGGTGAATGTGGTTGTTTCTCCTCACTGGCTGACTCTAGATGGCTATGCCTTCATAGTTCTTGTGTGCGCTTCTCATAGTCTTTTTGTCTCCTCCCTCACTTCTTACAGTGTACATGCTTCCTTGCTCTCATTTGATACCTTCATTCTTTTGTGGGCTGAAAACCAAACAAATTATGATTCACTTTAAAAAAAGAGAAAATAGGCTTTGAATGAGAGCTCAAGGAAATCTATCAAAGGACCACATGATCTTTTTTGTTTCTAATTTTATTTTATTTTTATTTTTTGCCTGGGTTGAATCTTTGTTGCTGTGCATGGGCTTTCTCTAGTTGTGGCGAGTGGGGACTACTCTTTGCTGCAATGCGTGGGCTTTTCATTGTGGTGGCTTCTCTTGTTGCAGAGCACAGGCTCTAGGCATGTGGGCTTCAGGAGCTGTGTCACGCGGGCTCAGTAGTTATGGCTCGTGGGCTCTAGAGTGCAGGCTTAGTAGTTGTGGCGCACAGGCTTAGTGGCTCCGCGACATGTGGGATCTTCCCGGACCAGGGCTCGAACCTGTGTCCCCTGCATTGACAGGCGGATTCTTAACCACTGCGCCACCAGGGAAGTCCCAGGGACCATATGATCTTTAAAGGTTTTACTGTGGCATCTATTTTGACCCTAAAGCCTCTGTAGTTTGTCATCTATGTTCAGAATAGTTTGATATTCTGGATAAGCATTCCCCAAATAAACAAGAGTTAGCTCTGTATTATTAGATATACATCTCAGAAGTCATTTTATATCAATCAATAATTACTATGGTGCCATGTCATACGCAGGTGAAGAGAAAGTTAACTGGAAGTCTGCTTAGCTTGTGTTGCTTGTGCATCTTGATGCAATCTGAACCTCAGTTTCTCCCCCTGTAAAATGAGCTTCACAGCACTTTCTCTCTCTTCTTCTTTACTTGATTCTTACAACTGCCAGGTGAGATATTATACAAAAGTGCTAGTATTTTTAGCTGCAAAGTGTGACAGAATAATGCTTGATATCAAAAGTCACAGTGAAAGTTTTATTTATCTCTACTAATGTACTAGTGTTTGAATATATCAAGATTTTCTTTAGGCTGTTTGGTAGAAATTCATTCATCCATTCTTTCCTCATTCATTTATTCAGTTAGTACTAGCTGAGCATGTTTTTATTTTTATTTTTGATCATCTCTAACTCTTAATCGTCCTGCAGCTTTCATATTGATTGACACCTAGAGAATTCAGCATGTAACTCCTTCCAGGGACCCTTTGTCTAGGGCAGCCAGGCCTCGAGATTTACTGGCCTGGGTAAGTAGAAGAAAATGGCACAAGAGGGTTTCAGATCAGACAAAAAGGAGAAGGGGAAGCCTGTCCCTTCTGGGCCAGCAAAGTAGAGGAGTGTACAGCAGAGACAGGTGACCAAGCAGTCAGACATATATAATACAACTTCTCTCCCTCCAGCTGAACTGAGGGTCCTGGGTGTTAGAAAGATTGCGGGGGCAGCCGGGAGCAGAGCGGTTTTCACCCTGCTTGCTGTTTGGGACTGTGAGAGGACCCCATCACAGGAATCTCTCAGCTGCATGAGGTGACTGTGGCAGACTAAAATGTGGGATGCAGCAGGTCTGCAAGGGAGGAGGTCTGAATTAGAATTCCCCAGTTTCTTTCCCACCACCCTGAAATCTCCTCATTTCCTCACACCCAGATGCCATCTTGAAACGGAGAAGGTAGGGGGATCTGGAAGGTTGAGTGTATATCCAACAGACCTGATCACCCCAGAAAGATAACTGAAACTCACAGAGACTGAGATTTACTCATTGGCACGTTTAAAGTGTGACCTCAATGCACGTTATCCACAGGATGAAAGGAAGATTCCATCATTTGTAGAAAATAAGGAAGCTGTATCTTATTCACAAAAGCTGGCAGTGTGTGCAAATTTTTTTTTTCTTTTTTTTTTTTTTTTTTTTGCGGTAACGCGTGCCTCTCACTGCCGTGGCCTCTCCTGTTGCGGAGCACAGGCTCCGGACGCGCAGGCCCAGCGGCCATGGCTCACGGGCCCAGCAGCCCCACGGCATGTGGGATCTTCCTGGACCGGGGCACGAACCCGTGTCCCCTGCATCAGCAGACGGACTCTTAACCACTGCGCCACCAGGGAAGCCCAATGTGTACAATTTTTGACCCCAGTTAACACGGCAATGATAACAAGAATGAAGGGGTTTGTAACGGGGGGACCCAGTTCTTACCCTGGAATAAAATCAGTTAGTTCAGGCTTGTGAGTGACCACAGGCTGAAGGACTAAAGGCCATGGAGGAATTATGCCAGGAGAGCCAGGGGCCACAGAGCCAAAAGGTGGCTAACTCAGCTCAGGCAGCAGGGGGGCTTTTCTGAGGGGGGTGGTGCAGTTACTGCGGGCAGGGAGTGTGCTCACCTCTTACAGGGAGTGAGGCTCTCCGAGGCCACGAAACTGAGCTGCAAAAGCCTGGCACCTTCCTTAGGCTCTTCTGGTTATAAGTTACAGGAATCCGTGGGAACCAGCTTGAGCAAAACTTAAATTTCAGTGGAAGAGTATTACAGTAGCTCATGGATACCAAGGGCAGAGAAGCCACAGGGCCTTAGGAAGACATAGGACTGGGAACTATAAGAAATCCAGAACGGTATCCTCGCTGTTTTTCTCTGAGCCTCCCCTTCATTCTTCCCTTTGGCTTTGGACTATCTTCCTTTCCCAGGTTCAGCCCTGAAAGCCACCAAGAGCGCCTGAGTTTACATGTTGCAGAGCCAAGTTTCTCTCCAACTCAGTTACAATTCTCCACAAAAGGACTCATTTGCCTTCTCTAGACCCATCAACTCTGGCTGGGAGAGAGGGTGAGCAAGTGCAAAACCGCTCCCAAAGCAATGTTGTGGATGGGAGGGGAGGGGAGGGGAGGGGCCGGGTATGAATAAGGGGGCTAGGCTCCTTTTTCCTTCCTGGTACTCTCGCCACTGAATTCAGCAGATTCTAGAGCGCAGATTGAATGGCAGGGAGGAGGGGAGTGGCAGTGGGCAGAAGAGAGCCCGGTACCCAGGGACTTGGGAAAGCAAGAGTCTGCACTCTCATGGTAAGTCAGGAAACAGAGCAGTAGGGGGTGGCTAAAGGACCACGGGCACATTTTATCTCACTTTTTTATTATATCACCTTGAAGAAATTAAGCGAAACTGTCAGTGAGGAAAACGAAATTAATGGTGGGGAAATAATCCAAAGACAGAAAATTGGTTAAACATTATACTGGGATTTCACAACAGGTTGGGGTACTGGTTTTCTCATGGCTCCTTAATGAGTCTTATGGAAAAACTCGTGTTATAATTTTAATGTGATTTTGATTGCTTTGTTCTCAGGTCAGCCTGAGAAGTTTCCCATGATGCAAAATGATTCATTTTTCTAAGAAGCTTGCATAAATAAAAGTATAAGTACTGAGGTGTCTGAGAATTTGGGGGAAGGGGGTGGAGAAGATAAGTGTGGGGAGAAAGTGAGAGGTGGCCAGAAAGAGGGGCTTCCTCTCTACTCCATCAGAGCCAGAAGTGGAAGTACTCCTGTGTTTGTTTTTTCATTGATTCAATATCAGAGATCCATTCAAAATTCAAGATGAAAAATATAAAATATTTTGTGTCATTTTATGGATGTTTTAATTTTTCTGCCTTCACATTTCGAGGTATGATTGCACACAGCAAAATGTGCAGATCTTAAATGTGCAGTTCAGTTAGTTTTGACACATGTATATTTGTGTAACTGTATCATTTAATTTTTAAATGTTTTTTTTTTTATATGACCTAACTTAATGAACGCTAAAATAGCTTTGGCACAGTAGTCAAGATTCATAAATCAAATGAATTTTCCTGATTTGGAATTTCATGAGGTTTATTGAAGCAACTATGTGAATTACCATTTTAATGCCATGTTCCCTA